>NC_086451.1:421861694-422173639 GCF_028390025.1 Pseudophryne corroboree | reverse complement strand
GTTTCATGAACTATTAACCTAGAAGCAACAACTCAGGATAGTGAAACGTTAATGTAGCCACATATACAGATATATACCAGTGGATGGATCCAATTATCTCTGTATAGCAAAACCATTTATCCACCATTTCTACTTAAAGTACAAGAGAATGGGGGAAGATTAGGAGGCCGCTCTAATTGTTTCCTACAATTCTCTAATTACTGGGCTCATTTTATTCATTAGCGGAATGAGTAACATGATAAAAATACATCACAAGGCCATGATAATGACTGGAGGAATTCTCAGAAAGCCTTCATGTAATTGGCCTGCCCATTCTCTGCTGGATCGGTTGAGCCGAGTCGCTATTACCAGCAGGGCAGAAGGTCAGAGTGTATTTGGAGGTGACCCTGGGAAATACTTCTTATCCCTATTTGGAATTGTTTTAATTAAGAGTATAGGAGTACGAAAAAAAGACAAAAATAGTACTTTTGCCCCAGACTTAATACCAAAAACATGTCCGGCCTTTCTACTGAAATCCCTCTGGAAGAATGTTGCTGGTGAATACACAGGCGCAGTCTGTCCCGATTAAGTCTGTGAGTGACCATCTTTGGCGTGCCCTCTCCCCCTCTCCGACTCTGTGGACTTTCAGCTATTCCCATTTCTCCATATGAGGAGTAACTGAAGTCATGATATTGCATACCATCCCCATTGAGGACTGCTGGCTCAGTTGGAGGTGAATTTGTTTATTAACATAAGATTCTATGGACTTATGGATACAGATCCATATTTCTGGAACAAGTTTGGTGCAAGACTCATCACCCTACTCCTTTCGATTGGCAGATAAGAACCACTTGGCCCATCTAGTCTGCCCTGCAGGCCCCTCCAGCAATCAGCAGAGCATTGCCCTGTTTCAACAAATTATTGACAGATGAATGGTGATGGAAAATCAGTGTATCTGAAGACCAGGAACAGCCCAAAACTGAAATCATGTGACCATATTGTAACCTGAAAATCAGAAGTGCTTACATGAGTTCTGCTCCTACACATCATTTTTTACATGGTTTCTGAAAAAATGGCCAGCAGATAACCTTGGTTCCAATACGTGTCACTCACTGGTGAGCACTTTCATACATTTTACACAATTTAGCTTACTAGGATGCAGTGTCACTCACTGGTGAGCACTTTCATACGGTTTACACAATTTAGCTCACTAGGATGCAGTGTCACTCACTGGTGAGCACACTCACACAGGTGACACAATTTAGCTCACTAGGATGCAGTGTCACTCACTGGTGAGCACTTTCATACGGTTTACACAATTTAGCTCACTCGCTGGTGAGGTCACTCACATGGATGACACAAGTTAGCTCAGTAGGATGCAGTGTCACTCACTGGTGAGCACACTCACACGGATGACATAATTTAGCTCACTAGGATGCAGTGTCACTCACTGGTGAGCACACTCACACAGGTGACACAATTTAGCTCACTAGGATGCAGTGTCACTCACTGGTGAGCACTTTCATACGGGTTACACAATTTAGCTCACTCGCTGGTGAGGTCACTCACATGGATGACACAAGTTAGCTCAGTAGGATGCAGTGTCACTCACTGGTGAGCACACTCACACGGATGACATAATTTAGCTCACTAGGATGCAGTGTCACTCACTGGTGAGCACTTTCATACGGTTAACACAATTTAGCTTACTAGGATGCAGTGTTACTCACATAGGAGACACAATTTAGCTCACTAGGATGCAGTGTCACTCACTGGTGAGCACACTCACACAGGTGATACAATTTTGCTCACTAGGATGCAGTGTCACTCACTGGTGGGCACTCATACGGATGACACAATTCAGCTCACTAGGATGCAGTGTATCTCACTGGTGAGCACACTCAGGTGACACAATTTAGGCCCTCATTCCGAGTCGTTCGCTCTGTAAATTTCTTCGCATCGCAGTGATTTTCCGCTTAGTGCGCATGCGCAATATCCGCACTGCGACTGCGCCAAGTAATTTTGCTATGAAGTTAGTATTTTTACTCACGGCTGTTTCTTCGCTCCGGCGATCGTAGTGTGATTGACAGGAAATGGGTGTTACTGGGCGGAAACAGGCCGTTTTAAGGGCGTGTGGGAAAAAACGCTACCGTTTCTGGAAAAAACGCGGGAGTGGCTGGAGAAATGGGGGAGTGTCTGGGCGAACGCTGGGAGTGTTTGTGACGTCAAACCAGGAACGACAAGCACTGAACTGATCGCAGATGCCGAGTAAGTCAGAAGCTACTCTGAAACTGCTAAGAAGTTTGTAATCGCAATATTGCGAATACATCGTTCGCAATTTTGAGAAGCTAAGATTCACTCCCAGTAGGCGGCGGCTTAGCGTGTGCAATACTGCTAAAATCGCCTTGCGAGCGAACAACTCGGAATGACCTCATTAGCTCACTAGGATGCAGTGTATCACTGGTGAGCACACTCACACAAGTGACACAATTTAGCTCACTAGGATGCAGTGTCACTGCTCAGCACACTCACACAGATGACACCATGAGCACACTCAGGTGACACAATTTAGCTCACTAGGATGCAGTGTATCACTGGTGAGCACACTCACACAAGTGACACAATTTAGCTCACTAGGATGCAGTGTCACTGCTCAGCACACTCACACAGATGACACCATTTAGCTCACTAGGATGCAGTGTCACTCACTGGTGAGCACACTCACATGGATGACAATGTACCTCAGTAAGATGCAGTGTCACTCACTGGTGAGCACACTTACATGGATGACAAAATTTAGCTCACTAGAATGCAGTGTCACTCACTGGTGAGCACTTTCATACAGTTTACACAATTTAGCTCACTAGGATGCAGTGTCACTCACTTGTGAGCACTTTCATACGGTTTACACAATTTAGCTCACTCACTGGTGAGCTCACTCACATGGATGACACAATTTAGCTCAGTAGGATGAAGTGTCACTCACTGGTGAGCACACTCACATGGATGACAAAATTTAGCTCACTAGGATGCAGTGTCACTCACTGGTGAGCACTTTCATACAGTTTACACAATTAGCTCATTAGGATGCAGTGTCACTCACTGGTGAGCACTCATACGGATGACACAATTCAGCTCACTAGGATGCATTGTATCTCACTGGTGAGCACACTCACACAGGTAACACAATTTAGGTCACTAGGATGCAGGGTCACTCACTGGTGAGCACACTCACACAGGTGACACAATTTAGCTCACTAGGATGCAGTGTCACTCACTGGTGAGCACTCTCATACGGATGACACAATTTAGCTTACTAGGATGCAGTGTCACTCACACAGGTGACACAATTTAGCTCACTAGGATGCAGTGTATCTACCTGTGTGAGTGTGCTCACCAGTGGACACAATTTAGCTCACTAGGATGCAGTGTATCTCACTGGTGAGCACACTCAGGTGACACAATTTAGCTCACTAGGATGCAGTGTATCTCACTGGTGAGCACACTCACACAAGTGACACAATTTAGCTCACTAGGATGCAGTGTCACTGCTCGGCACACTCACACAGATGACACCATTTAGCTCACTAGGATGCAGTGTCACTCACTGGTGAGCACACTCACATGTATGACACAATTTACCTCAGTAAGATGCAGTGTCACTCACTGGTGAGCACACTTACATGGATGACACAATTTAGCTTACTAGGATGTAGTGTCACTCACACAGGTGACACAATTTAGCTCACTAGGATGCAGTGTATCTCACTGGTGAGCACACTCAGGTGACACAATTTAGCTCACTAGGATGCAGTGTCACTCACTGGTGAGCACACTCACATGTATGACACAATTTACCTCAGTAAGATGCAGTGTCACTCACTGGTGAGCACACTTACATGGATGACAAAATTTAGCTCACTAGAATGCAGTGTCACTCACTGGTGAGCACGTTCATACAGTTTACACAATTTAGCTCACTAGGATGCAGTGTCACTCACTGGTGAGCACACTCACACAGGTGACACAATTTAGCTCACTAGGACGCAGTGTCACTCACTGGTGAGCACTTTCATATGGTTTACACAACTTAGCTCACTCACATATATGACACAATTTAGCTCAGTAGGATGCAGTGTCACTCACTGGTGAGCACACTCACATGGATGTCAAAATTTAGCTCACTAGGATGTAGTGTCACTCACTGGTGAGCACACTCACACAAGTGACACAATTTAGCTCACTAGGATGCAGTGTCACTCACTGGTGAGCACTCTCATATGGATGACACAATTTAGCTCACTAGGATGCAGTGTCACTCACTGGTGAGCACTCTCATACGGATGACACAATTTAGCTTACTAGGATGCAGTGTCACTCACACAGGTGACACAATTTAGCTCACTAGGATGCAGTGTATCTCACTGGTGAGCACACTCAGGTGACACAATTTAGCTCACTAGAATGCAGTGTATCTCACTGGTGAGCACACTCACACAAGTGACACAATTTAGCTAACTAGGATGCAGTGTCACTGCTCAGCACACTCACACAGATGACACCATTTAGCTCACTAGGATGCAGTGTCACTCACTGGTGAGCACACTTACATGGATGACAAAATTTAGCTCACTAGAATGCAGTGTCACTCACTGGTGAGCACTTTCATACGGTTTACACAACTTAGCTCACTCACATGGATGACACAATTAGCTCAGTAGGATGCAGTGTCACTCACTGGTGAGCACACTCACACCAGTGGCACAATTTAGCTCACTAGGATGCAGTGTCACTGCCCAGCACACTCACACAGATGACACAATTTAGCTCACTAGGATGCAGTGTCACTCACTGGTGAGCACACTCACTTGGATGTCACAATTTAGCTCACTAGGATGCAGTGTCACTCACTGGTGAGCACACTCACAAGGATGACACAATTTAGCTCACTAGGATGCAGTGTATCTCACTGGTGAGCACACTCACACAGGTGACACAATTTAGCTCACTAGGATGCAGTGTCACTGCTCAGCACACTCACACAGGTGACTCAATGTACCTCACTAGGATGCAGTGTATCTCACTCTTGAGCACACTCACAGGTGACACAATTTAGCTCACTAGGATGCAGTGTCACTCACTGGTGAGCACTCTCATACGGATGACACAATTCAGCTCACTAGGATGCATTGTATCTCACTGGTGAGTACACTCACACAGGTGAAACAATTTAGCTCACTAGGATGCAATGTCACTCACTGGTGAGCACACTCACATGGATGACAAAATTTAGCTCACTAGGATGCAGTGTCACTCACTGGTGAGTACTTTCATACGGTTTACACAATTTAGCTCACTAGGATGCAGTGTCACTCACTGGTGAGCACTTTTATATGGTTTACACAATTTAGCTCACTCACTGGTGAGCTCACTCACATGGATGACACAATTAGCTCAGTAGGATGCAGTGTCACTCACTGGTGAGCACACTCACACGGATGACATAATTTAGCTCACTAGGATGCAGTGTCACTCACTGGTGAGCACACTCACACAGGTGACATAATTTAGCTCACTAGGATGCAGTGTCACTAACTGGTGAGCACTTTCATACGGTTTACACAGTTTAGCTTACTAGGATGCAGGGTCACTCACACATGTGACACAATTTAGCTCACTAGGATGCAGTGTCACTCACTGGTGAGCACACTCACACCGGTGGCACAATTTAGCTCACTAGGATGCAGTGTCACTCACTGGTGAGCACTTTCATACGGATGACACAATTCAGCTCACTAGTATGCAGTGTATCTCACTGGTGAGCACACTCACACAAGTGACACAATTGAGCTCACTAGGATGCAGTGTCACTGCTCAGCACACTCACACAGATGACACAATTTAGCTCACTAGGATGCAGTGTCACTCACTGGTGAGCACACTCACATGGATGACACAATTTAGCTCACTAGGATGCAGTGTCACTCACTGGTGAGCACACTCACAAGGATGACACAATTTAGCTCACTAGGATGCAGTGTATCTCACTGGTGAGCAAACTCACACAGGTGACACAATTTAGCTCACTAGGATGCAGTGTCACTGCTCAGCACACTCACACAGGTGACTCAATTTAGCTCACTAGGATGCAGTGTCACTCACTGGTGAGCACACTCACACAGGTGACACAATTTAGCTCACTAGGATGCAGTCACTGCTCAGCACACTCACACAGATGACACAATTTAGCTCACTAGGATGCAGTGTATCTCACTCTTGAGCACACACACAGGTGACACAACTTAGCTCACTAGGATGCAGTGTCACTCACTGGTGAGCACTCTCATACGGATGACACAATTCAGCTCACTAGAATGCATTGTATCTCACTGGTGAGCACACTCACACAGGTGACACAATTTAGCTCACTAGGATGCAGTGTCACTCACTGGTGAGCACACTCACACAGGTGACACAATTTAGCTGACTAGGATGCAGTGTCACTCACTGGTGAGCACTTTCATACGGTTTACACAATTTAGCTCACTAGGATGCAGTGTCACTGGTGACCACACTAACACAGATGACACAATTTAGCTCACTAGGATGCAGTGTCACTCACTGGGGAGCACACTCACAAGGATGACACAATTTAGCTCACTAGGATGCAGTGTCACTCACTGGTGAGCACACACATGGATGACACAATTTAGCTCACTAGGATGCAGTGTCACTCACTGATGAGCGCACACTAACACAGATGACAACTACTCACTAGAGTGTACAGATGGCAATAGTAAAGGATGGGACCTTGAAGCTAGAATTACAGGTGATGCAGTGTGAGAAGCAGGTAGAATACAGGTTGAGAGTATCCCTTATCCAAAATGCTTGGGACCAGAGGTATTTTGGATATCGGATTTTTCCGTATTTTGGAATAATTGCATACCATAATGAGATATCATGGTGATGGGACCTAAATCTAAGCACAGAATGCATTTATGTATCATATACACCTTATACACACAGCCTGAAGGTCATTTTAGCCAATATTTTTTATAACTTTGTGCATTAAACAAAGTGTGTCTACATTCACACAATTTATTTATGTTTCATATACACCTTATACACACAGCCTGAAGGTCATTTAATACAATATTTTTAATAACTTTGTGTATTAAACAAAGTTTGTGTACATTGAGCCATCAAAAAACAAAGGTTTCACTATCTCACTCTCACTCAAAAAAGTCCGTATTTCGGAATATTCCGTATTTCGGAATATTTGGATATGGGATACTCAACCTGTACTAGGTTATATGGGAAGAGGTATTAGTAGCAGGAAAATAGAAGATATATTGCCACTTTACAGGTCACTGGATAAACGTCCCTTTTACCTCTGTATACAGTTACATTATATATACGTGTTCTAAAATAAAAACCCAAAACTGGGAAATGCTAAATTGTCTATAAAACAAAGCAGCCATTCCTAAATGAACCTCTGCGGAACCTTTGTGGCACCTTATAAATAAAGGTTAATAATAATAAAAATAACCGCAAGTAACTGCAGTTTCTGCACCTCCTCCAGTGCCATCTTCTCTAGGGTAGCCTGACACTGCTGACCCCGCCTATTCTTCAAATACCCCCCAAGAGCTCAACTGCCCACCTGATGTTTCAGTGAATGAGGTGGGCAGCGGGCCTCCCTGGTGATACCCACACCCATCAGGTTATAACATCTAAAGGTGGGTACTCACTGGAAGATATATCTGCCGATCAATTGATCGGCAGATATATCTATGGACGGATCGGGCAGTGTGTTGAGCATACACACTACTCGATCCGTTGGGGACTGACTGTCAATCACCGTCGGCTGCCGCAGCATGTGTCGGCTGTGCTGCGGGGCCGACGCGATACGTCTGTGAACAACGGAGTTCACAGACGTACTGTATCGACTGTACACACTGGCCGACGGACCCGTTCAAGAGAACGGCCGATATATCGGCCAGTGTGTACGGGCCTTAAGGCCATATGAAGGGGACCAAGCTCATTCGATTGGCCAAGACAGTAGTCCCCGTTGATAATAATGCAGCATTTGCCTTATGCTGGAGATATGTCTGATAACACGTGTTAGGCATTTCTTCCATTGCACTGATACTTGTACCATGCAGAAACAGCTGTTTCCTTGTGGTTTTATCTATCATAACTAGACTCCGTAATTCTATAAACACTCAGCAATACAGCACCATGCGTAGTGTTCCTGCGGGCGGCACTGTACAATGAGAGGGAAGACAAAGATAGTAGTAGTAGATCCATAACACGGCCTCCCAGCAGAGGTGGTAGGGGACTCACATTGGCGAAAATGCACAGGACAACCAGATCATAAAGGGTTATAGCAGTGTAGCTAGCACGACGTATAAGAAAAATACAATAGGTAAACAGCCTGACTGCTGTTTTTCCCCTGCAGTCATTTCTGTATCTCAGGCATTAGAAAACGCTATCGCCACGGGAGACCTATGTCACGCATGCGGAACTGCTGCTTTTTCACAAGAAAACCGTATTACCCATTGTAAAACTGCCCCACTCAGCAAGCACTCGGGGGCCCATCTGACTCACAAGGGCCATGGATCACACCCCCTGCCGCGGATTCTCATAGACTTGAAGATACACCGACTCAGATAACCAGTCATTTTCTTTTCTCGATTACTGTATTTCTTTCACATAGTTTTAGGTGGACCGAGTTTTTTTTTTTTTTTTTATTACGGTTATGGAACTACAAGTCCCTGTGTGCCGGCTAACCAGTGGGTGCCATTTTTATAATGTGCTGTCGCGTTTCGCCTGTCCAGTACTGTATGGTGGAACTCCTGCCTCTGGGAGTACTGGCATCATAAAAGTAAATTATTTTACGTAATGTAGGGTTAAACATTTATTACTGGTTGCACAGACCACTGAATAATACTATTCATCACCACTAAGGTGGGAGTACTGGCATTTTCAGCACCAGGGAGGTATATGAAACACAAAGCCACCCATGCACACTAAAGCTAATAGCGGGTGATACTAGCAACCTGGGGGGAAAGTCAGGAGTAAATAGTAAGGAGATGATGTGAGTGAGGCTCCTGGTAATTGTGTTTTGACTGGTGAAATTCTCCAGGCCCTTATTTATCAAGCCTTGGAGAGTGATAACTTGCACGGTGATAAAGTACCAACCAATCAGCTCCTAACTGACATTTTTCAAACACAGGACCAGATTTATCAAGCCTTGGAGAGTGATAAATAGCTAAGTGATAAAGTACCAGCAGTGTCGGACTGGGGCATGAAGGGCCCACCAGGGGAATGCTGTTGTGGGGGCAAATGCTTAAGGGTGTGGCCAGGCTCCAGTGGGGGCGTGGCCAGTCACCACAGAGGTTTGGATAACCATTACAGAGTCCATGTTCTGTGCCCCTTGTTAAATATATAATAAACCATATTATTGTGAAGCATAATGTAACATATGTATAATGCATAATTCAAGCGCACCTGGATAAAGTCTGGAACCTGATCCCTAGAGGTAGAGGAGGGGCCACAGGAAGTGGTTTCCCCAGATCCCCTGTGGACCAGTCCGGCCCTGAGTACCAGCCAATCAGCTCTTTACTGCCATGTTACTTGCTGTGTTTGAAAAATGACAGGAGCTGGTTAGTTGGTACTTTATCACTCTCCAATGCTTGAGAAATAAGGACCTCAGGGTCTATTTTACGTAGATAATCTGATTTGAAATTGTCTTTTGGCCATTTTTGGAAATTGATACCAGGCTGTCAACCCCGCGTGACCCCTTTGCAAATCTTCCCTGTGCTTGGAACGCAGCGTTTGCACATAGGTTTATCTAACAAAGGAGTTTAGGCCTTGCCCAGTTCAGAAGGCGAGTATATTTCAGTGGAAGAGATGTACCAGAACAAGAGGTCGTGTACTGAAGCCTGTAGAGGGAGACCCAGGAGGGTTGTTAGGAAGTACTATAAGACTGAGAAGGTAGTGGATGCCAAAAACTTTTTTTCCAGCAGAAGCCGAGGAGTCTAAAAACATTACAAAAAAGACTATTGTACAAATGCATTAAGGGCTGACTCAGGTTAGCAATCTCACGTGTGTTTTTTCATGCGCGGCAGTTAAACGCATTTATCCTGCAGTGAGGAAATAGCATTCATACTAGAAACTGAAGGGCAGATGTATTAATCATGGAGAAGTGATAAAGCAGTGATAAGTGGAAGGTGATAACGCATCAGCCAATCAGCTCCTAACTGTTAACTTACATATTGGAGCTGATTGGCTGGTGCGTTATCACCTTGCACTTATTACTGCTTTATCACTTCTCCAGGCTTAATACATCTGCCCCTGAGCGAGGAACGGAGTGAAACATGGGCTCCAACCATCACTGAACCTTATGGAGAAGCCAGCATAGTGTCCACTACCTGCCTGCAAGAAGTGACTCCACACAAAGCGTACAATGAGTGCATTAGGCAGGCAAGCGAGAGCTACCATACAGTACCTCTATATCCACAGGATGTAATTACTACTGGATACATTATATATGTCTATTTAGCCTATTTCATCTCTTCCACTAAGTTCCCTAAGGCCTTTCCATCTCTTCTGCAGTCATACCTGCATCTTTTGGGAGACACACTAAGCTATAAGGGAACTTTCATCCCATACAATCCACAATCCATATTGCTTAGGGGTCGTGTTACCCACAGGGTAGCAATGTCAGGGACGGAGGTGGGTCTTCTGTCTTGTATCTGATATTTGGAGGGTTCACTCTGAACTCTTCTGATATCAATATTAATGAATAGAATTCGTAAAAGGTGTGCTATCCTTAATTAGCATCCAGATATTTTCCGCATATATCCCCCAAACTGGCCCTTAGGGGCCCCAAACTGATGAATAACCCATTTAGGACACAGCTGACTCAGTGAACATGACTCCGAGTGATTCACCAGTGTCCTCTTGTAGTCGGCTTGTCTGAGGAACACTGAGATACATGATACAACACAATGGGAGCTGGATCAGTAAGACAACCTATCTTGGAGTACAAATGGCCACAGATTCACTTCTTGGTGCAACTAAACTTATGTAGCCCAGACCAAGGTTTGTTGCATAGAGAGAGGCTCCTAGCTGGGGCAGATCTGAGTATGAGCCAGTTTAGAGGTCCTTAGGAACCCTCTCGCTAGCTGAGCGGAACATTTCCATTGTTCTAGATATATGCAGACTTACCTGATCTGCGCAACGCTCTGTGCCCCAGTATGAGGATGATGGGTCAGAGAGATGCCATCTGCTACCCCAAAATATCACATCCTTATCCGCATGGAGTGATGGAAAAAGATGTCTCTTTTCCAAGCCTAACAACTGGAACTTTTTACTGGGAATGGCTCCTGCATCCGAGTGTAAAGGCAAAGTCAGATTCATTGACAGGGTGCCCGTCTCCCTCAACCCACAGGGGGCTGGAGCAGTCTATGGAGAGGGAAAAAAGCAGGACAATCCAGAGGAAATAAGGGGCCAGGGCTGTGTAATCAGCCAGGGAGGGGAGGAGGAGAGAGAATGAGAGAAGGGGGGAGGGAGGCACAGCTGAGAGGGGGAGACTGGGCTGGAGCAGTAACAAAAACTCTGAAAAGTTTCCTGCTTCTCTTAACCTCTCAGCTGCCATACTGTATACTAGTACCTACCTCACCGTACACTGTGCCCACACATGTACCCCGCCCACTCTCAGCTTCCATACCGTATACTAATATCTACCTCACTGTACTCTGTGGCAGTACACAAATACCCCACTCTCACCTGGCATACTGTGTACTAGTACCTACCTCACCGTACACTGTGCCCAAACATGTACCCTGCCCACTCTCAGCTTCCATACCGTATACTAATACCTACATAACTGTACTCTGTGCCAGTACACAAATACCCCACTCTCACCTGGCATACTGTGTACTAGTACCTACCTCACCGTACACTGTGCCCAAACATGTACCCTGCCCACTCTCAGCTTCCATACCGTATACTAATACCTACATAACTGTACTCTGTGCCAGTACACAAATACCCCACTCTCACCTGGCATACTGTGTACTAGTACCTACCTCACCGTACACTGTGCCCAAACATGTACCCTGCCCACTCTCAGCTTCCATACCGTATACTAATACCTACATAACTGTACTCTGTGCCAGTACACAAATACCCCACTCTCACCTGGCATACTGTGTACTAGTACCTACCTCACCGTACACTGTGCCCAAACATGTACCCTGCCCACTCTCAGCTTCCATACCGTATACTAATATCTACCTCACTGTACTCTGTGGCAGTACACAAATACCCCACTCTCACCTGGCATACTGTGTACTAGTACCTACCTCACTGTACACTGTGCCCACACATGTACCCCACCCACTCTCAGCTTCCATACCGTATACTAGTACGCTGTGCCAGTACACAGATACCCCACTCTCACCTGGCATACTGTATACTAGTACCTACCTCACCATACACTGTGTCAGTACACAAATACCCCGCTCTCATCTTTCATACTGAATACTAGTACCTTTCTCACCATACACTGTGCCAGTACACAAATACCCCACTCTCACCTGGCATACTGTATACTAGTACCTACCTCACCATACACTGTGTCAGTACACAATACCCCACTCTCACCTGGCATACTGTATACTAGTACCTACCTCACACACACTGTGCCAGAACACAAATACCCCACTCTCACCTAGCATACTGTACACTGTGCCAGTACACAATACCCCACTCTCACCTGGCATACTGTATACTAGTACCTACCTCACCATACACTGTGTCAGTACACAAATACCCCACTCTCACCTGGCATACTGTATACTAGTACCTACCTCACCATACACTGTGTCAGTACACAATACCCCACTCTCACCTGGCATACTGTATACTAGTACCTACCTCACACACACTGTGCCAGAACACAAATACCCCACTCTCACCTAGCATACTGTACACTGTGCCAGTACACAATACCCCACTCTCACCTGGCATACTGTATACTAGTACCTACCTCACCATACACTGTGCCAGTACACAAATACCCCACTCTCACCTGGCATACTGTATACTAGTACCTACCTCACCATACACTGTGCCAGTACACAAATACCCCACTCTCACCTGGCATACTGTACACTAGTACCTACCTCACCGTACACTGTGCCCACACATGTTCCCCGCCCACTCTCAGCTTCTATACCGTATACTAATACCTACCTCACCGTACACTGTGCCAGTATACAAATACCCCACTCTCACCTGGCATACTGTATACTAGTACCTACCTCACCGTACACTGTGCCAATACACAAATACCCCACTCTCAGCTTTCATACCATATACTAGTACCTACCTCACCGTACACTGTGCCCACACATGTACCCCGCCCACTCTCAGCTTCTACAGTGTATACTAATACCTACCTCACCGTACACTGTGCCAGTACACAAATACCCCGCTCTCACCTGGCATACTGTGTACTAGTACCTACATCACTGTACACTGTGCCAGTACACAAATACCCTGCTCTCACCTGGCATACTGTATACTAGTACCTACATCACTGTACACTGTGCCAGTACACAATACTCCACTCTCACCTGGCATGCTGTATACTAGTACCTACCTCACCATACACTGTGCCAGTACACAAATACCCCACTCTCACCTGGCATACTGTACACTAGTACCTACCTCACGGTACACTGTGCCCACACATGTTCCCCGCCCACTCTCAGCTTCTATACCGTATACTAATACCTACCTCACCGTACACTGTGCCAGTATACAAATACCCCACTCTCACCTGGCATACTGTATACTTGTACCTACCTCACCGTACACTGTGCCAATACACAAATACCCCACTCTCAGCTTTCATACCATATACTAGTACCTACCTCACCGTACACTGTGCCCACACATGTACCCCGCCCACTCTCAGCTTCCATACCGTATACTAATATCTACCTCACTGTACTCTGTGGCAGTACACAAATACCCCACTCTCACCTGGCATACTGTGTGCTAGTACCTACCTCACTGTACAATGTGCCCACACATGTACCCCGCCCACTCTCAGCTTCCATACCGTATACTAATATCTACCTCACTGTACTCTGTGGCAGTACATAAATACCCCACTCTCACCTGGCATACTGTGTACTAGTACCTACCTCACTGTACACTGTGCCCACGCATGTACCCCACCCACTCTCAGCTTCCATACCGTATACTAGTACGCTGTGCCAGTACACAGATACCCCACTGAAAGCTATCGTACTGTGTACTAGTACCTACCTTAACGTACGCTGTGCCAGTACACAAATACCCCGCTCTCATCTTCCATACTGAATACTAGTACCTTTCTCACCATACACTGTGCCAGTACACAAATACCCCACTCTCACCTGGCATACTGTATACTAGTACCTACCTCACCATACACTGTGTCAGTACACAATACCCCACTCTCACCTGGCATACTGTATACTAGTACCTACCTCACACACACTGTGCCAGAACACAAATACCCCACTCTCACCTAGCATACTGTACACTAGTACCTACCACACCGTACACTGTGCCAGTACACAATACCCCACTCTCACCTGGCATACTGTATACTAGTACCTACCTCACCATACACTGTGCCAGTACACAAATACCCCACTCTCACCTGGCATACTGTATACTAGTACCTACCTCACCATACACTGTGCCAGTACACAAATACCCCACTCTCACCTGGCATACTGTACACTAGTACCTACCTCACCGTACACTGTGCCCACACATGTTCCCCGCCCACTCTCAGCTTCCATACCGTATACTAGTACGCTGTGCCAGTACACAGATACCCCACTGAAAGCTATCGTACTGTGTACTAGTACCTACCTTAACGTACACTGTGCCAGTACACAAATACCCCGCTCTCATCTTCCATACTGAATACTAGTACCTTTCTCATCATACACTGTGCCAGTACACAAATACCCCACTCTCACCTGGCATACTGTATACTAGTACCTACCTCACCATACACTGTGTCAGTACACAATACCCCACTCTCACCTGGCATACTGTATACTAGTACCTACCTCACACACACTGTGCCAGAACACAAATACCCCACTCTCACCTAGCATACTGTACACTAGTACCTACCACACCGTACACTGTGCCAGTACACAATACCCCACTCTCACCTGGCATACTGTATACTAGTACCTACCTCACCATACACTGTGCCAGTACACAAATACCCCACTCTCACCTGGCATACTGTACACTAGTACCTACCTCACCGCACACTGTGCCCACACATGTTCCCCGCCCACTCTCAGCTTCTATACCGTATACTAATACCTACCTCACCGTACACTGTGCCAGTATACAAATACCCCACTCTCACCTGGCATACTGTATACTAGTACCTACCTCACCGTACACTGTGCCAATACACAAATACCCCACTCTCAGCTTTCATACCATATACTAGTACCTACCTCACCGTACACTGTGCCCACACATGTACCCCGCCCACTCTCAGCTTCTACAGTGTATACTAATACCTACCTCACCGTACACTGTGCCAGTACACAAATACCCCGCTCTCACCTGGCATACTGTGTACTAGTACCTACATCACTGTACACTGTGCCAGTACACAAATACCCTGCTCTCACCTGGCATACTGTATACTAGTACCTACATCACTGTACACTGTGCCAGTACACAATACTCCACTCTCACCTGGCATGCTGTATACTAGTACCTACCTCACCATACACTGTGCCAGTACACAAATACCCCACTCTCACCTGGCATACTGTACACTAGTACCTACCTCACGGTACACTGTGCCCACACATGTTCCCCGCCCACTCTCAGCTTCTATACCGTATACTAATACCTACCTCACCGTACACTGTGCCAGTATACAAATACCCCACTCTCACCTGGCATACTGTATACTTGTACCTACCTCACCGTACACTGTGCCAATACACAAATACCCCACTCTCAGCTTTCATACCATATACTAGTACCTACCTCACCGTACACTGTGCCCACACATGTACCCCGCCCACTCTCAGCTTCCATACCGTATACTAATATCTACCTCACTGTACTCTGTGGCAGTACACAAATACCCCACTCTCACCTGGCATACTGTGTGCTAGTACCTACCTCACTGTACAATGTGCCCACACATGTACCCCGCCCACTCTCAGCTTCCATACCGTATACTAATATCTACCTCACTGTACTCTGTGGCAGTACATAAATACCCCACTCTCACCTGGCATACTGTGTACTAGTACCTACCTCACTGTACACTGTGCCCACGCATGTACCCCACCCACTCTCAGCTTCCATACCGTATACTAGTACGCTGTGCCAGTACACAGATATCCCACTGAAAGCTATCGTACTGTGTACTAGTACCTACCTTAACGTACACTGTGCCAGTACACAAATACCCCGCTCTCATCTTCCATACTGAATACTAGTACCTTTCTCACCATACACTATGCCAGTACACAAATACCCCACTCTCACCTGGCATACTGTATACTAGTACCTACCTCACCATACACTGTGTCAGTACACAATACCCCACTCTCACCTGGCATACTGTATACTAGTACCTACCTCACACACACTGTGCCAGAACACAAATACCCCACTCTCACCTAGCATACTGTACACTAGTACCTACCACACGGTACACTGTGCCAGTACACAATACCCCACTCTCACCTGGCATACTGTATACTAGTACCTACCTCACCATACACTGTGCCAGTACACAAATACCCCACTCTCACCTGGCACACTGTACACTAGTACCTACCTCACCGTACACTGTGCCCACACATGTTCCCCGCCCACTCTCAGCTTCTATACCGTATACTAATACCTACCTCACCGTACACTGTGCCAGTATACAAATACCCCACTCTCACCTGGCATACTGTATACTAGTACCTACCTCACCGTACACTGTGCCAATACACAAATACCCCACTCTCAGCTTTCATACCATATACTAGTACCTACCTCACCGTACACTGTGCCCACACATGTACCCCGCCCACTCTCAGCTTCTACAGTGTATACTAATACCTACCTCACCGTACACTGTGCCAGTACACAAATACCCCGCTCTCACCTGGCATACTGTGTACTAGTACCTACATCACTGTACACTGTGCCAGTACACAAATACCCTGCTCTCACCTGGCATACTGTATACTAGTACCTACATCACTGTACACTGTGCCAGTACACAATACTCCACTCTCACCTGGCATGCTGTATACTAGTACCTACCTCACCATACACTGTGCCAGTACACAAATACCCCACTCTCACCTGGCATACTGTACACTAGTACCTACCTCACGGTACATTGTGCCCACACATGTTCCCCGCCCACTCTCAGCTTCTATACCGTATACTAATACCTACCTCACCGTACACTGTGCCAGTATACAAATACCCCACTCTCACCTGGCATACTGTATACTTGTACCTACCTCACCGTACACTGTGCCAATACACAAATACCCCACTCTCAGCTTTCATACCATATACTAGTACCTACCTCACCGTACACTGTGCCCACACATGTACCCCGCCCACTCTCAGCTTCCATACCGTATACTAATATCTACCTCACTGTACTCTGTGGCAGTACACAAATACCCCACTCTCACCTGGCATACTGTGTGCTAGTACCTACCTCACTGTACAATGTGCCCACACATGTACCCCGCCCACTCTCAGCTTCCATACCGTATACTAATATCTACCTCACTGTACTCTGTGGCAGTACATAAATACCCCACTCTCACCTGGCATACTGTGTACTAGTACCTACCTCACTGTACACTGTGCCCACGCATGTACCCCACCCACTCTCAGCTTCCATACCGTATACTAGTACGCTGTGCCAGTACACAGATACCCCACTGAAAGCTATCGTACTGTGTACTAGTACCTACCTTAACGTACACTGTGCCAGTACACAAATACCCCGCTCTCATCTTCCATACTGAATACTAGTACCTTTCTCACCATACACTGTGCCAGTACACAAATACCCCACTCTCACCTGGCATACTGTATACTAGTACCTACCTCACCATACACTGTGTCAGTACACAATACCCCACTCTCACCTGGCATACTGTATACTAGTACCTACCTCACACACACTGTGCCAGAACACAAATACCCCACTCTCACCTAGCATACTGTACACTAGTACCTACCACACCGTACACTGTGCCAGTACACAATACCCCACTCTCACCTGGCATACTGTATACTAGTACCTACCTCACCATACACTGTGCCAGTACACAAATACCCCACTCTCACATGGCATACTGTATACTAGTACCTACCTCACCATACACTGTGCCAGTACACAAATACCCCACTCTCACCTGGCATACTGTACACTAGTACCTACCTCACCGTACACTGTGCCCATACATGTTCCCCGCCCACTCTCAGCTTCTATACCGTATACTAATACCTACCTCACCGTACACTGTGCCAGTATACAAATACCCCACTCTCACCTGGCATACTGTATACTAGTACCTACCTCACCGTACCACTGTGCCAATACACAAATACCCCACTCTCAGCTTTCATACCATATACTAGTACCTACCTCACCGTACACTGTGCCCACACATGTACCCCGCCCACTCTCAGCTTCTATACTGTATACTAATACCTACCTCACCGTACACTGTGCCAGTACACAAATACCCCGCTCTCACCTGGCATACTGTGTACTAGTACCTACATCACTGTACACTGTGCCAGTACACAAATACCCTGCTCTCACTTGGCATACTGTATACTAGTACCTACATCACTGTACACTGTGCCAGTACACAATACTCCACTCTCACCTGGCATGCTGTATACTAGTACCTACCTCACCATGCACTGTGCCAGTACACAAATACCTCTCTCACCTGATCCCATGTGTCACCTTCTACACTATTACTGCACTGGTACCAAACATTATATATAGGTACCTAACTCACTGCAAACAAGTACACCTATCTCCAAAGACATGGGGTTAAAACTGTGCAATATACTAGCAGTCATATAAAGCAAACAAGTTATGGTAAACGTATCCTTAAGGTGTGTACACACGGTGAGATTTGGGCTAAACCCCAATTCTCACTATGCGATAGGGACTAGCTCGGTATCGCAAGCCTAGATGACTGTGCTTGCGATACTGATTATAGGGGGCGTTTTTTGCATCCCTGCGATCAGGTAGTCGCCGCCTGCAGGGGGAGGGGGTAATCGCTGTGCAGGTGTACAATCGCATGTGCAGGAGAGGTGCACAAACAGCAGTTTGTGCCGTCTCTGCACAGCCCAGGACCTAGCCGCTGCGATGATCGGGACCGGAGCTGACGTCACGAATCCTCCCACAAAACGCTGGGTCCCTCCCTAGAAATGGTCTGTTGCCAGTTGCCACCCACGAATGCCCTCTTCCTGTCAATCTTCGTGCGTTCGGATTTTTCACACCATCCCGTTGCTGCCCATCACTGCAGACCATCGCACCTATGCATTGCGGTGCAAACGCATGTGCAGTTTAGACCTGGTCGCTCGCTGTGCGAAAATGCACAGCAGCGGTCAGGTCTGAATTACCCCCTATGTACGATTTTGGCTAAGTGTCAATTTTGACTATACTTTTATATTAGATTGTCAAAACTGACTTGCCTGCACAGTCTATCTAGGTTTGCGATACCGACCCTGCGGGACTGCGTATCGGTGTCGCATTGGGATCGCAAGGTGACTATCAACTTGCGATCTGCACTGACTTTTCTTGCGATTTTGACTATATAGTCAAAATTGGAAGAAAAAATCTTACCGTGTGTACACACCTTTAGTCGGGTTATGGTTGTTAGGTCGACACAACTTAGGTCGACACTTATTAGATCGACCACTGAAGGTCGACAATGCCTTTGGGTCGACTTGGCCGTTAGGTCAACATGTACTAGGTCGACAGGTCAAAAGGTCGACATGAGTTTTTCAAACATTTTTATATTTTTGGGATTTTTTCATACTTAACGATCCACGTGGACTACGATTGGAACGGTAAGCGAGCGAAGCGAGGGGACACGGTGCACTAATTTGGGTTTCCCATCACTTTACAGAGAAACCGACACCAAAAACAGTCAGAAACCTCATGTCGACCTTCTGACCTGTCGACCTAGTGCATGTCGACCTTCAGTGGTCGACCTAATGAGCGTCGACCTAAGTTGGGTCGACCCAACGACCCATACCCTTTTAGTCAATATGTGATTTTTCTGAGACCCCTCTGTAACTGTGCCATTGTTCTGGTAACTGCAAAATGGGTTGTACCCAATAGAATGTATAGTTTAACTAATAATAGGATGACCGCAAACGCAGGTATAAATAACATTTCTGTGTTACAGATGTGTCCTTTCTTACTGATGCTGTGGCAATAACCCCTCTCAGTGCACCAGGTCCTGTGTGACGCGGCCGCGCCAAGCATTTTTCTTGTACCTTAGTCCCATATATAAAACAACTGAAAATGAGAAAAGTATATTGCTGGCTTAAACGTATACATTTGGTGTGCGGCATTCAGGGCTGCCATGGAGGCGGGGGTGGAGCTATGGATAATGTGGGTGGAGCTGCAGTGGGAGTGGGGCATCAATTGGTGTGTAAATTCGTTAAAAAAAAAAAATAAGTGTCAAAGTTTGGGCTGTGGGTGTGGGTGTCATTATAACATGTCATACTATCATATAAATGATTTGATACCTTATCCCTGCCTCAGCGACCTCAGTATGATACATAAATACCCTGATGGCAGCACACACACACACACACACACACACACACACACACACACACACACACACACACACACACACACATATACCACAACCACCTCCCTTTCACACACCTATACCCAGCCCTACTCCAGCCACCTACCAATCACACACATATACCACTACCACCTACATCCCACTCAGATATGTTCCTGTCCCAGCCGCCACCAACCTCTCACACTTATAGATACCCTAACCCTGCCCCAGCCACCACCCTCCCACACACATAAACCCCAGCCACCTACCTTCCACACATATATGCTTCTTTCTCAGCCATCTCCCTCTCAAGCACATATACCCCAGCGACCTACCTCTCACACATATATGCTCCTGTCCTAGCTGCCTCCCTCTCACACATATCATACCCTCCAACTGTACCTTTTTGGGCAGTATAGTAACGTTTTTCTGTGGTCTGTACTAGCCAAAAGGGGCTATGTACCGGTTTTCAGCATCTCCCATTTCTATTGAAGCCTATGGGAGCGCCGCTTAGCCACGCCCATTTACCCATGACCATGCCCCCTCCCTTATTTGTACCGATTTTCGGCTTAGGAGTGTTGGAGGGTATGCCATATCCCTGCCTCAGTCACCTCAGAATAATACATAAATACCTTTTAGGCAGCTCTCACACACATATACCCAGCCCTACCCCAGCCACCACCTTCTCACACACATATACCCCAGCCACCTACCTTCCACACATATATGCTTCTGCCTCAGCCACCTCCATCTCACACACATATACCCCTGCCACCACCCTCTCACACATAATACCCCAGCCACCTCCCTCTCACATATATACCCCAGCCCTACCCCAGCCACCACCCTCAAATACATAATACCCCAGCCACCTCCCTCACATATATACCCCAGCCACCACTCTCTCACACATAATACCTCAGCCACCTCCCTCTCACATATATACCCCAGCCACCACCCTCTCACACATAATATCCCAGCCACCACCATCTCACACATATACCCCAGCCACCACCCTCTCACACATAATACCCCAGCCACCTCCCTCTCACACATAATACCCCAGCTACCACCCTCTCACACATTATATCCCAGCCACCACCCTCTCACACATAATACCCCAACCACTACCCTCTCACATATATACCCCAGCCACCACCCTCTCACACACAATACCCCAGCCACCTCCCTCTCACACATTATACCCCAGCCACCTCCCTCTCACACAGAATACCCCAGCCACCACCCTCTCACACATAACATCCCAGCCACCACCCTCTCACAAATAGTACCCCAACCACCACCCTCTCACACATAGGTGGTCATTCCGAGTTGTTCGCTCGGTAATTTTCTTCGCATCGCAGCGATTTTCCGCTAATTGCGCATGCGCAATGTTCGCACTGCGACTGCGCCAAGTAAATTTGCTATGCAGTTTGGAATTTTACTCACGACATTACAAGGTTTTTTCTTCGTTCTGGTGATCGGAGTGTGATTGACAGGAAGTGGGTGTTTCTGGGCGGAAACTGGCCGTTTTATGGGTGTGTGTGAAAAAACGCTGCCGTTTCTGGGAAAAACGCGGGAGTGGCTGGAGAAACGGGGGAGTGTCTGGGCAAACGCTGGGAGTGTTTGTGACGTCAAACCAGGAACGAAACTGACTGAACTGATCGCAGTGTGGAGCTACTCAGAAACTGCTAAGAAGTGTCTATTCGCAATTCTGCTAATCTTTCGTTCGCAATTTTACTATGCTAAGATTCACTCCCAGTAGGCGGCGGCTTAGCGTGTGCAAAGCTGCTAAAAGCAGCTTGCGAGCGAACAACTCAGAATGAGGGCCATAATACCCCAGCCACTACCCTCTCACACATATACCCCAGCCACCACTCTCTCACACATAATACCCCAGCCACCTCCCTCTCACATATATACCCCAGCCACCACCCTCTCACACATAATATCCCAGCCACCACCCTCTCACACATATACCCCAGCCACCACCCTCTCACACATAATACCCCAGCCACCTCCCTCTCACACATAATACCCCAGCTACCACCCTCTCACACATAATATCCCAGTCACCACCCTCTCACACATATACCCCAGCCACCACCCTCTCACACACAATACCCTAGCCACCTCCCTCCCACACATAATACCCCAGCCACCTCCCTCTCACACATAATACCCCAGCTACCACCCTCTCACACATAATATCCCAGTCACCACCCTCTCACACATATACCCCAGCCACCACCCTCTCACACAATACCCCAGCCACCTCCCTCTCACACATAATACCCCAGCCACCTCCCTCTCACACATAATACCCCCTCCCTCTCACACATAATACCCCAGCCACCACCCTCTCACACATAATATCCCAGCCACCACCCTCTCACACATAATATCCCAGCCACCACCCTCTCACAAATAGTACCCCAACCACCACCCTCTCACACATAATACCCAAGCCCTGCCCCAGCCACCTCCCTCTCACACATATACCCCAGCCCTGCCCCAGTCACCTCCCTCTCACACACATATACCCCAACCCTGCCTCAGCCACCTCAGAATGACACATAAATACCCTTGTGGCAGCGACACCTCACTCACACACACATATACCCAAACCACCTTCCTCTCGCACATATATCCCAGCCCTGCCACATCCACCTCCCTCTCATACAAATGTCGTTTTGCATCACCACTACCTGTCAGCAAGAGTTTCCCAGTATGCTGCATGGTCTGCCATGATCCTGCAGACATAATGTTGCTTCCTTGTGTATCTATTCGTCTATATTGTGGGGGGGTTTTGTCTCCTCCATGGCGGTGGCCATTTTGTTGAGGACATTCCTATACAAATATCCCCCTTCACAACTGCAGAGGAGGGCCCCCTCTCTGCCTGGGACTTGTACTGCAGTCCCAGCATTTCCCCTTCCCACCCCAATGGCGGCCCTGGCAACATTTGTACATCTGTGTGCAACTGAGTCTGAATCTGTGTAAGAAGGGCTCTGCTGCGAGCGACTGCGGCATTTCCTCACACCGAGTTCTGCTGTGCTCATCTGCGACATTGTGTAAAACCAATTCCTTTGCCATTACAGACTAGCATCTGTGGTCCACCGTGACGGGCTTGACACAAGATGTAAAGAAAAATATGGTACACTACTAGGCTCAGAGTATCTAAGTCGCTCCGGGAGTCTCTTGCCATATGGCATATGGTCAACCAGCAAGGGGGAGATTTATGAAATCTTGGCGAGAGATGAAGTGGAGAAAGAAAAATTACTCACCAATCAGCTTCTATCATTTTACCCGCTATGTATGAAAAATGACAATTAGTATTTGATTGGTTAGTACTTTATCTATGTACATATCACTGAAATCTGAGATTTAAAAACTGATGCTTGATGAATAAGGAACAGGATTTATCTAAAAGTGCAAAGCATTTTAATTTTGTACCGCTACACCACTATTGTCCGCTCAGTGCGCACCAACATCTCCGCCTCCAGGAGCTGCCTCCGCAAACAAGAATTACATCTTGGTGTGCTAAGAGGTTGAAACATCTGTAGTGATGCACTGTGCAGGTCCAACCTTCACCCATGATATTACCACCCCTTTAATTAAATAAATGGTTTTATTTTTCTCAAAAATGACTGCTCAGCTTAGCAAAACTTATGGCCTATATTAATCAGGGCAGTACGGGGACATGGTGGTTGTGGGAGGAATGAACAAAGCTTCTGTCACACACCCGACCTGGATAGCGGGTATGAAGACCTTGTTGGTGGTGGGGGAATATTTCCCAGTTCTTGGGTTCCGGTGATTCAAAGGAGTTAACAACACCGGGGACGTTCACTCAGATTCTTTTATTTTAAGGTAACACAACACATGAAGTCCCTTCTGCGTCACTGGGTAAATCACCCTGATTATTGTCAGCGTTACAACTTGTTTCCACAAATAACACCCCACTATCCTCAAGGTAAGTACATCAACCCCAGACACATTTCTTTCAACATGGTGAATAACATCAACTTTAACTTTAACACTCTTGTTACTAACGCACAAACGTTAAATATCCCAACATTGAATCAACCGTTATGTGACCTATTTCTCACTCTTGTCACACCCGGAATACAATGCGTAGTCGGGTGTCAGGTACTTGTATTAACATTAGTAGTAGCTGTACTATTAGTATAGATGAGTCCCACCTGTGCACAGGTACCCCAGTCCCGTTATTCAAACATAGGCAGTATGGGAGCGGGGGATCAGCCCGTTATTACTTAGAGATGAGTTGCAAGGAAAGTGTATTCCTGTTATAGGTTCTGCAATAAGGTCACTGTCTCACTCATCGTAGTAGGTGGCGTAGGGATTCCTGTACTCAGAGGCCAGGAAGGTATTCCAGTATGAAAGTACATCCCATGGGGGGATATCCTGCTCTTTAGTAAATAGTCTCGGTGCCCCTGGGCCGGTATAGCACTCTGAAAGAGAGCAGGTAATGCTCCTGTTATAACTTGGATAAGGGGAGATTGAGGTGGGGCGGTATGTGTTTGTGTAATCTCACTTGCCTGGGACTTCCATGAGGAGTGGGGAACGTGAGGATGCACAGAGTACCTGTGGATAGCTGCCGGCTCCTGCCGGGCGTCCTCGCGTTAAAGTTTCCGGGCAGTGTCTGATCCCCTCACACAGCCTTCAGTCAGCCTCTCACGTGGCAGGACTCCTGCTTCACCAATGGCTGCTCCGTTCCTCGCCTCTGTTGCACTAGTGCGGACGCCATGGCATTGCCACACTCAGCCGCCGACCAGTGCCGCACTCCAAGCCCCTTCAGCCACCTGCATCCCGTCTATCCCCTGGTCGCACTAGTATGGGCGCCAAAGCGTTGCCGCACTCAGCCGCCGACCAGTGCTGTGCTCCAAAGCTGCTCCGCTCTCACTCCTTCTTCTCTCTTGTCCTCACGCCGCGCTCTTCATGGCTGAGACCCGTTTTCTGTCCCGGTCTCCTCCAATCCACGCTCTCCCCTCTGACATGTCAGTCTTCCAGGGGCAGAGAGGTCCCGCCTCCTCCTGCATCATTCAAGCCGCAGGGAAAGCATTAACCCCAGCGTTCCCAGCATCATCTGGCCTCTGAGTGTCTATTATAGCGGTGCTGCCCAGGAATAGCTGGGTGTCACATTCACCCCTACTTTTTCAGGTGCGTTTCCCTACGCACAGGAGGCGTAGTCTAAGACAGTAAGCAGCTTATCTTATACAAATTAACTGGATCTAACAACAATATTTGCAGAATCATCATATGAGTGACATTAATACTGATAGCGGAGAGGCAGAGTACCCTTCGTAGCGTTGTAACTCGGGGTCTTAAGGTATCTCTGCAAGTACTGTTGGGACCTGATCAGGAAGTGTCACAACTGAGGGCCTGAGCTGACGGGAGGCAGCCTCAGTTGTAGGGGCTGAGATGTACCGGAACCTGGGAGGTTGTATCAGACCCCTGGACATGTAAGTAACATGAATAATAACTGCCCGAAGGCGTGACCACGACAACTTAGATAAAAGTCAATGATGTTTATTATGACAACTCCGCATCACAGCAGCAATAAAAGAAAACGTAAAAGTCAGCAAAGAATAAATACAGTTCCTGAGTACTACAGCATGGCAGGAGCCACAGGGCACTGGTAGTGTGAGATAGTTCTTATGATCTTCTAGATGGAAAGTCCTTACCAGGCCCGGCTGTAGCAATGGAGATAACCCAGGATTGTACCAGCTGGTGTTCCAGGAAGAGCTGGGTTGCTGAAGGTAAAACAGCTGCTGTGGATACTGGCTGGAACCAGACTGTTGTTAGCACGGAGTGGATACTAGAGATGAGCGGGTTCGGTTTCTTTGAATCCGAACCCGCACGAACTTCACTTTTTTTTCCACGGGTCCGAGCGACTCGGATCTTCCCGCCTTGCTCGGTTAACCCGAGCGCGCCCGAACGTCATCATGACGCTGTCGGATTCTCGCGAGGCTCGGATTCTATCGCGAGACTCGGATTCTATATAAGGAGCCGCGCGTCGCCGCCATTTTCACTCGTGCATTGAGATTGATAGGGAGAGGACGTGTCTGGCGTCCTCTCCATTAGAATAGAGATAGATAGATTAGATAGAGAGAGATTGTGCAGAGTCGCAGACAGAGTTAGTTTACCACAGTCAGTGACCAGTGCAGTTGCTAGTTAACTTTTATTTAATATAATATATCCGTTCACTTCTCTCTGCTATATCCGTTCTCTGCCTGAAAAAAAAAACGATACACAGCACAGTCAGTCACACAGTGTGACTCAGTCTGTGTGCACTCAGCTCAGCCCAGTGTGCTGCACAGTCATCAATGTATAAATTAAAAGCTTATAATTAATTGTGGGGGAGACTGGGGAGCACTGCAGGTTGTTAGCAGGAGCCAGGAGTACAATTATATTAATTAACAGTGCACACTTTTGCTGCAGGAGTGGTGACCAGTGCCTGACCACCAGTATAGTATTGTTGTATACTACTAATATCTCTTTAAATATCAACCAGTCTATATTAGCAGCAGACACAGTACAGTGCGGTAGTTCACGGCTGTGGCTACCTCTGTGTCGGCACACGGCAGGCAGTCCGTCCGACCAGAATTGTATTATTTATTATTATATACCTACCACCTAACCGTGGTTTTTTTTTCATTCTTTATACCGTCATAGTGTCATCCTAATTGTTACGAGTATACTACTATCTCTTTATCAACCAGTGTACAGTGCGGTAGTTCACGGCTGTGGCTACCTCTGTGTCGGCACACGGCAGGCAGTCCGTCCGACCAGAATTGTATTATTTATTATTATATACCTACCACCTAACCGTGGTTTTTTTTTCATTCTTTATACCGTCATAGTGTCATCCTAATTGTTACGAGTATACTACTATCTCTTTATCAACCAGTGTACAGTGCGGTAGTTCACGGCTGTGGCTACCTCTGTGTCGGCACACGGCAGGCAGTCCGTCCGACCAGAATTGTATTATTTATTATTATATACCTACCACCTAACCGTGGTTTTTTTTTCATTCTTTATACCGTCATAGTGTCATCCTAATTGTTACGAGTATACTACTATCTCTTTATCAACCAGTGTACAGTGCGGTAGTTCACGGCTGTGGCTACCTCTGTGTCGGCACACGGCAGGCAGTCCGTCCGACCAGAATTGTATTATTTATTATTATATACCTACCACCTAACCGTGGTTTTTTTTTCATTCTTTATACCGTCATAGTGTCATCCTAATTGTTACGAGTATACTACTATCTCTTTATCAACCAGTGTACAGTGCGGTAGTTCACGGCTGTGGCTACCTCTGTGTCGGCACACGGCAGGCAGTCCGTCCGACCAGAATTGTATTATTTATTATTATATACCTACCACCTAACCGTGGTTTTTTTTTCATTCTTTATACCGTCATAGTGTCATCCTAATTGTTACGAGTATACTACTATCTCTTTATCAACCAGTGTACAGTGCGGTAGTTCACGGCTGTGGCTACCTCTGTGTCGGCAGTCGGCAGGCAGTCCGTCCATCCATAATTGTATTATTATTATAATATATACCACCTAACCGTGGTTTTTTTTTCATTCTTTATACCGTCATAGTGTCATACTAGTTGTTACGAGTATACTACTATCTCTTTATCAACCAGTGTACAGTGCGGTAGTTCACGGCTGTGGCTACCTCTGTGTCGGCAGTCGGCAGGCAGTCCGTCCATCCATAATTGTATTATTATTATAATATATACCACCTAACTGTGGTTTTTTTTGCATTCTTTATACCGTCGTCATAGTGTCATACTAGTTGTTACGAGTATACTACTATCTCTTTATCAACCAGTGTACAGTGCGGTAGTTCACGGCTGTGGCTACCTCTGTGTCGGCAGTCGGCAGGCAGTCTGTCCATCCATAATTGTATTATTATTATAATATATACCACCTAACCGTGGTTTTTTTTTCATTCTTTATACCGTCGTCATAGTGTCATACTAGTTGTTACGAGTATACTACTATCTCTTTATCAACCAGTGTACAGTGCGGTAGTTCACGGCTGTGGCTACCTCTGTGTCGGCAGTCGGCAGGCAGTCCGTCCATCCATAATTGTATTATTATTATAATATATACCACCTAACCGTGGTTTTTTTTTCATTCTTTATACCGTCGTCATAGTGTCATACTAGTTGTTACGAGTATACTACTATCTCTTTATCAACCAGTGTACAGTGCGGTAGTTCACGGCTGTGGCTACCTCTGTGTCGGCAGTCGGCAGGCAGTCCGTCCATCCATAATTGTATTATTATTATAATATATACCACCTAACCGTGGTTTTTTTTTCATTCTTTATACCGTCGTCATAGTGTCATACTAGTTGTTACGAGTATACTACTATCTCTTTATCAACCAGTGTACAGTGCGGTAGTTCACGGCTGTGGCTACCTCTGTGTCGGCAGTCGGCAGGCAGTCCGTCCATCCATAATTGTATTATTATTATAATATATACCACCTAACCGTGGTTTTTTTTTCATTCTTTATACCGTCGTCATAGTGTCATACTAGTTGTTACGAGTATACTACTATCTCTTTATCAACCAGTGTACAGTGCGGTAGTTCACGGCTGTGGCTACCTCTGTGTCGGCAGTCGGCAGGCAGTCCGTCCATCCATAATTGTATTATTATTATAATATATACCACCTAACCGTGGTTTTTTTTGCATTCTTTATACCGTCGTCATAGTGTCATACTAGTTGTTACGAGTATACTACTATCTCTTTATCAACCAGTGTACAGTGCGGTAGTTCACGGCTGTGGCTACCTCTGTGTCGGCAGTCGGCAGGCAGTCCGTCCATCCATAATTGTATTATTATTATAATATATACCACCTAACCGTGGTTTTTTTTTCATTCTTTATACCGTCGTCATAGTGTCATACTAGTTGTTACGAGTATACTACTATCTCTTTATCAACCAGTGTACAGTGCGGTAGTTCACGGCTGTGGCTACCTCTGTGTCGGCAGTCGGCAGGCAGTCCGTCCATCCATAATTGTATTATTATTATAATATATACCACCTAACCGTGTTTTTTTTTTCATTCTTTATACCGTCGTCATAGTGTCATACTAGTTGTTACGAGTATACTACTATCTCTTTTTTATCAACCAGTGTACAGTGCGGTAGTTCACGGCTGTGGCTACCTCTGTGTCGGCAGTCGGCAGGCAGTCCGTCCATCCATAATTGTATTATTATTATAATATATACCACCTAACCGTGGTTTTTTTTTCATTCTTTATACCGTCGTCATAGTGTCATACTAGTTGTTACGAGTATACTACTATCTCTTTATCAACCAGTGTACAGTGCGGTAGTTCACGGCTGTGGCTACCTCTGTGTCGGCAGTCGGCAGGCAGTCCGTCCATCCATAATTGTATTATTATTATAATATATACCACCTAACCGTGGTTTTTTTTTCATTCTTTATACCGTCGTCATAGTGTCATACTAGTTGTTACGAGTATACTACTATCTCTTTATCAACCAGTGTACAGTGCGGTAGTTCACGGCTGTGGCTACCTCTGTGTCGGCAGTCGGCAGGCAGTCCGTCCATCCATAATTGTATTATTATTATAATATATACCACCTAACCGTGGTTTTTTTTTCATTCTTTATACCGTCGTCATAGTGTCATACTAGTTGTTACGAGTATACTACTATCTCTTTATCAACCAGTGTACAGTGCGGTAGTTCACGGCTGTGGCTACCTCTGTGTCGGCAGTCGGCAGGCAGTCCGTCCATCCATAATTGTATTATTATTATAATATATACCACCTAACCGTGGTTTTTTTATACCACCTAACCGTGGCAGTCCGTCCATAATTGTATACTAGTATCCAATCCATCCATCTCCATTGTTTACCTGAGGTGCCTTTTAGTTCTGCCTATAAAATATGGAGAACAAAAAAGTTGAGGTTCCAAAATTAGGGAAAGATCAAGATCCACTTCCACCTCGTGCTGAAGCTGCTGCCACTAGTCATGGCCGAGACGATGAAATGCCAGCAACGTCGTCTGCCAAGGCCGATGCCCAATGTCATAGTACAGAGCATGTCAAATCCAAAACACCAAATATCAGAAAAAAAAGGACTCCAAAACCTAAAATAAAATTGTCGGAGGAGAAGCGTAAACTTGCCAATATGCCATTTACCACACGGAGTGGCAAGGAACGGCTGAGGCCCTGGCCTATGTTCGTGGCTAGTGGTTCAGCTTCACATGAGGATGGAAGCACTCAGCCTCTCGCTAGAAAACTGAAAAGACTCAAGCTGGCAAAAGCACCGCAAAGAACTGTGCGTTCTTTGAAATCCCAAATCCACAAGGAGAGTCCAATTGTGTCGTTTGCGATGCCTGACCTTCCCAACACTGGACGTGAAGAGCATGCGCCTTCCACTATTTGCATGCCCCCTGCAAGTGCTGGAAGGAGCACCCGCAGTCCAGTTCCTGATAGTCAGATTGAAGATGTCAGTGTTGAAGTACACCAGGATGAGGAGGATATGGGTGTTGCTGGCGCTGGGGAGGAAATTGACCAGGAGGATTCTGATGGTGAGGTGGTTTGTTTAAGTCAGGCACCCGGGGAGACACCTGTTGTCCGTGGGAGGAATATGGCCGTTGACATGCCAGGTGAAAATACCAAAAAAATCAGCTCTTCGGTGTGGAGGTATTTCACCAGAAATGTGGACAACAGGTGTCAAGCCGTGTGTTCCCTTTGTCAAGCTGTAATAAGTAGGGGTAAGGACGTTAACCACCTCGGAACATCCTCCCTTATACGTCACCTGCAGCGCATTCATAATAAGTCAGTGACAAGTTCAAAAACTTTGGGTGACAGCGGAAGCAGTCCACTGACCAGTAAATCCCTTCCTCTTGTAACCAAGCTCACGCAAACCACCCCACCAACTCCCTCAGTGTCAATTTCCTCCTTCCCCAGGAATGCCAATAGTCCTGCAGGCCATGTCACTGGCAAGTCTGACGAGTCCTTTCCTGCCTGGGATTCCTCCGATGCATCCTTGCGTGTAACGCCTACTGCTGCTGGCGCTGCTGTTGTTGCCGCTGGGAGTCGATGGTCATCCCAGAGGGGAAGTCGTAAGCCCACTTGTACTACTTCCAGTAAGCAATTGACTGTTCAACAGTCCTTTGCGAGGAAGATGAAATATCACAGCAGTCATCCTACTGCAAAGCGGATAACTGAGTCCTTGACAACTATGTTGGTGTTAGACGTGCGTCCGGTATCCGCCGTTAGTTCACAGGGAACTAGACAATTTATTGAGGCAGTGTGCCCCCGTTACCAAATACCATCTAGGTTCCACTTCTCTAGGCAGGCGATACCGAGAATGTACACGGACGTCAGAAAAAGACTCACCAGTGTCCTAAAAAATGCAGTTGTACCCAATGTCCACTTAACCACGGACATGTGGACAAGTGGAGCAGGGCAGGGTCAGGACTATATGACTGTGACAGCCCACTGGGTAGATGTATGGACTCCCGCCGCAAGAACAGCAGCGGCGGCACCAGTAGCAGCATCTCGCAAACGCCAACTCTTTCCTAGGCAGGCTACGCTTTGTATCACCGCTTTCCAGAATACGCACACAGCTGAAAACCTCTTACGGCAACTGAGGAAGATCATCGCGGAATGGCTTACCCCAATTGGACTCTCCTGTGGATTTGTGGCATCGGACAACGCCAGCAATATTGTGTGTGCATTAAATATGGGCAAATTCCAGCACGTCCCATGTTTTGCACATACCTTGAATTTGGTGGTGCAGAATTTTTTAAAAAACGACAGGGGCGTGCAAGAGATGCTGTCGGTGGCCAGAAAAATTGCGGGACACTTTCGGCGTACAGGCACCACGTACAGAAGACTGGAGCACCACCAAAAACTACTGAACCTGCCCTGCCATCATCTGAAGCAAGAAGTGGTAACGAGGTGGAATTCAACCCTCTATATGCTTCAGAGGTTGGAGGAGCAGCAAAAGGCCATTCAAGCCTATACAATTGAGCACGATATAGGAGATGGAATGCACCTGTCTCAAGTGCAGTGGAGAATGATTTCAACGTTGTGCAAGGTTCTGATGCCCTTTGAACTTGCCACACGTGAAGTCAGTTCAGACACTGCCAGCCTGAGTCAGGTCATTCCCCTCATCAGGCTTTTGCAGAAGAAGCTGGAGGCATTGAAGAAGGAGCTAACACGGAGCGATTCCGCTAGGCATGTGGGACTTGTGGATGCAGCCCTTAATTCGCTTAACAAGGATTCACGGGTGGTCAATCTGTTGAAATCAGAGCACTACATTTTGGCCACCGTGATCGATCCTAGATTTAAAGCCTACCTTGGATCTCTCTTTCCGGCAGACACAGGTCTGCTGGGGTTGAAAGACCTGCTGGTGACAAAATTGTCAAGTCAAGCGGAACGCGACCTGTCAACATCTCCTCCTTCACATTCTCCCGCAACTGGGGGTGCGAGGAAAAGGCTCAGAATTCCGAGCCCACCCGCTGGCGGTGATGCAGGGCAGTCTGGAGCGACTGCTGATGCTGACATCTGGTCCGGACTGAAGGACCTGACAACGATTACGGACATGTCGTCTACTGTCACTGCATATGATTCTCTCAACATTGATAGAATGGTGGAGGATTATATGAGTGACCGCATCCAAGTAGGCACGTCACACAGTCCGTACTTATACTGGCAGGAAAAAGAGGCAATTTGGAGGCCCTTGCACAAACTGGCTTTATTCTACCTAAGTTGCCCTCCCACAAGTGTGTACTCCGAAAGAGTGTTTAGTGCCGCCGCTCACCTTGTCAGCAATCGGCGTACGAGGTTACATCCAGAAAATGTGGAGAAGATGATGTTCATTAAAATGAATTATAATCAATTCCTCCGCGGAGACATTGACCAGCAGCAATTGCCTCCACAAAGTACACAGGGAGCTGAGATGGTGGATTCCAGTGGGGACGAATTGATAATCTGTGAGGAGGGGGATGTACACGGTGATATATCGGAGGGTGAAGATGAGGTGGACATCTTGCCTCTGTAGAGCCAGTTTGTGCAAGGAGAGATTAATTGCTTCTTTTTTGGGGGGGGTCCAAACCAACCCGTCATATCAGTCACAGTCGTGTGGCAGACCCTGTCACTGAAATGATGGGTTGGTTAAAGTGTGCATGTCCTGTTTTGTTTATACAACATAAGGGTGGGTGGGAGGGCCCAAGGATAATTCCATCTTGCACCTCTTTTTTCTTTTCTTTTTCTTTGCATCATGTGCTGATTGGGGAGGGTTTTTTGGAAGGGACATCCTGCGTGACACTGCAGTGCCACTCCTAGATGGGCCCGGTGTTTGTGTCGGCCACTAGGGTCGCTTATCTTACTCACACAGCGACCTCGGTGCAAATTTTAGGACTAAAAATAATATTGTGAGGTGTGATGTGTTCAGAATAGGCTGAAAATGAGTGTAAATTATGTTTTTTGAGGTTAATAATACTTTGGGATCAAAATTACCCCCAAATTCTATGATTTAAGCTGTTTTTTAGGGTTTTTTGAAAAAAACACCCGAATCCAAAACACACCCGAATCCGACAAAAATAATTCGGTGAGGTTTTGCCAAAACGCGTTCGAACCCAAAACACGGCCGCGGAACCGAACCCAAAACCAAAACACAAAACCCGAAAAATTTCAGGCGCTCATCTCTAGTGGATACTGGCTGGAACCAGTTAAATAATAAATGAACTTTGGGAGCGATGAAATGTGAACTGAAATGTAGAACTTGAGAGCGGAGAAATAATAATTCCGGTGGAGAGTGGTAAAGTGTAGAAAGGACACCGGCCCTTTAAGGGAAGCTGTACTCTGCTGGAAGCTGAGGCTGGAAGCAGGTAGTGTTGTAGCTGGAAACAGATGAATCCACAATGGATTGGAGAGTCAGGCTACACCGCAGGTGGAATGCTGGTGCGGGTCTCTATGGTGGAAGTCTTGAGACAGGAGCTGGAACCTGGAAGACAATCATAGAAGAGAGACAAACAGGAACTAGGTTTGACAACCAAAGCACTGACGTCTTCCTTGCTCAGGTACAGCTTACTTATACCTGCAGCAAGGAAGGGGTTGGCTAGGCAATTATGCAAATCAACAACACAGACAGCAGATTGGTGGAAATGATCAGATGACAGAATCCAAGATGGCTGCGCCCATGCAGACACTTGGAGGGAAGTTTGGTTTGTAATCCATGTGGTCTGGGAAACAGTAATGGCGGCGCCGGCCACCGGAGACAGGAGACGCCAGGCTGATAGATGCACATTTAACCACGCGGGCACAGCGGAGGCCGCGGCTGATGAAAAGACCACTCTGTATGTGGAAACTCAGGAACAGCGGAATCCGGTCCTGGAACGCTGAGCCCGCCTTAGGAGGCATCTGAAGGGTAAGTAATGGCGTCCAGATACCCGGATCGTGACAGCACCCCCCCCTTTAGGAGTGGCCCCAGGACACTTCTTAGGCTTTAAAGGAAACTTTGCGTGGAAATTTCGGACCAAGGCAGGAGCATGGACGTCAGAGGCATTGGTCCAAGAGCGTTCTTCAGGACCATAGCCCTTCCAGTCAATGAGATACTGAAGTTGACCGTAACGGTGACGTGAGTCCAGGATCTTGGCCACTTCATACTCAACGCCTCGTTGAGTTTGGACTTTCGGAGTTGGTGGAAGTGAGGAATGAAACCGATTCAAGATTAGCGGTTTCAACAGGGAAACATGGAATGTCCTGGGTATTTTTAAGAAGGGAGGTAACTGGAGTCTGTAAGCAACAGGATTGATGACTTGATCAATTTTAAAAGGACCGATGTAGCGAGGTGCAAACTTCATACTGGGAACTCTTAACCTCAAATTCTTCGTGGATAACCATACCCGATCACCGACCTTGAGAGCAGGAACTGCTCGACGCTTCTTATCCGCAAACTTCTTGTACCTGAACGATGCCTTGAGCAGAGCTGATCGTACGCTCTTCCAGATATTGGCAAACTGATGCAAGGTGATATCCACTGCGGGAACAGAAGTTGCTGGAAGCGGTTGGAACTCAGGGACTTTAGGGTGGAATCCAAAGTTGGTGAAGAATGGTGTTGAGGAAGATGAAGAATGATACTGGTTGTTATGACAGAACTCGGCCCAGGGAAGTAATTGAACCCAGTCATCTTGAGAGGAGGACACATAGATGCGGAGGAAGGCCTCCAAGTCCTGATTCACCCTCTCAGTTTGACCATTGGTCTGAGGATGGTAAGCCGTGGAAAACTTTAACTTGACTTGGAGGACTTGACATAAACTTCGCCAGAATTTGGCTGTGAATTGAACTCCTCGATCTGAGATAATTTCTTCTGGAAGACCGTGGAGTCGGAAGATCTCTTGTATGAATACTTGAGCCAACTTGGAAGCTGACGGAAGACCGGTGAGAGGAATGAAGTGTGCCATCTTGGTGAACCGGTCAACTACCACCCAGATGGTATTGAACTTGTTGCACATGGGCAAATCTGTAATAAAATCCATCGACAAATGGGTCCATGGTCGACGGGGAACAGATAGTGGAACCAGTTGCCCCGCAGGCGACTGGCGGGATACTTTATGTTGAGCACACTTTGGGCAAGATGCAATAAACTCCAAAACGTCCTTTTTCAGAGTTGGCCACCAATAGGACCTAGAGATAAACTCCAGGGTTTTTTGGATACCTGTATGTCCGGCAAAACGGGAAGCATGGGCCCAATGCATGAGCTTCTTCCTTAGTGTCGGCTTCACAAAACTTTTCCCTGATGGGGGCGTAGAGTCCATCCCTACCGTGGAGAATGCCAACGGATTTATAATAGGATGCTTGTCTGAAGACTCTGACTCATTTTCTTGCTTCCATGAGCGGGAAAGGGCATCGGCCTTGCGATTCTGAGAGCCCGGACAGAACTGGAGTTTAAAGTCGAACCTGGAAAAGAAAAGTGCCCATCTGGCCTGACGAGGGTTGAGACATTGTGCGCCTTTTAGATATAGAAGGTTCTTGTGGTCTGTAAGGATGGTGATTGAATGAGAAGCTCCCTCCAACAGATATCTCCACTCCTCTAGAGCGAGCTTGATGGCTAGCAACTCCTGGTCGCCAATGGCATAGTTGCGCTCCGCTGGGGAGAACTTCCGTGAGAAGAAACTGCAAGGATGTAAATGACCATCTTTAGCCCTCTGAGATAACACCGCTCCTACTCCAACGGAGGAGGCATCCACCTCTAAGATGAAAGAAGAGTCGATGTCAGGCTGTTTCAGGACAGGTGCAGAGATGAACCTCTGTTTTAAAAGATGAAAAGCTTGCATGGCTTCTTCAGACCACTTGGACGGGTTAGCACCCTTCTTGGTGAAAGCAGTAATAGGCGCCACAATGGTGGAAAAGTCTCGTATAAACTTTCGGTAATAATTGGCGAACCCTAAGAACCTCTGGACCCCTTTGAGGGTTAAGGGTACCGGCCAATTCTGGATTGCTTGTAGTTTCTCAGGATCCATCTCTAGTCCGGAACCGGACACAATGTACCCTAGAAACGGAATGGACTTGACTTCAAAGACGCATTTCTCTAATTTGCAGTAGAGATGATTGACACGGAGACGGGACAGAACCTCCTTTACCCAGAAACGATGTTCCTCTAAATCGTTGGCAAAAATGAGGATATCATCTAGATAGACCACGACATGACGGTATAGAATGTCTCTGAAGATCTCATTGACGAAATGCTGGAAGACAGCTGGAGCATTGCTCAATCCGAAGGGCATGACGAGGTACTCATAATGTCCGTCACGGGTGTTAAATGCGGTCTTCCACTCGTCACCCTCACGGATCCGGATGAGATTGTATGCACCTCTCAGGTCCAGCTTTGTAAAGATGGTAGCTCCGCTAACTCTGTCAAAGAGCTCAGTAATCAGGGGTAAAGGATAGCGGTTCTTGATGGTAATGTCGTTCAAACCTCTGTAGTCGATGCACGGCCGCAGACCACCATCTTTCTTCTTTACAAAAAAGAAGCCTGCGCCGGCTGGAGAAGAAGAAGGTCGAATGAACCCCTTTGCTAGGTTCTCTTTAATGTATTCCTCCATAGAATGTGTCTCGGGGAGAGACAACGGATAAGTTCGGCCTCGAGGTGGAACCTTCCCTGGAACGAGATCAATCGGGCAGTCCCATTCTCTATGAGGAGGAAGGATATCAGCAGAAGCTTTACTGAACACATCCGTGAAATCTTGATATGGAGGAGGTGGAACATCAGACGACCTGGGGGAGGAAGAACAGACAGGCAACACTTTAAACAAACATGTCTTAGTACAGGAGGAACCCCATGCCAGGATTTGCGTAGTCGTCCAATCAATTGTAGGATTGTGAAGACGGAGCCATGGAAGGCCCAGGACCACAGGATGTGTGGCTCTTGGAATCACTAAAAATGAAATAAGTTCGGAATGAAGAACTCCCACTCTCAGACGAACTGGTAGAGTCCTTAGAGAAATAACTGTATCAAAAATTTTACTGCCATCCACAGCAGTTAAGGAAAAGGACGAAGGAAGTCTCTCGGTGGGTAGGGACCACCGTTTAACATAGGCTTCAGTAATAAAGTTCCCAGCTGCTCCGGAATCCAGGAGGGCAATGACGTTCTGATAACGTTGAGCAACTTGAAGCGAGACTGGGAGGTTACAATCTTGAGGAGATGGAGAGGAGATCATTACTCCTAGCCGGCCCTCTCCTTGGCGAGCTAGGATTTGGAGTTTCCCGGACGTTTGGGACAGGCATTAATGGTGTGAGACGGAGCTGCACAATACAGACAGAGAAACTCGGAGAGACGTCTTCGGCGCTCAGCAGGAGTTAAACGGGAACGGCCAATTTGCATGGGCTCATCTTTAGATGGTGACAGTTGGCGAGGAGGAGGAGCAGAAGATTTTGGAGCAGATGATCTTCCACGCTCAGTTGCTCTCTCTCTGAAACGTAAGTCAACTTTCGTACAAAGTGAGATTAGCTCATCTAACTTGGAGGGTAAGTCTCTGGTAGCTAACTCATCTTTAATACGCTCGGATAAACCATGCCAGAATGCAGCATACAGGGCCTCGTCGTTCCATGCCAGTTCGGATGCCAGGATCTGGAACTGTATAAGATATTGTCCTACAGTACGTGATTCCTGGCGTAAACGGAGAATCTCAGACGAAGCTGAAGTTACCCGGCCTGGCTCGTCGAAGATGCGCCTGAATGTTGACACAAATGCAGTGTAAGAAGATAGCAGGGTGTCGGACCTCTCCCATAACGGTGATGCCCAATCAAGGGCTGAGCCACTGAGAAGAGAAATAATGTAGGCAATTTTTGTACGGTCACTGGGAAAATTGCCAGGTTGTAGCTCAAACTGAATCTCACACTGGTTGAGAAATCCCCTGCAGAATCTTGGAGATCCGTCAAATTTTGCTGGCGTTGGAAGATGAAGACGTGGAGCAGAAATGGGTAAGGTGGGTGGGGTTATAGCTGGAGTCACTGTGGTTGACGCACCAGACGCGCCTGATCCACGGAGAGTTGTCTGAATCCCATCCAGCCGAGTAGAGAGATCCTGGAGACAGCGGATGATGTGGCCCTGTGCAGCCTCCTGATGTTCTAGTCGGGCTGCCAGTTCTTGCATCGGCCTGGCCGCTTGATCCTGGTCTCCGGCTGGATTCATTAGGTCAGTGCTTACTGTCACAACTGAGGGCCTGAGCTGACGGGAGGCAGCCTCAGTTGTAGGGGCTGAGATGTACCGGAACCTGGGAGGTTGTATCAGACCCCTGGACATGTAAGTAACATGAATAATAACTGCCCGAAGGCGTGACCACGACAACTTAGATAAAAGTCAATGATGTTTATTATGACAACTCCGCATCACAGCAGCAATAAAAGAAAACGTAAAAGTCAGCAAAGAATAAATACAGTTCCTGAGTACTACAGCATGGCAGGAGCCACAGGGCACTGGTAGTGTGAGATAGTTCTTATGATCTTCTAGATGGAAAGTCCTTACCAGGCCCGGCTGTAGCAATGGAGATAACCCAGGATTGTACCAGCTGGTGTTCCAGGAAGAGCTGGGTTGCTGAAGGTAAAACAGCTGCTGTGGATACTGGCTGGAACCAGACTGTTGTTAGCACGGAGTGGATACTGGCTGGAACCAGTTAAATAATAAATGAACTTTGGGAGCGATGAAATGTGAACTGAAATGTAGAACTTGAGAGCGGAGAAATAATAATTCCGGTGGAGAGTGGTAAAGTGTAGAAAGGACACCGGCCCTTTAAGGGAAGCTGTACTCTGCTGGAAGCTGAGGCTGGAAGCAGGTAGTGTTGTAGCTGGAAACAGATGAATCCACAATGGATTGGAGAGTCAGGCTACACCGCAGGTGGAATGCTGGTGCGGGTCTCTATGGTGGAAGTCTTGAGACAGGAGCTGGAACCTGGAAGACAATCATAGAAGAGAGACAAACAGGAACTAGGTTTGACAACCAAAGCACTGACGTCTTCCTTGCTCAGGTACAGCTTACTTATACCTGCAGCAAGGAAGGGGTTGGCTAGGCAATTATGCAAATCAACAACACAGACAGCAGATTGGTGGAAATGATCAGATGACAGAATCCAAGATGGCTGCGCCCATGCAGACACTTGGAGGGAAGTTTGGTTTGTAATCCATGTGGTCTGGGAAACAGTAATGGCGGCGCCGGCCACCGGAGACAGGAGACGCCAGGCTGATAGATGCACATTTAACCACGCGGGCACAGCGGAGGCCGCGGCTGATGAAAAGACCACTCTGTATGTGGAAACTCAGGAACAGCGGAATCCGGTCCTGGAACGCTGAGCCCGCCTTAGGAGGCATCTGAAGGGTAAGTAATGGCGTCCAGATACCCGGATCGTGACAGGAAGTGGGTAAGGTTCATGCCCCGATGTCACCATGGCAGGCATTACCAGCCAGCTCACATTAAGTAACAGTTCGAGTGGACTATTTGGCATTATCGGCAATCATGGCTCAGTTACCGGCTGGTTTTCAGACTCATCACTCGCGAGTTCCACAAGAGTGCGATCAGCATCGGGGTAAGGTTTAAGTTGATCCCGGTGGACCCACTGAGTATGAGAACCAACCCATTTTGCAATGCTGTATACCGCCACGGTAGAGTGAGGTTCCTCCTGCACTATGTATGGGTCAGTCTCCCATCTCGCATCCAATTTGCTGCAGGGTCGATTATTCTTCTTTAACACCATTGCCCCTATTGGCAAGGTACCAGCTTCAGCAAGCCTGTCATAATTGTTCTTTTGTCACTCCCGTACCCGCTCCAATCGCTGATCCACCAGCACTCGAGTCTCCTCTAACTGAGCCTTATGTTCCTGCACCCAAGGCGTTTGGAAACGTACTGGTGCTCAGCATTAGGGATGTCCAACTATAGATCAGCAGGTAGTTTTCCAGGCCGCCCAAAGAGGAGAAAGTATGGCGAATAGCCTGTAGAGTTATGGCACGTATTATTGTAGATGAATGTCAATTCGGCCAACAGCGTGGGACACTCGAGTCTTTTCGTAGCAGGTATTGCCTGGAACATATTGATGACCATCTGGTTTGTGCGATCGCACAATCCATTTCCCTGGGGATGATACGGGGTGGTATGCATCTTTTTACACCCATCGAGAACACACAGCTCCTTGAATAGGTGGGCCTCAAACGACGGGCCTTGATCAGTAAGGATTTGGTGCGGGAAGCCATACATCTGGACGAATGCTCACCAGAACATCTTTGCTGTGAGACGTGCCGTTAGGTCACGGAGTGGTAAGACGACAGTGAACTTCGTTTAGTGATCCACGATAGTGAGAGCGTAATTGTAACCAGTTCGACTGGGTTCCAGCTTCACATAGTCCAATGTCACGAGTTCCAAGGGGTACCTGCTGAATATCGGGTGAAGGAGAGCTCTTTCTTGTGGTGTCGCAGATCTTCGGGCTGCGCAGTTTAAACAGGTCTTACACCATTCTTCGACATCCCTTGCCAATAGAAATGGGTGCGTATGTTGTTTTCAGTCTTTTGGCTCCCAATATGACCCGACTGGTTGTGGAAAGCTTGTAGGATGACATTGATGGCTACTCTTGGGAGAATCAGTTGTTTTTGCAAGTGATGTGTTTTCGGATTCGTCCAACGCTGGTATAACAGACCCCTTATTAATCTAGCCAGTCCTGTTGCTTCCACAATTGTACAGATTCTATAGATGCTGCCTCTCTTTCGGCTTTTGTGGGGCCTTGGTTCATAACCAGATAATGCTTTATTCGCTGGATATGAGGGCAATCGCAGTGCCACCATTCCCATTCACTGTCTGTGGTCTCTCTGGTCATATCAGCCAAAGCCGAATTCACTTTGAGCGGTGGGAGCTTCTGGGTGATCGGTTGAAGTCAGGTATCTCTACCTGCTCCCTCGTATCTTCACCCTCCTCCTCTTCGGGTAGGGGCATTCGTATTACTGGTATTGGTATTACTGCGCCCGCTCCTGTACTCAATTTTATACTGGTAATTAGCCAAGCAGGATGCCCACTGCTGCTCCAGAGCTCCCAGTCGGGCCATCGCCTGATTGGCGAGGGGATTGCAGTCCGTCACTGCCACAAAAGTAGTAGTGCCCAGATAGTCTCTGAACTTTTCCATCACCGCCCACACCAACGCCAAGAACTCGAGATTGAATGCACTGTAATTGGCGTCATTCCGCTCCGTGTTACGCAAACTCTGACTGGTGTAGGCGATGACGCGCTCCTGTCCTTCTGGTACTTGTGCGAGCACGGGCCGCAATCCTTGTATACTTGCGTCCACATACAAACGGAACGGAGTACTGTAGTCTGGATAAGCCAGTAGCGGTGCCCTTGTCAGGGTTTCCTTGAGTTGGTAGGAAGCGTTTTTGCGAATTTCAGTCCAGTCTACGGCAATCTTCCGGTGATATTCGTCCTTAGGAATGCCGCGGAGAAGCTCAGACAGGGGTGCAGCGATTTTAAGCAAAGTCCTTCCGAATCGACGGTAGTACCCCACAAACCCTAGAAACCGTCTGACGTCCTTAACCGTTCTCTGGACTGGCCACTCCACCACTGCCTTGATCTTTCCCGGGTCTGGGAAAGACGTCCCCCAAATTAACTAAGTGTACCAGGTATTGGACTTCAGGTTTTAGGAGATAGCATTTGCTGAGCTTTTGTTTCAAACCGTATTTGACCTATTGTTGAAATACTTCTCGCAGGTGTTGAAGATGTACGGTGTATGTTTTCCGAAAAAATAATAATATCATCCAGGTAAAGGAGTACTGTTTCAAAATTTCCGGTGCCCCAGACATTGCTCCATCACTCGTTGAAATGTGGCCGGGGCATTGCATAGCCCGAAGGGCATTCTGTTAAACTCGTACAGGCCCATAGGGGTGACGAAGGCCGTCTTCTCCTTGTCAGATTTTGCCATCTGGACCTGCCAATACCCGCTGGTTAGTTCCAATGTAGAGAAGTATTTCACAGCCTTGAGAGCCGTTAGGGATTCCTCGATATGAGGGAGGGGGTATGCGTCCCGGTTGGTCATGCTATTCATTTTTCTGTAATGAACGCAGAAGCATAACTGTCCATCTTTTTTCTTTACCAGAACCATCGGGGCAGCCCAGAGACTATGGCTTTCTCGGATGATTCCGTTCTTCTTCATGTCTTCGAGCATCTGTCGGACTTGTTGGTAGAGAGCTGGGGCTACAGGTCGGTGTCGGTCTTTGATAGGCCGGGCATCCCCAGTGGGGATCCGATGACAAATTTCTTCCACCCCCCCAGCTCGGAGTGATTTTTTCTAAAGGCGATGGCGTGTTCCTTCACCACCTGATAATCTCCCTGCCGGAGCTCTTCTTTTGTGTTTACGTCTATGACTTGAATTTTGCTCCACCACTCATTGGCTGGTGTATCTCCTGAGTCCTCTTTCATATGAGTGGTACACTGTGCTACCTGTGCGACTGGATGTAGTGTATCCTGGAATGTGGTCTACAACAGTGTCACCAATAGTTGGTTACGGTACAGCTAGACTGTGCGGTTGTGGAGGTTTAACACCCGCACTGGTACTTTTCCATTTTTAACCCTGATGAGAGCACTAGTCACCACCACATCATGGTGTGCCCGGGATCAGGCACGCTTCAATGAGGGCATCATAATCACGTCCGCTTGGACCACAGCGTGCCTTCCCCCATAGGATCGTTTCTGAATTTGGTTGTAATTTGACAGGTTTCCCGTCCGTTAAATGGATTTTCATGACTTCTCCAGTCTTTCATATGTCTTTGATGGCCTTACAACATTTTGATAATTTTCTCTAAGGCCCTTTGGGCAGGCAGGCCCATATTTGTCAATTTCCACCTCAGGATGATTATCAGTTCTTCGGAGCATTGCTGTAATATATTCATGCTTAGGATTATGGGTGCTACCTTTCCTTCCCCATTTGTGGTCAGTAGACACCCTTGTTTGGGCAAGCGAGTCTCTCAAATTTTCATGTCGGCCTCCCAATATCCGGTGCATGAAATCTCCAGGCCATTGCTGGCGATCAGTTGAAGCCAGGTAGGGGGTGGTGAAAGTAATGGTTCTTCTCCCAAATGTTGTTGGAGGGTTGCCTGCTGTATAGTTGTTGTTTGTGACCCCGTGTCCAGCATGGCGAATGCTTCTATTCCATTTATTATCACGGGCATCATTGGACACTGTCCTACATATTGTGGCCACCACTTGTCCGGGTCTGGGTCTATTCCTGATGTTCTCCCCGGGCTAGGCCCTGTCCTCAGGGCATTGGAGTTTAAAGGCTCCAAGCGGTAACAATTTCTCTCGATATGACCGGCCTCTTGGTACCGCCTACAATTAGGATGTCCCTGTCCATCGAACTGGTCGGTTGATCGCCTGCTGAACTCTCTCGGAGGGTCCCATCGATTCTTAGTTGGCCTACGTCGTTCTGTCCTCCATCCATGTTCTCCGGTGTTGTACGTTGGTTGTCTCGCCATCTGACGCATCTCCCTTTGCATGTCTGTCATTCCAGCTGTCAATTCTTCCATTTGTTTCCATAACATTTGTAACTGGTCCCCGGAGGGGTTCTGTTCCCCTTGTATCGCTGTATCCTTGTTTCTCTTTGTCCGATCAGGGCTGACAGCCTCGGCTCCAGGTGGTTTCTGATGTTCGCGGAAACCCAGCAATTCGGGGTATTCTTCTTTGTGTTCTATTTGCGTGCCAACTACTGCAATAGCGGCTTCCTTGAAGTCCAGGAACAGTTTCCCTGTCATATGTCTGTGTAATAATCTCAGTTGCGCTTGAACGCTCTCTCTCGATGCTCCTTCTATCAATTGTACCGTCAATGCTTCGTCTGAATTTTTAGATTCTTATTGGTCAATGGCCTGAATTGCCCATAGGGTCTCTTGTAAACTAAGGGCATAATCTCGCAGCATCTCTCATGATTGCTGCTTCCTTGCATAAAGCTTCATTTATTATTCTGGGGGGACTTTGGGGGTCATTCTGACCCGATAGCATGCTGCAGTTTTTCGCAGCGGTGCGATCGGATCTGAACTGCACATACGCTGCGACCGCAATGCGCAGGCACATCACTCCCTGGTGGCAGCTGTCACCAGGGGGTGACAGAACTAACAAAAAAAGCGATCGAACCCGCGATCGCAAGAAGATTGACAGGAAGTGGCCGGCCGGAGGCGTCAACTGACCGTTTTCAGGGAGTGTCTGTCCGAACGCAGGCATGCCCAGCTGTTTCGAGGGAGGGATCCTGATGTCAGCTCCATCCTGGATGATCGCAGCGGGTAAGTCCTGAGCTGTGCAGAAACGTTTGTGCAGCTCTCTGCACAAGCGAGCGCAGCCCTGCACAGTGATTTTCCCCTCCCCTGTAGGTGGCGACTACCTGATCGCAGCAGTGCTAAAAGTAGCCTGCTAGCGATCAGGTAGGAATGAGGGCCTTTGTTTCAAAGGTGGTAGATAGTCTTTTCAATATGTGTTTTATGTCCTTCTTATTGTCTAGGGGCCATGATATCACTTCGCGGAGGGCTGAACCAGTTAGCGGCCTATCAGAATCTCTACCTTCTGTTGTTCTTGTAGTGAGTATAATCAAAACCTCGACTGTAGTTTATTTTTGAATTCCACTAATGTGGTTCCTTGTGGCTTGTTGGTATCTCCGCTATAAGTGGGTAGCCATGGGGCCCCAAAATAGTACGGGAGTGTGATTGGTGTGGCTGCTGCCATAGTGGATGGTTCTTGTTGTTCTACCCGTTGATGTCCTCCTGGTGCTCCATTCCCGGCCGGTGGTTGTTCCATTTCTGTTTTTCACCAGTTACTTCTTGGAATTCGACTTCGGATCCTGTTTGTGACGCCAAAATTAGATTGTCACACACCCGACCTGGATAGCGGGTATGATGACCTTGTTGGTGGTGGGTGAATATTTCCCAGTTCTTGGGTTCCGGTGATTCAAAGTAGTTAACAACACCAGAGACGTTCACTCAGATTCTTTTATTTTAGGGTAATATAACACATGAAGGTGGTCATTCCGAGTTGATCACTCGCTATCTGTTTTTAGCAGCCGTGCAAATGCTAAGCCGCCGCCCTCTGGGAGTGTATCTTAGCTTAGCAGAAGTTCGAACGAAAGGAACGCAGAGCGGCTACAAAAATAAATTGTGCAGTTTCAGAGTAGCTCCAGACCTACTCAGCGCTTGCGATCACTTCAGACTGTTCAGTTCCGGATTTGACATCACAAACATGCCCTGCGTTCGGCCAGCCATGTCTGCATTTTTCCTGGCATGCCTGCGTTTTTTCGAACACTCCCTGAAAACGGTCAGATAACACCCAGATACGCCCTCTTCCTGTCAATCACTCTGCGGCCAGCAGTGCGACAGAAAAGCTTTGCTAGACCTTGTGGAAAACTGCATCGGCCATTGTGAAAGAACATGCGTGTGCACATTGGGCCGCATACGCATGCGCAGAAGTGCCGTTTTTTTGCTTCATCGCTGCGCAGCGGACATTTTCTACTAGGGATCAACTCGGAATGACCACCGAAATCCCTTCCTCGTCACTGGGTAAAGCACCCTAATTATTGTCAGCATTACAACTTGTTTCCACAAATAACACTCCACTATTCTCAAGGTAAGTACATCAACTCTAGATACATTTCTTTCAACATGGTGAATAACATCAACTTTAACTTCAACACTCTTGTTACTAACGCACAAACGTTAAATATCCCAACATTGAATCAACCGTTATGTGACCTATTTCTCACTCTTGTCACACCCGGAAAATACACTGTGTAGTCGGGTGTCGGGTACTTGTATTAACATTAGTAGCTGTACTATTAGTATAGATGAGTCCCACCTGTGCACAGGTACCCCAATCCCATTATTCAAACATAGGCAGTATGGGAGCGGGGGATCAGCCCGTTATTACTTAGAGATGAGTTGCAAGGAAAGTGTATTCCTGTTATAGGTTCTGCAATAAGGTCACTGTCTCACTCATCGTAGTAGGTGGCGTAGGGATTCCTGTACTCAGAGGCCAGGAAGGTATTCCAGTGTGAAAGTACATCCCATGGGGGATATCTTGCCCTTTAGTAAATAGTCTCGGTGCCCCTGGGCCAGTATAGCACTCTGAAAGAGAGCAGGTAATGCTCCTGTTATAACTTGGATAAGGGGAGATCAAGGTGGGGCGGTATGTGTTTGTGTAATCTCATTTGTCTGGGACTTCCAGGAGTGGGGAACGTGAGGATGCACAGAGTACCTGTGGATAGCTGCCGGCTCCTGCTGGGCGTCCTCGCGCTGAAGTTGCCGGGCAGCATCTGATCCCCTCACACAGCATTCTGTCAGCCTCTCACATGGCAGGACTCCTGCTTCACCAATGGCTGCTCCGTTCCTCACCTCTGTCGCGCTAGTGCGGGCGCCACGGAGTTTCTGCACTCAGCCGCTGACCAGTGCCGCACTCCAATCCACTTCAGCCGCCTGCCTCCCGTCTCTCCCCTGGTCGCACTAGTATGGGCGCCAAACCGTTTCCACACCCAGCCGCCGACCAGTGCTGCGCTCCAAAGCTGCTCCGCTCTCACTCGCTCTACTCTCTTCATGCCCTCACGCCGTGCTCTCCATGGCTGAGACCCGCTTCCTGTTCTGCTCTCCTCCAATCCACGCTCTCCCCTCTGACATGTCAGTCTACCAGGGGCGGAGAGGTCCCGTTTCCTCCTGCATCATGCAAGCCATGGGGAAGCATTAATCCCAGCATTCCCAGCATCAGCTGGCCTCTGATTGTCTATTACAGCGGCGCTGCCCAGGAATAGCTGGGTGTCACACTTCTCTGCTGCAGTGCAACATGAAGGTACAAAACATATCCTACTGAAGATGACAAACACTATAGTTACTTGGCCACACTCCTCCACTCTGTCTGTACAAATTGCTGCACCTCCGCAAATATGGCCTTCCTGTTATGTAATCCCTGGGAAAAGTTAGGGGCACTTATATGAATTGAGTCACATGTGGGTGTAAAGTTGCTTTTGCACTGCAGGGCGCATTGGTATATAAACAATGGGACCATAGTGTGTAATGAACGCAGGCCCATGGGTCAGAGGGGGTTCACACCACCCACCATACATCCAGCCCTATGCCTAGCCCTAATCACAGCCTAACTCTAGCCCTAATCGCAGCCTAACCTTAGTCCTATGCCTAGCGATAAACTCCAGCCTAACTTTAGCTCTATGTCTAGCCCTAATCATAGCCTAACTCTAGCCCTATGCCTCACCTTAATCACAGCCTAACCCTCTACTTAACTCTTATCACAGCCTAACCCTAATTTTAACTATAATCAATTCTAAATGTGCATACACACGGTGTAATGTAACCTTACGGTTTTGACTATATAGTCAAAATCGTAAGGAAAGTTGGTGCAAATCGCACTGTGTGTACACAACTTGTGATACCTATGCGCGCTCCCGTTGGGTTGGTATCGCAAGAAAAGACTGTGCAGGCAAGTCAGTCTTGACCATATTGTGTACTATCTAGTACAAAGTTTAGTCAAAACTGGCACTTAGTCAAAATCTCACATAGTCAATATCGGTGGTTTAGGGCTCCGGGGAGTTCAGGGGAAATTGCAAAGTCAAAATCAAAGAAGGTCGAAATATCACCGTGTATATGCACCTTAACTCTAATTGTAACCCTAATCACAGCCTAAACCTAACCCTATTGCAGTCTTATCCTAAATGCAGTTTAACCCTAAACCTGATCGCTGCCTAACCATAATTGAACCTAACCTTATTTGCAACCTAATTGTAACCCTAATCGCAGCCTAACCCTAGCCCTAATCGCAGCCTAACCCTAGCCCTATGCCTAGCCCTAATCACAGTCTAACCATAAGCCTAACATTCTGGTGTCATGTCTACATTCTGCATATTGACATTGGCCCTCATTCCGAGTTGTTCGCTAGCTGTTTTCGGTCGCTGTGCAGCGATCAGGCAAAAAAATGACAATTCTGCGCATGCGTATCCTGCGCAATGCGCACGCGCGACGTACTTTCACAACGGCCGTTGCAGTTTCACACAAGGTCTAGCGACGCTTTTCAGTCGCACTGCTGGCCGCAGAGTGATTGACAGGAAGTGGGTGTTTCTGGGAGGTAACTGACCGTTTTCGGGGAGTGTGTGTAAAAACGCAGGCGTGTCAGATAAAAACGCAGGAGTGGCTGGGGAAACGTAGACGTGGCTGGGCGAACGTAGGGCGTGTTCGTGACGTCAAAACAGGAGCTAAATAGTCTGCAGTGATTGCAAGCTAGGAGTAGGTCTGAAGCTACTCTGAAGCTGCACAAAATTATTTTGTAGCCGATGTGCGATCCTTTCGTTCGCACTTCTGCTAAGCTAAGATACACTCCCAGAGGGCGGCGGCTTAGCGTTTGCACGGCTGCTAAAAGCAGCTAGCGAGCGAACAACTCGGAATGAGGGCCATTATGAACGTATGCTTTCTGCGATGTGTTTTATCGTAAAATGCCATCTTAAATAAATATTATCTTAATATTCTCTTTGCAAACTATATAGAACCAGTCACCATCTATATTAATGTGTGTGTGTTGCTGTATTGTTATTGTAAGTTGCGGCATTAAGTCATGAGAGCCAGAGGCCACGATGGTGCCAGTAACAGCAAAATGCATTACCAGGATCCTGGGCCGCTCACTTCCCTGGCAAAGTGGTTATATCCAATAGGCTGGTCTACTCTCTAGTATTCCTCTGGGAAGGCAAGCATACCTATAGCATTGTATATCACTACCTTATGTGTTATAGTTAACTACAAAGTATACCGTTAACTAGGTCATTGTACACTCCACTATATAGTAGTATATAGCCCACTGTATACATATAGTACTTGCCAAAGCTTCTCGTGGGAAATTGAGGCAAACGGACTCCATCCAAACCACACCCACGTCCTCCATAACCACGCCCTGAAAATCTGAGCTGTTACTTTGTATTAAAGTCTAGCCTATTCCTGTTATTACGTTCCTGTAAACACAGCATGCCAACAATTTATGCATCACATTTTCCAGTATTAATATGTCCTATCTGAACATGAACTCTTCAGTCAGCTCCGTAGTGGAGCACAGGATCAGACTGCATTACCTCATGATGCTCAGGATTAATGCCCCACAGATCAGTAGTACTGAATAATTTGGAGAGAAAACAAATACATTTTTAATTAAATATATAGGGCCTGATTTGAGTCGCATGTAATGCGAACATAATTCTAGAGGCGCACTATGAACGGGCAGATGTATTAACCTGGAGAAGGCATAAGGAAGTGATAAACCAGTGATAAATGCAAGGTGATACACGCACCAGCCAATCAGCTCTAATATGTAAATTAACAGGAGCTGATTGGCTCGTGTGTGTATCACCTTGCATTTATCACTGGTTTATCACTTCCTTATGCCATCTCCAGGTTAATACATCTGTCCCTAAATGCACCATGCTAGGTGCAGGAGATCCACCTGAATTTGGCCACCACTTTGCGACACACCCACAGAACATTTTTCTCACGTGTGAATGACCTGCTTCTTCCCTGTGCACAGTTGGGGACCAGTATTGCCCACCCATAGTGTCCATTGTTTGGTGTTTAAATTCAATCCGTTGAATCACCATAACAGACGGTGGTTGGCTGCACCTTAAAGGCTAACTAGTGAAGCATCAAACATAGGAAGGATCTCGGAAATATAAACTGGAGATTGAACTGACTGACTGTGGTGTAGGGCACAGGTTCCCAAATGCAGTCCTCATGGCACCCTAACAGTTAAGGATATTCATGGCTCAGCACAGATTATTAAATCAAATTGACTGAGGAACTAATTAAGTCACATGCGGCCAAGCTTGGATATACTTAAAACCTGGACCGTAAGGGTGCCTTGTGGACCACATTTGGGAACCTCGGCTGTAGGGTGTAAGGGTCCAGTCCTGGACTAAAGAGTAAATCCAGACCAGTCTGGTGGACCTTAGCTCTTAGTTAATCATGTAACTCTGAGAGAAAGGGGACAATAGGCCTAATACAAATTCATCTAAACTGTTCAGATTACTGTTAACTGTTTAGACTAAACACAGCAGACTTGCCTACCCTCAGGGAACGGAATGGGAGGCTCCAAAAAATTGGGTGACCATCCCGGCCCTCCGGAAAGTCAGGTAAGTGTCCCGGATCTGGACGTGATTTGCGCTGAATTGCATCATCGTAGCCCCGCACCCCGCTCTACAGTGCCTGTTGACTTAGCACTGTAGGAGGGGAGCCACGATTACGCATTCTAGAGGCCACGCCCACTTCTCAGCCAACTACTCCCCCGGCAAGCTCAGCGCCCACCGGCCATGGCAACCATGAGCCGACTGGGCTGCTCCCTGCCGGAAGAGGGGGCAGGCAGGTCATCAAGTATGAAACATGGCCTCGGTGTCATTACTCCACAGAATGCTCAACGAAGGGAACTGCAGCAACAGGTCAAAGTAGAGGGACCATAGGAGAAAGCGTGCGTTTCTCTGCCGCAACAGGGCCTCTTGTTAAACAGGAGGAAGCATTGAAAACCTTTTTCTTTGGCAAGATTAATATATGCTTGATTAATATACCCCAATATTTTTGATCACACAACCAATCAATGTAGCAGCAGTGACCAATTAATGCTTCAGTGACCTCACCAGTCCCTACAAATTAATGGGCTAAATATTGGCTCAGCACTTTGTGTAGTCGGCTACATTTTAAAGATGAAAAATCATTAACAATAAAGGTTAAAATGGAAAACGTTAATTAAAGTAAACATCGCTTTGCTAAATATTCTATCTTTTTATTTTTCGGGGGGGGGGGGGGGGGGGAGTGGAGTGGGACTTTCAATGGCTGTATTTTCTAACTACATGGTATAGTACAGCCCACGTCCCTCTCTGTATCTGAAATTGACAGCAGCCCCTTCGAAAATAGGAGTAATTAACATGATAAGACAGAGACTACCATGTAATATCTCCACTTATGGGTGGTATGGCTGATGTTGCAGGTTCACGTAGATTATATCACAGTTTCTCCATTCTATTGTCAGGGCATAGCTTCCGCCCTGTCTTCTAGCAATCCCAGATACACAAGCCTGTAAGATAGCAGCAGTATATATATGAGGTATGCTATTCTACCACCTGGCTGGTAAAACTATGCTGTCCTGCTCTGTACACATGTGCCAATAGTAGTATGTTATATTTCAGTTTCTCTGCTGGGTACAGAAATCAGGAAGTGGTGTGAAGGTGTGCAGGGCCAGATCTAAAAGAGTAGGTTAAATAGGCTGCAGGACCCCAAACAGCTCACGTTTTCCAGGTCACCTACCAGGTGCACAGGTGCAGAGCCGGCCGTAGGCATAGGGGCACAAGAAGCTTCTGCTGATTAAAATGATATGCGGCATGCCTATATTCTGTGTGTGACTGCGGCTGTATCTGTATACAAAATGCTACGTTACAGTGTATTCCTGGAAATCACTGTAATGTAGCATTTCGTATGCAGATACAGACACAGTCGCACACAAAATATAGGCATGCTGCATATCATTTTAATCAGCAGAAGCTGCTTGTGCATTCTAGCCACATATTAATGCAAATGGGATGCATCTCCGACAAAAAAAGGCGCCCAACGTTAGTAGAGCTGCCAACTGATTCACGCCAGGCATCTCCTGCTGCATGGCCTATTGAGGCAAGATGTATGAGGACACATCTGTATCCAAGCAGAGGCAGAGGTGTTAGCAGCCATGTGAGTGCTGTATGCAGGTGGGTCGGTTGTGCAGTAGCGTTCGGCATATGCGTAAAAGGCATTATGTGTATAAGGGCATTAATAAAGGTTGGCATAATGTGTAAGGTGCATTATGTTTAGAAGTACATTAATAATGAGTGTCATATGTGTAAGGGGCATTATTGTGTGGTATTATGTGTATAAATGTATTACTAATGTGTGGCATTAAGTATATAAGGTGCTCTACTGTGTGGTGTAACATATAGAAAGGGCACTACTGTGTGGTCTAATGTGATTAAAGAGCAATATGGTGTGGTGTAATGTGAATAAGGAGCAATTCAGTATAATGTAATGTGAATAAGGGGCACTACTGTGAGGAATAACGTATATAAGGTAAACTGGTACTACTGTGTGATGTGATTAAGAGACACTATCGCATGATAAAATGTGAATAAAGCTGCACTACCGTGTGGCATAATTTGAATTGGGGGTACTATTGTGTGACCACGCCCCTTCTTGGCAAGAGCATGCCCCTTTTTGAGCTATGCGCAGAAAGTGCGCACTGTTCCTATTTATAATATAGGGGGTAGGAGCATCAAAATGAAGATTGCTTCATTTGAGGGGTGATGGTGCTGGGAAAGGGGTGCAGGGCCAAAGGCGGAACTAGCGGCAGTGCTAGGGGGCACCAGACAAAATCTTGCCTAGGGCATCATATTGGTTAGGGCCGGGTCTGCACAGGTGTATTCATTAATTACTGACATATTTTAAAGGGGGAGACACGGGATACTTGCGTTAGGGATGTCGGCAGTTATAAGACTGACCCTGGCATCCCAATGCTCAGTCTAACCCTAACTTTCCCTTCCCCGCAGCCTGACCCTAACCATCCCTTCCCCGCAGCCTAACTCTAAACCTCCCTTCCCCACAGCCTAACCCTAACCTCCCTTTCACTTGTGATTCTGTGAGGAGACCTGGAACTGATTGTGGTCCTGAGGACTGTGTTTGAGAATCTATTTGTTAACCCATATAAAAGAACATATTTATTTATGGGACTGATGAAAGTAGGCTTACCATACTATCAATTTAAACCAGGACACTCATGAATTACACAGGTTCTGAATGTTGACTCCAAACCTGCATTTCACACTTTTAATCAGCCACAGAACCTGTGTAATTCCTGTTTAACCACTTAACTGACGATTTATTTCGCCATAAACCGCTCCAAAATTGTCATTTGTTTTTTATGAGTGGAATGATTTTAGTAAAAAAAAATAGAAAAAAAAAATATTTTTTTCAATTTCTTTTCTTCAATTCCCCCCCCCAAAATATCGATCGGGAACATCGCGACCATCGTAACATCGCAACTATTGTGGCTTTCATTTTGAAAGCCGGGACAGCCTGCAGGTATACAGGGGGTGTCAAAGTCGAAAAATATCGTTATTCTCATGCCTTGTACTAACCCCATGCGCTTGCCCGCTGCACGTGCACATTCTCTCCCGTGCGTGCGCATATTCGCAGTTGCGTGACGGCGCCTCCACGGGCATGCGCTCAAGAGCGTGGTATGTGCATTTACGGTAGAGTTTGTGTGCGTCTGGCGGGCAACTCAATTGTCACATAGTTAATCCAAATAGTGCATTTTGTAGGTTATGGTCTCCTTAATAATATCAGTAAGTTTGTTTAGTGTAACTGGTTTATGGACAGAGAAATCCCTCTTTACATGATACGAAGGGTCAGACAGGTTTTGAGCAGTGGTGTTTGGTATGCAACGGTAGAGTATATTATTAGAAACATTCCGGTATTGGTTTGAGAGAAATTAATCGCTCCTGCGAATAGTTATGTCTATAAGAAGTTTATGGACATTTACTATATTTGCAGTTCATTATCCATGCGGCGGGAATCCTGAGATTCCCTCCCACCTGAGCAGTATGAAATAGTCACAGCCCACCTGTTTGAATCAACCTATGACCTTTTGTTATAATGTGAAGACAGATTCCTGTGTCCAATGAACAATGAGATTGTAGGCCCCTTTGTAGTGTACTGTATGCAGTGTATATAAGGCAGCCAGTTTGGGCCAGCTCAGTCTACTCTCCACAAAAGGTTTTCATCACTGACTAACTTGAGAGCTGGTGACCAGGGCTGCGCAGCGATCATTCCCCAGTGTGTAAGTTTTTCTCTGTAACCAACTTGTTCTCTGTTTGTATTTGCCATACTCTCTCTCTCTCTCTCTCTGTTATTGTTACGCTGTTGTATATTGTATATGTGTAGTTATTATGTTTAGATATTGATGTTAGTCTGTAGTGTATAAAATGTTAACTGTATTTTCCCTTTTTACATAACTAAATCTCGTTAGTAAAGGTTTTGGAACCTTAGCAAGGTATTGTGTGTTTATTACATTGCTGAGAGTATTCAGAGCGTCTCAATCGCTCAAGAGGCTTTTATATAATAGAGGTTAATTAGCATTGCATTGTGTTCACATTACAAAACCAAGGTTTACAGTATAGGCTCAGCCTTTCATTGTGTTGCATACAAGGTTTACTGTGTGTCATCCTGTGAGCGTCTGCGCCGCTCGTGTTCCTCTTGTGGGCACAGTGTCTGCTACGCTAGTAGCGTAGCATTACGGTACTCAGACCGCCTATAGCGTGCTCGATACCCAGCGTAAGCCGTGAGCGAACGTGTCGCTCGTGCGTCTCGACCACGGCCTAGCGTCTGCTACGCTAAGTGTTTACCCTTACGGCACCCCGTACGCCCATTGCGTACTGAGTCTCTTACCAATATATAGTGAATGTTATAAGATAAATATTTTGCTTTATCAGGGGGGTCTGGGGGTGGCTTAGGAGGGTTAATTTACTCTCCATAGCGGCTGCCATTGTCTGCAGCTGCTGGAGGGGGGGATCCTGCCGTGCTGACCGAACAGCAGTGATCGGCAGCATGGAAATCAGTGGGGGAGAGTGCAGGGAGGCAGAGGGACCTTCCAGTCCCTCTGACAGCAGCAGCGGAGGGAAGTTTCCCTTCCCTAGCGCTGCTAACACTCTCTATCTGACTGGTCGCATCCTGTGCGACCAGGTCAGATACAGCACTTGCAGGCATGGTCGCCAGGCAATTGGTTAAAGGGATAGCATGGTAAACCTAGATTAAGCTATCATTGGCCCAGGTGCCAAGCGCCCTCCCCCCACCTTAAAAAAAACCCATAAAATTTCAGCCTAGGCGCTCCCACAATCTGGCCTTGGCGGTATGTGGAAGAACTCATTCTCTTTGGTTGTACACTGCATTCTATACAGCTAGTTTGACTAGTAATAAAGACATTTTAAGTAAGACTTCTAGTATCTGAGAATGCTAGGTCAGTATTTCACTAGTCTCTGCAGTCTGTTCTTGCACACGGGTGTACTACGATATTCCGGCACTCAGGATCCCGGCGCCAAACATATCGGAGCCGGGATCCCGACCGCCGGAATGCCGGTAGTGGGGTGAGCGCAAAAGATCCCCTTGCAGGCTTGCTGCACTCGCCACGCTGCGGGACCGGTAGGACGCTATGTGCTCCATACTATTTATGCTCCCTCCAGGGGTGTTGTGGACACCCCAAGAGGGAGAATAACTGTCAGTATCCCGGTGTTGGTATGCAGAGCGCCGGGATACCAAGTGCCTCCCCTCGCACATAATACTACTTGTAAGTGTCACATCATGCAGTGGCCTGGTGCCTTGGGTTTCTCTGTTCCCACCAAATACCTTAAGCCAGAGGTTCTCAGACGCGGTTCTCAAGGCACCCCAATGGCCCAGGTTTTACGGTTATCCATGCTTGGCTGCAGGTGACTTAATTAGTACCTCAGTCAATTTGATTCAATCACCTGTGCTGAGCCATGGCTATAACTAAAACCAGATTACAGTTATCCACCCAGCTATGGGAGCAGGAACAGACAACGGTTGTTATCTGAGCTCCTATTTGTCTGAGATCACTAATACCCCTTTCACACTGACAATGCCAGATCCCACCCGGGAATTGGAAACGGGTCCTTCCCGGGTGGGATCCAGCATTGGATGCTGACGCTGGTTTTCCTGACCCGGCCATAGCGGCGGGGGCGGAGCCGGCAGCAGGGGTGGAGGCGGCGCTTGGAGATGAGATCATCTCCACGCCACCTCTCCCTGTTGTAGTAAACGGGTCCCAGGTTGCATCGACCCAGGAGCCCGTTTACGCTGCCACTGACCCGGTATTCAACCGGGAATAACACTGCTTTATTCCCGGGTTGAATTGCCGGGTCAGGCGACCCGGGATTTTGGCTATGCCCCTTTCACACCGCACGCTGACCCGTGTTGACACGATACCGGGCTATTTGTGCGGTGCGAAAGGGGTATTATACCGCTTTCGAAAACCCGGGTCCAAGCAGGCTCCTTTCACACTGCAGTTTCAACCCGGGTTATTCCCGAGTTGGTGCCTTTCACACTGAACCCGTGCCACCCATGTTAAACATTTTGATGTGATTTAAAATGGACTTTTCTGGCTCACACTGATGAGGTTTCAAAGGAAATAAAAGGAGGGGCTGAGGACTGCTCTGAGCAGACACATAAACAGCCAATCAGCACCTTTTTCTGAGACCCGGGTTGAATATCCCGGGTCAGAGGCTTTCACACGGGTCTAACCCATGTTTAACGCTTCTTTTAAGCCGGGTTGAAATGCCGGGTTGCTCGACCCAGGATATTCACTTTGGTGCTTTCACGCTGCACCTCGACCCGGGTCGACCCGGCAAAAACCCGGCAGTAACCCGTATTATTTTGGCAATGTGAACGGGGTATAAAAAACTGTCTTGAGCTCAAGGTGGAAACCGGTAACAGCAATAGGTAAACCAAAGAGCTTCCCTGAAATGAAAGTACGTTACATTCAGGAAAAAAGGACATAAGATAACACACGGTACAAGTAAAAAAAAACGAGTTTTATGGTAAGAACTTATCTTTGTTAAAACTCTCTGCGAGGTACACTGGGCTCCACAAGGATAGACATAGGGGTGTAGAGTAGGATCTTGATCCGAAGCACCAACAGGCTCAAAAGCTTTGACCTTCTTCCCAAGATGCATAGCGCCGCCTCCTATATCACCCCGCCTCCGTGCACAGGAGCTCAGTTTTGTTAACCAGCCCAATGCAGTAGCAAGTAAAAGAGATGACAACTGCCAGTTACCACAAACACCACACTCTCCCGACAGGAGAGGTGTCAGCGGCTAATGCCATACCAACCCAAAGAAGCTAAGTGCGTCAGGGTGGGTGCCTTGTGGAGCCCAGTGTACCTCGCAAAAGAGTTTTAACAAAGGTAAGTTCTTACCATAAAACTTGTTTTCTGCTGCGAGGTACACTGGGCTCCACAAGGATAGACATAGGGGATGTCCCAAAGCAGTTCCTTATGGGAGGGGACGCACTGTAGCGGGCATAAGAACCCTGCGTCCAAAGGAAGCATCCTAGGAAGCGGCAGTATCGAAGGCATAGAACCTTATGAACGTGTTCACAGAGGACCACATAGCCGCCTTGCACAATTGTTCAAGGGTCGCACCACGTTGGGCCGCCCAAGAAGGTCTAACAGACCGAGTAGAATGGGCCTTAATGTGATCATGAGCAGAGAGACCAGCCTTCACATAAGCATATGCAATCACCATTCTAATCCATCTGGCCAGAGTTTGCTTGTGAGCAGGCCAGCCCCGTTTGAGAAACCCAAACACAACAAAAAGAGAATCAAATTTCCTAATAGGAGCAGTTCTCTTCACATAGATACGGAGAGCCCGTACCACATCCAAAGACCGCTCTTTGGGAGACAGATCAGAAGAAACAAGTGCCGGAACTACAATCTCCTGATTAAGGTGGAACGAAGAAACCACCTTAGGTAGATAGCCGGGACGAATCCTAAGAACCGCCCGGTCACGGTGAATTATCAGATATGGGGAACTACAGGAGAAGGCACCCAAATCTGACACTCTTCTAGCTGAAGCAATAGCCAGCAGAAACACCACCTTAAGGGAAAGCCACTTAAGGTCAGCTGAACCAAGAGGTTCAAACGGAGACTCTTGTAACGCCCCCAAAACCACCGACAAGTCCCAAGGAGCCACAGGCGGGACAAAAGGAGGTTGGATACGCAACACGTCCTGAGTAAAGGTATGCACATCAGGTAAGGTCGCAATTTTTCTCTGAAACCACACCGACAAGGCAGATATTTAAACCTTGAGGGAGGCCAGACGCAGGCCTAAATCCAGGCCCTGCTGAAGAAAAGCCAACAACTTGGCTATACTAAACTTGGATGCGTCATAATCGTTAGATGCGCACCAAACAAAGTAAGAATGCCAGACCCTATAGTAAATCCGAGCAGAAGCCAGTTTCCGGGCCCGCAACATAGTTTGAATGACCGCCTCAGAAAACCCTTTAGCCCTTAAGACGGAAGCTTCAAGAGCCACGCCGTCAAAGACAGCCGGGCTAGGTCCTGGTAGACACAGGGGCCCTGAACGAGGAGGTCTGGGCATTGTGGAAGTAAAATTGGACGCTCTGACGATAGGCCTTGCAGGTCTGAGAACCAGTGCCGTCTGGGCCACGCTGGAGCTATGAGAAGCAGAATTCCTTTTTCTTGCTTGAACTTCCGAATTACCCTGGGCAGGAGTGACACCGGAGGGAACACGTACGGCAGCCGAAACCTCCACGGTACCGCCAGCGCATCCACGAATGCTGCTTGAGGATCCCTTGTCCTTGCTCCGAAGACCGGAACCTTGTGATTGTGTCGAGACGCCATCAGATCTACGTCTGGAAGGCCCAACCTTTACACTAGGAGTTGAAACACTTCTGGATGGAGGCCCCACTCGCCGGCATGCACGTCCTGACGACTGAGAAAGTCCGCTTCCCAATTCAGGACTCCCGGAATGAATATTGCCGATATGGCCGGTAGATGGCGTTCTGCCCACTGTAGAATCCGTGAAATTTCCTTCATTGCTAGGCGGCTTCGAGTGCCGCCTTGATGATTTATGTAAGCCACTGTGGTGGCGTTGTCCGACTGTACTTGAACAGGACGGTTCTGAATTAAATGCTGGGCTAGGTTCAAGGCATTGAAGACCGCCCGCAACTCCAGAATATTGATCGAGAGGAGGGACTCCTCCTTGGTCCACCGCCCCTGAAGGGAGTGTTGCTCCAGCACCGCGCCCCAACCTCGTAGACTGGCATCTGTCGTCAACAGGACCCAGTCGGATATCCAGAATGGACGGCCCCTGCACAGTTGCTGGTCCCGGAGCCAACAGAGCAGCGACAGACGGACCTCCGGAGTCAATGAGATCATTTGAGACTTGATCCGGTGAGGCAGGCCATCCCATTTGGCTAGAATCAGCCTCTGGAGAGGGCGAGAGCGAAATTGAGCGTACTCCACCATGTCGAATGCTGACACCATGAGGCCCAGCACCTGCATCGCCGAATGTATCGACACTTGTGGACGAAATATGAAGCAACGAATCCTGTCCTGAAGTTTCAGGACTTTCTCCTGAGACAGGAACAACCACTGGTTGTGAGTGTCCAATAGTGCTCCCAGATGCACCATGCTCTGAGCAGGGATCAGGGATGACTTCTTCCAGTTGATGAGCCACCCGTGGGCTTGCAGAAACCGGACCGTCATATCTAGATGACGCAGGAGAAGTTCTGGGGAATTTGCCAGGATTAACAAGTCGTCCAAATACGGCAGTATCCTGACCCCTTGACAGCGGAGTACCACCGTCATCACCGCCATGACTTTTGTAAAGACTCGCGGAGCCGTTGTTAAACCAAAAGGTAACGCCCGGAACTGGTAATGGCAGTTGCCAATCGCAAATCTCAGGTATTGCTGATGAGACACTGCTATAGGAATAAGCAGGTAAGCATCCTGTATATCCAGGGAGACCATGAAGTCCCCAGGTTCCAAGGCCAGAACTATAGAGCGAAGGGTTTCCATCCAGAACTTGGAAACCTTCACAAACCTGTTCAATGCCTTGAGGTTGAGAATGGGACGGGAGGACCCATTCGGTTTCGGGACTAGAAACAGCGGAGAATAGTACCCCCGGCCCCTCTGCGCAAGAGGCACCTGTACTACGACTCCTGTATCCAGGAGGGTCTGTACCACCGAATGTAGAGTGTTTGCCTTTGTCTTGTCCAACGGGACATCTGTCTGGCAAAATCGATAAGGGGGTCGGTTTTTGAAGGCTATGGCGTAACCTCGAGTGACGACTTCCCGTACCCAGGCATCTGAAGTGGTCTTCAACCATTCCAGGGTATACCCTAGAAGCCGGACCCCCACCCTGGGATCCCCCAGAGGGAGGCCCGCCCCGTCATGCGGCAGGCTTATCTGTATTGGACGCTGGCTGACGGGCCGCCCAGGCTCTTTTGGGCTTAGGCTCACCAGGTTTGGAAGTGCGGGCCTGCTTGTTGTACGCCTGACCTTTTGCTTTACCTGAAAGGCGAAAGGAAGTACCTTTTGCCTTCGACACAGAAGGAGCAGTACTTGGCAGACAGGCAGTTTTGGCAGTAGCCAAGTCAGCCACAATCTTTTTTAAATCCTCCCCAAACAGAGTATCTCCCTTAAAAGGGAGTACCTCCAGGGTTTTTCTAGAGTCCAGATCCACAGACCAGGATCTCAGCCACAATATCCGGTGAGCCAGGACTGACGTAGTAGAGGCCTTGGCTGGCAGGATACCGGCATCAGAAGCCGCCTCTTTAATACAACGAGAAGCTGTGACAATATAAGACAAGCATTATCTAGCATGGTCAGAGGAGATTTCAGCATCTAACGCCAAGGCCCATGCTTCAATGGCCTCTGCAGCCCAAGTAGCTGCAATAGTGGGCCTTTGTGCAGCACGGGTTCAGTATGGCATGCCGGCGGCTGGGCTCCCGGCGAGCAGCATACCAGTGCCGGGAGCCCGACTGCCGGCTTACCGACAGTGTGGCGAGCGCAAATGAGCCCCTTGCGGGCTCGCTGCGCTCACCACGCTACGGGCACGGTGGCGCTATTTTATTCTCTCTCCAGGGGGGTCGTGGACCCCCACGAGGGAGAATAAGTGTCGGTATGCCGGCTGTCGGGATTCCGGCACCGGTATACTGTGCGCCGGGATCCCATCAGTCGGCATACTGAAGACCACCCGTGCAGCACCCGTGAGGGTGTAAATCGCTTTCAGACAACCCTCCACACGTTTATCCGTAGGCTCTTTTAGAGACGTGACGGTGGTGACCGGTAGAGCTGAGGAAACCACCATCCTAGCCACATGTGAGTCCACTGGAGGAGGCGTTTCCCAATTCTTAGACAGCTCCGGCGCGAGGGGATAGCGAGCCAGCATCTTCTTTTGAGGCACAAACTTCGTACCCGGGTTTTCCCAGGGTTCCTGACGTATATCAATTAGGTGGTCAGAGTGAGGTAAAACTTGTTTAATCACCTTCTGACGCTTGAACCTATCTGGTTTCTTAGGAGGAACGGATGGCTTGGGATCATCCGTAAACTGTAAAATCAACTTAATAGCCTCCAAAAGATCAGGAACATCCACATGTGAACCACCCTCTCCATCAGCCGTATCTGAGTCAGAACCTGTGGGGTCAGTGTAAGTGCCGTTTTCATCCGACGAGTGGTCAGTGACAGCAGTGGATTGTGAGGAGACAAGCGCTCGCTTAGAGGACCACTTGGACGTAGGCGAGCGCCGGTCAGACTTTTTAGTAGTCAGGGACTGGTTCAACTTCTTTATTTGAGCAGATAAATCGTCCGCCCACGGCGGGTTAGCTGCAGGGACCACAAACGGTTGCACCGGCATTGGGGATCCCATAGGGGGTGTTAGTTTATGAACTAGCATATGCAGAAGCGTGGAAAAAGTGGCCCACGGCTGGTCATTATTTGCCCCCGTTGCCACCGTCCCACTGGGGGGCAAGGAGACCCCAGAACCAGAGCCCAAAGCTGCTATATTCTCCTCATAGGTATCTGCGGCTTCAGCAACACCGGCAGTGTGTTCAGCCCCAGAACCGTTACCCTCAGAAGCAGACATGATATAACTTGCAGTATCAGGTAACACAGTACAATTTGTCAGCAGCACAATACCTCTAGCCCAAACCCCTGCACAGTGTAGTCAGCACCAGCAGAGATAAAGGAGAGATATGGTGACTAAATCACAGAGAAAAAATAAGATTTTACTCACCGGTAAATCTATTTCTCGTAGTCCGTAGTGGATGCTGGGACTCCGTAAGGACCATGGGGATTAGCGGCTCCGCAGGAGACTGGGCACAACTAAAGAAAGCTTTAGGACTACCTGGTGTGCACTGGCTCCTCCCAATATGACCCTCCTCCAGACCTCAGTTAGGATACTGTGCCCGGAAGAGCTGACACAAATAGGAAGGATTTTGAATCCCGGGTAAGACTCATACCAGCCACACCATTCACACCGTATAACTCGTGATACTATACCCAGTTAACAGTATGAAATATAACTGAGCCTCTCAACAGATGGCTAAACAATAACCCTTTAGTTAGGCAATAACTATAAACAAGTATTGCAGACAATCCGCACTTGGGATGGGCGCCCAGCATCCACTACGGACTACGAGAAATAGATTTACCGGTGAGTAAAATCTTATTTTCTCTGACGTCCTAAGTGGATGCTGGGACTCCGTAAGGACCATGGGGATTATACCAAAGCTCCCAAACGGGCGGGAGAGTGCGGATGACTCTGCAGCACCGAATGAGCAAACTCTAGGTCCTCCTCAGCCAGGGTATCAAACTTGTAGACTTTTGCAAAAATGTTTGAACCCGACCAAGTAACAGCTCGGCAAAGTTGTAAAGCCGAGACCCCTCGGGCAGCCGCCCTAGTAGAGCCCACTTTCCTCGTGGAATGGGCTTTTACCGATTTAGGGTGCGGCAGTCCAGCCGCAGCATGTGCAAGTTGAATCGTGCTACAGATCCAGCAAGCAATAGTCTGCTTAGAAGCAGGAGCACCCAGCTTGTTGGGTGCATACAGGATAAATAGCGAGTCAGTTTTCCTGACTCCAGCCGTCCTGGAAACATATACTTTTCAGGGCCCTGACTACGTCCAGTAACTTGGAATCCTCTAAGTCCCAAGTAGCCGCAGGCACCACAATAGGTTGGTTCACATGAAAAACTGATACCACCTTAGGAAGGAATTGGGAACGAGTCCTCAATTCCGCCTTATCCATATAAAATACAGATAAGGGCTTTTGTATGACAAAGCCGCCAATTCTGATACACGCCTGGCCGATGCCACGACCCACAGCATGACCACTTTCCACGTGAGGTAATGTAGCTCCACGGATTTAAGTGGCTCAACCCAATGCGACTTCAGGAAATCCAACACCACGTTGAGATCCCACGGTGCCACTTGAGGCACAACCGGGGGCTGACTATGCAGCACTCCCTTAACAAAAGTCCGAACTTCAGGCAGTGAAGCCAGTTCTATTTTGGAAGAAAATCGATAGAGCCGAAATCTGGATCTTCATGGAACCCAATTTTAGGCCCATAGTCACCTCTGACTGTAGGAAGTGCAGAAATCGACCTAGCTGAAATTTCTCCTTTGGGGCCTTCCTGGCCTCACAGCACGCAACATATTTCCACCATATGCGGTGATAATGGTTTGCGTTCACTTCTTTCCTAGCTTTAAATAGCGTAGGGATAACTTCCTCCGGAATGCCCTTTTCCTTCAGGATCCGGCGTTCAACCGCAATGCCGTCAAACGCAGCCGCGGTACATCTTGGAACAGACAGGCCCCCTGCTGCAGCAGGTCCTGTCTGAGCGGCAGAGGCCATGGGTCCTCTGAGATCATTTCTTGGAGTTCTGGTTACCAAGCTCTTCTTGGCCAACCCGGAACAATGAGTATAGTTCTTACTCCTCTCCTTCTGTCACAACTGAGGGCCTGAGCTGACGGGAGGCAGCCTCAGTTGTAGGGGCTGAGATGTACCGGAACCTGGGAGGTTGTATCAGACCCCTGGACATGTAAGTAACATGAATAATAACTGCCCGAAGGCGTGACCACGACAACTTGGATAAAAGTCAATGATGTTTATTATGACAACTCCGCAACACAGCAGCAGTAAAACATAAAAGTCAGCAAAGAATAAATACAGTTCCTGGGTACTACAGGGTGGCAGGAGCCACAGGGCACTGGTAGTGTGAGATAGTTCTAATAATCTTCTAGATGGAAAGTCCTTACCAGGCCCGACTGTAGCAATGGAGATAACCCAGGATTGTACCAGCTGGTGTTCCAGGAAAAGCTGGGCTGCTGTAGATAAAACGGCTGCTGTGGATACTGGCTGGAACCAGACTGTTGTTAGCACGGAGTGGATACTGGCTGGAACCAGTTAAATAATAAATGAACTTGGGAGCGATGAAATATGAGCTGAAATGTAGAGCTTGAGAGCGGAGAAATAATAATACCGGTGGAGAGTGGTAAACTGTAGAAAGGACACCGGCCCTTTAAGAGAAGCTGTACTCTGCTGGAAGCTGGGCTGGAAGCAGGTAATGTTGTAGCTGGAAACAGATGAATCCAAAATGGATCGGAGAGTCAGGCTACACCGCAGGTGGAATGCTGGTGCGGGTCTCTATGGTGGAAGTCTTGAGACAGGAGCTGGAACCTGGAAGACAATCACAGGAGAGAGACAAACAGGAACTAGGTTTGACAACCAAAGCACTGACGCCTTCCTTGCTCAGGCACAGTGTATTTATACCTGCAGCAAGGAAGGGATTGGCTTGGCAATTATGCAGATTAACAATACTGACAGCAGATTGGAGGAAATGATCAGCTGACAGAATCCAAGATGGCTGCGCCCATGCAGACACTTGGAGGGAAGTTTGGTTTGTAATCCATGTGGTAATGAAAACAGTAATGGCGGCGCCGGCCACTGGAGACAGGAGACGCCAAGCTGACAAGTGCATATCCAACCACGCGGACACAGCGGAGGCCGCGGCTGACGTAATCGCCACTCTGACACTCTGCATGCAGAAGCTCAGGGACGGCGGCGGAGGCCGCGGGAGACGCCATGCCAGATGTAATATGGCGTGACTGTGACAGCGTCTCAGGGAGACAGGAGAGGATGCAGGAATGTGAACATCAGAATAACAGATGGGATCCGGTCCTGGAGCGCTGAGCCAGCCTTAGGAGGCATCTGATGGGTAAGAAATGGCGTCCAGATACCTGGATCGTGACAGCACCCCCCCCTTTAGGAGTGGCCCCAGGACACTTCTTTGGCTTTTGAGGAAACTTGGAATGGAATCTCCGAACCAAGGCAGGAGCATGGACATCAGAAGCATTGGTCCATGAACGTTCCTCAGGACCATAACCCTTCCAGTCAATAAGATAGTGTAGTTGACCGTAACGGTGAAGTGAGTCCAGGATCTTGGCCACTTCATACTCAACGCCTCGTTGAGTTTGGACTTTCGGAGTTGGAGGAAGTGAGGAATTAAACCGATTCAAGATCAGTGGCTTCAACAGGGAAACATGGAATGTCCTGGGTATTTTTAAGAAGGGAGGCAACTGGAGTCTGTAAGCAACAGGATTGATGACTTGTTCAATCTTGAAAGGACCGATATAGCGAGGTGCAAACTTCATACTGGGAACTCTTAACCTCAAATTCTTCGTGGATAACCATACCCGATCACCCACCTTGAGAGCAGGAACTGCTCGACGCTTCTTATCCGCAAACTTCTTGTACCTGAACGATGCCTTGAGCAGAGCTGATCGTACGCTCTTCCAGATATTGGCAAACTGATGAAAGGTGATATCCACTGCGGGAACAGAAGTTGCTGGAAGCGGTTGGAACTCAGGGACTTTAGGGTGGAATCCAAAGTTAGTGAAGAATGGTGTTGAAGCAGATGAAGAATGATACTGGTTGTTATGACAGAACTCGGCCAAGGGAAGTAATTGAACCCAGTCATCTTGAGAGGAGGACACATAGATGCGGAGGAAGGCCTCCAAGTCCTGATTCACCCTCTCGGTTTGACCATTGGTCTGAGGATGGTAAGCCGTGGAAAACTTTAGCTTGACTTGGAGGACTTGACATAAACTTCGCCAGAATTTGGCTGTGAATTGAACTCCTCGATCTGAGATAATTTCTTCAGGAAGACCGTGGAGTCGGAAGATCTCTTGTATAAATACTTGAGCCAACTTGGAAGCTGACGGAAGACCGGTGAGAGGAATGAAGTGTGCCATCTTGGTGAACCGGTCAACTACCACCCAGATGGTATTGAACTTGTTGCACATGGGTAAATCTGTAATAAAATCCATCGACAAATGGGTCCAAGGTCGACGGGGAACAGATAGTGGAACCAGTTGCCCCGCAGGCGACTGGCGGGATACCTTATGTTGAGCACACTTTGGGCAAGATGCAATAAACTCCAAGACGTCCTTTTTCAGAGTTGGCCACCAATAGGACCTAGAGATAAACTCCAGGGTTTTTTGGATACCTGTATGTCCGGCAAAACGGGAAGCATGGGCCCAATGCATGAGCTTCTTCCTTAGCATCGGTTTCACAAAACTTTTCCCTGATGGGGGCGTAGAGTCCATCCCTACCGTGGAGAATGCCAACGGATTTAAAATAGGATGCTTGTCTGAAGACTCTGACTCATTTTCTTGCTCCCATGAGCGGGAAAGGGCATCGGCCTTGCGATTCTGAGAGCCCGGACAGAACTGGAGTTTAAAGTCGAACCTGGAAAAGAAAAGTGCCCATCTGGCCTGACGAGGGTTGAGACATTGTGCGCCTTTCAGATATAAAAGGTTCTTGTGGTCTGTAAGTATGGTGATTGAATGAGAAGCTCCCTCCAACAGATACCTCCACTCTTCTAGAGCGAGCTTGATGGCTAGCAACTCCTGGTCGCCAATGGCATAGTTGCGCTCAGCTGGGGAGAACTTCCGGGAGAAGAAACTGCAAGGGTGTAAATGGCCATCTTTAGCCCTCTGAGATAACACCGCTCCTACTCCAACGGAGGAGGCATCCACCTCTAAGATGAAAGGAGAGTCGATGTCAGGCTGTTTCAGAACAGGCGCAGAGATGAACCTTTGTTTTAAAAGATGAAATGCTTGCATGGCTTCTTCAGACCACTTGGACGGGTTAGCACCCTTCTTAGTGAAAGCAGTAATAGGCGCCACAATGGTGGAAAAGTCTCGTATAAACTTTCGGTAATAGTTGGCGAACCCCAAGAACCTCTGGACCCCTTTGAGGGTTAAGGGTACCGGGCAATTTTGGATTGCTTGTAGTTTCTCAGGATCCATCTCTAGTCCGGAACCGGACACAATGTACCCTAGAAACGGAATGGACTTGACTTCAAAGACGCATTTCTCTAATTTGCAATAGAGATGATTGACACGGAGACGGGACAGAACCTCTTTAACCCAAAAACGATGTTCCTCTAAATCGTTGGCAAAAATGAGGATATCGTCTAGATAGACCACGACATGACGGTATAGAATGTCTCTGAAGATCTCATTGACAAAATGCTGGAAGACAGCTGGAGCATTGCTCAATCCGAAGGGCATGACGAGGTACTCATAATGTCCGTCACGGGTGTTAAAGGCGGTCTTCCACTCGTCACCCTCACGGATCCGGATGAGATTGTATGCACCTCTCAAGTCCAGCTTTGTAAAGATGGTAGCTCCGCTAACTCTGTCAAAGAGCTCAGTAATCAGGGGTAAAGGATAACGGTTCTTGATGGTAATGTCGTTCAAACCTCTGTAGTCGATGCACGGCCGCAGACCACCATCTTTCTTCTTTACAAAAAAGAAGCCTGCGCCGGCTGGAGAAGAAGAAGGTCGAATGAACCCCTTTGCTAGGTTCTCTTTAATGTATTCCTCCATAGAATGCGTCTCAGGCAGAGACAACGGATAAGTTCGGCCTCGAGGTGGAACCTTCCCTGGAACGAGATCAATCGGGCAGTCCCATTCTCTATGAGGAGGAAGGATATCAGCAGAAGCTTTACTGAACACATCCGTGAAATCTTGATATGGAGGAGGTGGAACATCAGACGACCTGGGGGAGGAAGAACAGACAGGCAATACTTTAAACAAACATGTCTCAGCACAGGAGGAACCCCATGCCAGGATTTGCGTAGTCGTCCAATCAATTGTAGGATTGTGAAGACGGAGCCATGGAAGGCCCAGGACCACAGGATGTGTGGCTCTTGGAATCACTAAAAAAGAAATAAGTTCGGAATGAAGAACTCCCACTCTCAGACGAACTGGTAGAGTCCTTAAAGAAATAACTGCATCAAAAATCTTGCTGCCATCCACGGCAGTTAAAGAAATGGACGAAGGAAGTCTCTCGGTGGGTAGGGACCACCGTTTAACATAGGCTTCAGAAATAAAGTTCCCAGCTGCTCCGGAATCAAGGAGGGCAACGACGTTCCGATAACGTTGAGCAACTTGAAGCGAAACTGGGAGATTACAATCTTGAGGAGATGGAGAGGAGATCATTACTCCTAGCCGGCCCTCTCCTTGGCGAGCTAGGATTTGGAGTTTCCCGGACGTTTGGGACAGGCATTAATGGTGTGAGACGGAGCTGCACAATAGAGACAGAGAGACTCGGAGAGACGTCTTCGGCGCTCAGCAGGAGTTAAACGGGAACGGCCAAGTTGCATGGGCTCATCTTTAGATGGTGACAGTTGACGAGGAGGAGGAGCAGAAGATTTTGGAGCAGATGATCTTCCACGCTCAGTTGCTCTCTCTCTGAAACGTAAATCAACTTTCGTGCAGAGTGAGATTAGCTCATCTAACTTAGAAGGTAAGTCTCTGGTAGCTAACTCATCTTTAATATGCTCAGATAAGCCATGCCAGAATGCAGCATACAGGGCCTCGTCGTTCCATGCCAGTTCGGATGCCAGGATCTGGAACTGTATCAGATATTGTCCTACAGTACGTGACCCCTGGCGTAAACGGAGAATCTCGGATGAAGCTGAGGTTACCCGGCCTGGCTCGTCGAAGATGCGCCTGAATGTTGACACGAAGGCAGTGTAGGAAGATAGCAGGGTGTCGGACCTCTCCCATAACGGTGATGCCCAATCAAGGGCTGAGCCACTGAGAAGAGAAATAATGTAGGCAATTTTTGTACGGTCACTGGGAAAATTGCCAGGTTGTAGCTCAAACTGAATCTCACACTGGTTGAGAAATCCCCTGCAGAATCTTGGAGATCCGTCAAATTTTGCTGGCGTTGGAAGATGAAGACGTGGAGCAGAAATGGGTAAGGTAGGTGGGGTTATAGCTGGAGTCACTGTGGTTGACGCACCAGACGCGCCTGATCCACGGAGAGTTGTCTGAATCCCATCCAGCCGAGTAGAGAAATCCTGGAGACAGCGGATGATGTGGCCCTGTGCAGCCTCCTGATGTTCTAGTCGGGCTGCCAGTTCTTGCATCGGCCTGGCCGCTTGATCCTGGTCTCCGGCTGGATTCATTAGGTCAGTGCTTACTGTCACAACTGAGGGCCTGAGCTGACGGGAGGCAGCCTCAGTTGTAGGGGCTGAGATGTACCGGAACCTGGGAGGTTGTATCAGACCCCTGGACATGTAAGTAACATGAATAATAACTGCCCGAAGGCGTGACCACGACAACTTGGATAAAAGTCAATGATGTTTATTATGACAACTCCGCAACACAGCAGCAGTAAAAGAAAACATAAAAGTCAGCAAAGAATAAATACAGTTCCTGGGTACTACAGGGTGGCAGGAGCCACAGGGCACTGGTAGTGTGAGATAGTTCTAATAATCTTCTAGATGGAAAGTCCTTACCAGGCCCGACTGTAGCAATGGAGATAACCCAGGATTGTACCAGCTGGTGTTCCAGGAAAAGCTGGGCTGCTGTAGATAAAACGGCTGCTGTGGATACTGGCTGGAACCAGGCTGTTGTTAGCACGGAGTGGATACTGGCTGGAACCAGTTAAATAATAAATGAACTTGGGAGCGATGAAATATGAGCTGAAATGTAGAGCTTGAGAGCGGAGAAATAATAATACCGGTGGAGAGTGGTAAACTGTAGAAAGGACACCGGCCCTTTAAGAGAAGCTGTACTCTGCTGGAAGCTGGGCTGGAAGCAGGTAATGTTGTAGCTGGAAACAGATGAATCCAAAATGGATCGGAGAGTCAGGCTACACCGCAGGTGGAATGCTGGTGCGGGTCTCTATGGTGGAAGTCTTGAGACAGGAGCTGGAACCTGGAAGACAATCACAGGAGAGAGACAAACAGGAACTAGGTTTGACAACCAAAGCACTGACGCCTTCCTTGCTCAGGCACAGTGTATTTATACCTGCAGCAAGGAAGGGATTGGCTTGGCAATTATGCAGATTAACAATACTGACAACAGATTGGAGGAAATGATCAGCTGACAGAATCCAAGATGGCTGCGCCCATGCAGACACTTGGAGGGAAGTTTGGTTTGTAATCCATGTGGTAATGAAAACAGTAATGGCGGCGCCGGCCACTGGAGACAGGAGACGCCAGGCTGACAAGTGCACATCCAACCACGCGGACACAGCGGAGGCCGCGGCTGACGTAATCGCCACTCTGACACTCTGCATGCAGAAGCTCAAGGACGGCGGCGGAGGCCGCGGGAGACGCCATGCCAGATGTAATATGGCGTGACTGTGACAGCGTCTCAGGGAGACAGGAGAGGATGCAGGAATGTGAACATCAGAATAACAGATGGGATCCGGTCCTGGAGCGCTGAGCCAGCCTTAGGAGGCATCTGATGGGTAAGAAATGGCGTCCAGATACCCGGATCGTGACACCTTCTTATTATTCTCATTACTCTGGGTAAGAGAGGCAGAGAAGGGAACACATACACCGACTGGTACACCCACGGTGTTACCAGAGCGTCCACAGCTATCGCCTGGGGGTCCCTTGATTTGGCACAATATCTTTGTAGCTTTTTGTTGAGGCGGGACGCCATCATGTCCATCTGTGGCCTTTCCCAACGGTGTACAATCATTTGGAAAACTTCTGGATGAAGTCCCCACTCTCCCGGGTGGAGGTCGTGTCTTCTGAGAAAGTCTGCTTCTCAGTTGTCCACTCCGGGAATGAACACTGCTGACAGTGCTAACACATGATTCTCCGCCCATCGGAGAATCCTTGTGGCTTCTGCCATCGCCATTCTGCTTCTTGTGCCGCCCTGTCGGTTTACATGAGCGACCGCCGTGATGTTGTCTGACTGGATCAGCACCGGCCGGTGTTGAAGCAGGGGTCTAGCCTGACTTAGGGCATTGTAAATGGCCCTTAGTTCCAGAATATTTATGTGTAGGGAAGTCTCCTGACTTTTCCATAGCCTTGGAAGTTTCTTCCCTGTGTGACTGCCCCCCAGCCTCGAAGGCTGGCATCCGTGGTCACCAGGACCCAGTCCTGTATGCCGAATCTGCGGCCCTCTAGAAGATGAGCACTCTGCAGCCACCACAACCGCGACACCCTGGCCCTTGGAGACAGGGTTATCCGCCGATGCATCTGAAGATGCGACCCGGACCACTTGTCCAACAGATCCCACTGGAAAATCCTTGCATGGGACTTGGCGAATGGAATTTCTTCGTAAGAAGCTACCATCCTTCCCAGGGCTCGCGTGCATTGATGCACCGACACCTGTATACGTATTAGGAGGTCTCTGTCTAGAGACGACAACTCCTTGGACTTCTCCTCCGGGAGAAACCCTTTTTATCCTGTTCTGTGTCCAGAACCATACCCAGGAACAGTAGACGCGTCGTAGGAACCAGCTGCGGCTTTGGAATATTCAGAATCCAGCCGTGCTGTTGTAGCACTTCCAGAGATAGTGCTACTCCGCCGAACAACTGCTCCCTGGACCTCGCCTTTATAAGGAGATCGTCCAAGTACGGGATAATTATTTCGGCCATTACCTTGGTAATAAATACCTCGGTGCCGGGGACAGACCAATGGCAACGTCTGGAATTGGTAATGACAATCCTGTACCACAATTTTGAGGTACTCCTGGTGAAGAGGGTAAATAGGGACAAGCAGGTAAGCATCCTTGATGTCCAGTGATAAAATGAAATTCTCCAGGCTTGCAATAATCGCCCTGAGCGATTCCATTTTGAACTTGAACCTTCGTATATAAGTGTTCAAGGCTTTCAATTTTAGAATGGGTCTCAACGAACCGTCTGGTTTCGGTACCACAACATTTTGGAATAGTAACCCCGGCCTTGTTGAAGGAGGGGTACCTTGATTTTACCTGCTGGAAGTACAGCTTGTGAATTGCCGCCAGTACTACCTTTCTCCGAGGGCAGCAGGCAAGGCTGATGTGAGGTAACGGCGAGGGGGAGTCGCCTCGAACTCCAGCCTGTATCCCTGTGATACTATTTGCAGAACCTAGGGATCCACCTGTGGGCAAGCCCACTGGTCCCTGAAGTTCCCGAGACGCGCCCCTACCGCACCTGTCTCCACCTATGGAGCCCCAACGTCATGCGGTGGACTCAGAGGAAGCGGGGGAAGATTTTTGATCCTGGGAACTGGCTGCTGGTGCAGCTTTTTCCTTCTTCCCTTGTCTCTGTGCAGAAAAGGAAGCGCCTTTGACCCGCTTGCTTTTCTGAAGCCGAAAGGACTGTACCTGAAAATACAGTGCTTTCTTAGGCTGTGAGGAAACCTGAGGTAAAAAAATTTCTTCCCAGCTGTTGCTGTGGATACGAGGTCCCAGAGACCATCCCCAAACAATTCCTCACCCTTATAAGGCAGAATCACCATGTGCCTTTTATAGGCAGCATCACCTGTCCACTGCCGGGTTTCTAATACCTTCCTGGCAGAATGGACATTGCATTAATTCTGGATGCCAGCCGGCAAATATCCCTCTGTGCATCCTTTATATCTAAGACGACGTCTTTTATATGCTCTATGTTAGCAAACTATTATGTCTTAGAGTATTAATATTATCTGACTGGGTATCAGACCACGCTGCAGCAGCACTATTTATGCTGAGGCAATTGCAGGTCTCAGTATATAACCTGAGTGTGTATATACAGACTTCAGGATAGCCTCCTGCTTTTTATCAGCAGGCTCCTTCAAGGTGGCCGTATCCTAAGACGGCAGTGCCACCTTTTTTGACAAATGTGTGAGCGCCTTATCCACCCTAAGGGATATCTCCCAATGTGACCTATCCTCTGGCGGGAAAGGGTACGCCATCAGTAACTTTTTAGAAATTACCAGTTTCTTATCGGGGGAACCCAGCTACTTTACACACTTCATTCATTCATCTGATGGGGGAACAAAACACTGGCTGCTTTTTCTCCCCAAAAATAAAACCCCTTTTATGTGGTACTTGGGTTCATGTCAGAAATGCATAACACATTTTTCATTGCCGAGATCATGTAACGGATGTTCCTAGTGGATTGTGTATATGTCTCAACCTCGTCGACACTGGAGTCAGACTCCGTGTCGACATCTGTCTGCCATCTGAGGTAACGGGCGCTTTTTTGAGCCCCTGATGGCCTTTGAGACGCCTGGGCAGGCGCGGGCTGAGAAGCCGGCTGTCCCACAGCTGTTTTACGTCATCCAGCCTTCTATGTAAGGAGTTGACATTGTCGGTTAATACCTTCCACCTATCCATCCACTCTGGTGTCGGCCCCACAGGGGGCGACATCCCATTTATCGGCCTCTGCTCCACCTCCACGTAACCTTCCTCATCCCACATGTCGACACAGCCGTACCGACACACAGCACACACACAGGGAATGCTCTGACTGAGGACAGGACCCCACAAAGTCCTTTGGGGAGACAGAGAGAGAGTATGCCAGCACACACCAGAGCGCTATATAATGCAGGGATTAACACTATAACTGAGTGATTTTTCCCCCAATAGCTGCTTGTATAAACAATATTGCGCCTAAATTTAGTGCCCCCCCTCTCTTTTTAACCCTTTGAGCCTGAAAACTACAGGGGAGAGCCTGGGGAGCTGTCTTCCAGCAGCACTGTGAAGAGAAAATGGCGCCAGTGTGCTGAGGGAGATAGCTCCGCCCCTTTTTCGCAGACTTTTCTCCCGCTTTTTATTGAATTCTTGCAGGGGTATTTATCACATATATAGCCTCTGGGGCTATATATTGTGATATATTTGCCAGCCAAGGTGTTTTTATTGCTGCTTAGGGCGCCCCCCCCCCCCCAGCGCCCTGCACCCTCAGTGACCGGAGTGTGAAGTGTGTATGAGGAGCAATGGCGCACAGCTGCAGTGCTGTGCGCTACCTTGGTGAAGACTGATGTCTTCTGCCGCCGATTTTCCGGACTCTTCTTGCTTCTGGCTCTGTAAGGGGGCCGGCGGCGCGGCTCCGGGACCGAACACCAATGGCCGGTTCCATGCGGTCGATCCCTCTGGAGCTAATGGTGTCCAGTAGCCTAAGAAGCCCAAGCTACCACCAGTTAGGTAGGTTCGCTTCTTCTCCCCTTAGTCCCTCGCTGCAGTGAGTCTGTTGCCAGCAGATCTCACTGTAAAATAAAAAACCTAAAATATACTTTCTTTCTAGGAGCTCAGGAGAGCCCCTAGTGTGCATCCAGCTCAGCCGGGCACAAGAATCTAACTGAGGTCTGGAGGAGGGTCTTAGTGTGAGGAGCCAGTGCACACCAGGTAGTCCTAAAGCTTTCTTTAGTTGTGCCCAGTCTCCTGCGGAGCCGCTAATCCCCATGGTCCTTACGGAGTCCCAACATCCACTTAGGACGTCAGAGAAATACGTAATACAGTATATCTTTGTGATAATCCTATATTAGATAAAACCTGACACACCAAGCCCCCTCAGGTTATAGAATATAGGGATAGCAGGTTGAGTGAAAGACACGAAATGGACACCACTCCGCTATCAATGCACACACAAATAGTCACAGTCTGTACAATGCAGAGGTTATTACTAACAATAATACTGCACTGGACTAGCTTACACAGCTATATAACAATAGATATAACAGTACACAGTAAGAACTGGATGTATATCACAGGGTAATTGTACTAGAAAACCCTGACTAAATGCACTCTTTCTTACTAACACTGACTAAAAAGGCAGGTAGAATACTTAAGTGTCTTGTAAAGTCACAGCGCTGACAACCAGGCGGCTTTACATAGGAGGATTTGCCCAAGCATTCCCAGGAACAGTGAGCAGAGGGATAATGGCGCCGCAGACACTGCCAGGGAGTGAGGGAGAGACAGATATGCAGCTCCAGGGCGGGAACATTTGCGGGAAATGGCGCCCTGGGGCTGGGGGAGGGGCTTCAGGTCTAAGCCTTATCCCCCTTGCTGGCAAAACCACCGGGTACTGTGGGCTACTTGTAAAAAATGTTTAGAGAGAAAACCTGACCTGCACCCATGCCCTGGTGATCTAGTGGGATTGCCTGTACTGCCACAGTGTCCACCGCCAGTGCGCGCGGCCCGCCTCCCACCGGCCGCGCCGGATCGCGATAAAGTGCCGGTCCCGCGAGCGGGACCCACAAACCTCCTCCTGAAGTGCAACCACGCGATCCCGGAGAGCCCTAGCCGTGTGTGACTAACTTGGAAGAAAACCGGAGCCTCCTGCTGTAGGTACCCGGCAACCAGGGCAAGGGAGTGTACAGCGCCGCTGGGGAGAAATGGCGCTTCAGCAGGCAATGTCTACTGACATCCAGCACAATCTGTGCCTCTGCTGCAGCCCTTGTAGTCTTCTTTTTTCCTCAGAAAAAGCTTTTTCTAGAGCTGCTGTGAGCAGCTCTTCCTGTCACATGCTTGCACTGCAAGCACCAACTACAAACTGAGCTCCTGTGCACGGAGGCGGGGTGATATAGGAGGCGGCACTATGCATCTTGGGAAGAAGGTCAAAGCTTTTGAGCCTGTTGCTGCTTCGGATCATGACCCTACTCTACACCCCTATGTCTATCCTTGTGGAGCCCAGTGTACCCCACAGCAGAAAAAGAAGCAATGGGGGATATTTATCAAAGCTTGCAGACAGACAAAGTGGAGAGAGGCAAAGTGGAGACAGATAAAGTACCAACCAATCAGCTCCTTACTGTAATTTTGCGACTGTATTTGAAAAATGACAGCTAAGAGCTGATTGTTTGGTATCTTATCTCTCTCCAAGCTAAAGTTGGGTTCTTACTGGAAGATATATCTGCCGATCAATTGATCTGCAGATATATCTATTGACGGATCGGGCAGTGTGTTGTGCATACGCCCGCCCAGTTCACCTGTCAATCACTGCCGACCGCTGCGGGGCCGACGCAATACGTCTGTGAACGACAGAGTTCACAGACGTATCGGCCATACACACTGGCCGACGGACCCGCGATATATCGGCCATTCAAGAGAACGGCCGATATATCGGCCAGTGTGTACGGGCCTTTAGATACATCTCCTCCACTATCTGTAAGTAGTACTCCGGTAAGAAGCACACACTGTGCTATATAAGTCTTCCCATTTTGCAGCGCACCATGATTGCTTCAGTTGGGGCTTCAGATGTAGACCGGAGTCTGGCAGTGAGATGAGTTCTGTTTGAAGTCGGAGCCCTACAGACGCAGCTGTTTGTCGTGTCAGCAGAATAAGTTCCATGTTCTTCACGTTGTCGTCACTTTTTTTTTTTTTTTGTCCTGTGAAAAAATCTGCAGGAACAGATTCTGCCCTAATTTAAACCTGACAGTCAGAGATGGACGCGAGAAGGGAGAACATGTAATTCGCAGACAATCCCGCAGAATTAGTGCACAGTATGTAGCCAACAAAATGTCCCGTCTGGGGTGCCAGATTCTAGGCCAGTAAATAGTAGACTTACAGTAGTCATCAACTATCTGTCTCTGGCAGGGGAAGGCAGCAAGATCAGAAGCTGGTCCTGATTCAGTCCCTGTTCTGTGTGGAACATTCAAATTGTCTCTTATGTTACTTTCTTACTACCGAGTGCCTGAGGGTTGGGTTTGTGTGACCGCCGGTCAGGAGACCACCGGTCACAATACCGACGCCAGGATCCCGACTGTTAGGTGGCCGGCGGGGGGATGGGGGGAGCGCAACCAAGCAGTGGGCTTGGTGGCTCCCCACAGTTTCTATTCCCACTCTCTGGGTGTCGTGGACACCCAGGAGTGGGAACAGTCCCTGTTGGTCGGCATGCCGACCTGCAGGATCGTCAGATGCCGGGATCCCAGTGTCGGTATTGTGAGCGGCGGTCTCCTGACCGCTGGTCACATAAACGCATCCCGTCCCTTATCATATCTACCGACTTCCCAGATTGCAAATTATACTTAACACGCTCCCCTGTCCCAACAGGCAATACTCCTTTAATTGTAGGAAATCCAGATATAGCCATGACAACCGGGATTATGCATCAACCGCCAGGTCTGTTATATTACATACACCATTTATCTTGATCCTCATTAGTTGGAACCTCGGTCAGTGCAGACATATTCAGTCTGGAATGTAGTCATAATGTTGACCGTTACAATGTCGGTATTCATGTCACCAGGTATGGGGCCGGATGTTCGGCGGCCATGCATTATGCCAATGGAACTCAGATGTTTATTTAAAGGGGCAATCACTTACAAAGCATGGTTTTGCCTTGAAAGTGATTGCCCCTTTAAAAAAATGTCCGAGTTTGGCAGGCATCCCGCACAGCATTTTTTTCAAGGCACCCCTAGGATATAAGTTTGTTATTGATATATTTGGAAAACATATTGTGCCTACCTGTCATCCTTAGGGTCAGTTATGTGGTGGTGTGCCGTTGTGCTCCTGTTTGTCCACATGTTGTATGATAGGCAGCCAATAGTACTGGTTTTGCCTATCATAAATAATAGGAATTGGTCATGGACCCCCAACCCGTGGCACCCCTGCAAGAGCTTTTTGGCATCCCAGGGTGCCGAGGCACACAGTTTGGGAACCACTGATCTAATGTATTCCCAGCTTTAGGCTATGGAAGGGGAGGGTTAGGGTCAGTCTATGGAAAAGGAGGGTTAGGGTCAGTCTATGGAAGGGGAGGGTTAGGGTCAGTCTATGGAAGGTGAAGGTTAGGGTCAGTCTATGGAAGGGGAGGGTTTGGCTGTGGAAGAGGATGGTTAAGTTGCAGAAGGTTAGGTTGTGGGAAGGAAGATCGGTGGTAGGCTGCAGGAGGGGAGGTTAGAGTTAGGTTGCAGAAGGGGACATTTATAGTTAGGCTATGGAAGGGGAGTTTAGGTTGTGGGAGGGGACGCTAGGATTAGGCTACAGGAGTGAAGGTGTTAGGGGTTAGACTTCAAGAGGGGAGGTTAGGGTTAGGCACTAGGGCAGAAATTTTCAACCTTTTAAAACTTGCGGCACACTGAACAAGATTTAAATATTGCCAAGGCACATTCAAATATAATGGTCCTAGGATGTAATGTTGCAGCTTCTCCATAGGTAAAGCCTGAGCCACATCTGAGAAAGCCAGAAGAGCCCAACACTGCCTGGGCCCATAATTAGAACTGGCTTTGCAACCACTAAACCCACCAGTATTGATCATTCCAGGGTCTCAGTAGTGACAAAACACTGACGGGCCTGGCTGTGCTTCTATGGCGGCACACCTGGAGACTGCTCAGGGCACACTAGTGTGCCACGGCACAGTGGTTGACTAGGGGAAGGGTCAGGGTTGCCTAATACTTAACTCCCCTTCTGCTAACCCTCCTATAGCCTAACAGAATCCTCCCGTCCCACGTTACCCTAACCCTCCTATTCTTTAGCCTAACTGTAACATACCCCTCCCGCATCCTAACCATAAGCTACCCCTCCTGCAGACTAACCCGAACCGTCCCCGCCCGACCCTTACCCTAACCACCCGGCATGCAGTAGCCACACTAGTTATATATACCTTGGATTGTTCCAGTGGCATTCAGGGTTAATTGATTAGACTCCCATAGTCTTTTTGCTCCTCCGACAATGTCAAAAAATCCACCTTTCCTAATTTCAACAAGATGTACTGTAGGTGTAAGTGAAAACGATAAGACATGAATGAATATAAAGCGTGTATTCTAGTGGCAACAAACCTGCGACAATTTGATTGTCTGGTAACTAGGGACATCATGAAAAATGACAGACCCTGGTATTTTCAGGGAGTGTGGCCAAGCATATGGTTTGCTGCAACAAGACATGAAAATGAACGGAACATTTAGCCATGCTTATGTAATACCCCACTATGTGAGTTATCCTTTCTGAAATTGTTCCTCACGCTACAGCACATAAATTATATACAGTATGTAATTGTGGAGACTGATAGCAATTCCCAGCAGCCTCTGCAGCTGCTCAGAGGGTCAGATGTATATCACATGACCAGTGTCAGGTGGTACAGCAAGGGACAGTTGAAAAGTGAGCGGCAGTTGGGCAGAGGGGCCCTGAGGTAAACGCTGTGGGAGACTGACTGTGCTGTGAGGGGACAGCTGGCAGCACAAGTGAGTGAGAGCAGAGTTTGAGCTGTGACCCTCTCAGGAGTCCTGGTGACGTCGGGCGTAAGGGGTCACTGATCCGCCCCAGAGGGCAAGTAGATGTAGAGCCCATCGACCGAGGACCAGTACAGAGGAATGGCCTGCTCCAATTTGATAGCTGCAGGCTGAGAAACTGAGAGAGGCAGATTGTGAGGCGGAGCCACTCGCCATATAAGGCTGCAGGAGGTCAGTTACTGCCCAGACAACTGGAGAGGTATATTGAAAGCAGCGTTAACGCTATACCGCAGTGTAAAAACACTATTTTCCCCAGCAAGTCACCTTCAAACACCAGAGTATAAATAAGTGCACTTATTATATTGACTGTAAATCAGCTACAGTTAACACTGCAGTGTATAAAATGCTATAGCAAACCTATCTCATATAACAGCGCAGGGAAAGCGCAGGGAAAAACAGGCAGACAGACTTCATAGTGAGCCTATGACATACTCTCAGTCTACAGCGTTCTGCATTTCTGTCAGGAACCATTTGCCTGTGATAATTCAGCTATAACAGCAGTGATTTGATAAATCAGTGTACTATGCCATAATCTCTTGGATAATTAATTTGGTACCAACAGTAGGCAAGAGAAAGGGAGAAGAGAGTCTGACATTAAGACTACCCATCTCAGTTAAAGTCAGCATTAGCAATACAGACTAACTTTGTCCCGTGGAAGCATCTTGGATAGCCACAGCCTCAGCGTACCATTATCTACATTTGTCAATCCTATCCTAGTCTGTCTGGAATAAGAAATTATCCTATTGTATATTACAATGACTTAAAAGGAAGGAACTGAAGTGTTAATAAGCAATACCTTAAACTGGATTTATTTGGAAAAGCCCCAACAGTTTCTTCATTTATCACACGGGTATTCTAAATGACACTGGCAAAGTAGTACCCAACCGAACTGTATTGTGTGGACAGTCTTGGGGTAATCGTAGACACTAATAGAATCGTATCGATGTAAAGTTAAAGTATATGCATAAAGTAATACTGTTTCATATATCCTCAAGGGGGTTACGTAAGATTGCATTTATGGTCACATATAGCCTACTGTATATGCTTAAATTCAGGTATTCGCTCATTGAGAATCTGGAAGCAGTTTAGTAAATGACCTTAGTGTGAAATACATTGTTACAATTTAAAAATTGATGTATGGTACTGTAACTGTTCTTTTACAAGTTAGTGTTTATTCAACTTTCACATAGTTCACTATTGCAATATGTATGCTAAATAAACTGGTATTTAGAGCTATATAAGTAGTTAATTATGTGGAAGCTCCTGTACTCACCTCTCAGTTAAGAATCAAGAACCGGAGAGTCCTAAGGGAAAAGAGATGTCATAAGCACTTACCTGAATACTTACCTAGTTATTACACTTTGATCAATGGGCCCCATAGTGAGAGGTTATGGGGAGTAATAGGAAGTGCCGGCTTTTCAGTACACTGATAACTACACTCTTCTGAATATTTCTCTATCCAATGCAACCTAAGATGCCTTTAATAATGTATATACTTACATTGGGCCTGATTCAGAAAAGTACAATAATGCAGACGCAAGCGCTATTTTCAAGGCAACGCAACTGCAGATATCAGCAAGTGAAGCTGTCGCCCAGAAATTACAAGAGACGTCTACTGGAGTTATCGCAACTCATTTGCAATTGCGTGCACATATGCAGCCTATATGCAAGAACAAGGAACGTTAGGCTTAATGGTAGCTCTATGGCTACGCAGACTGGAACTGGCAGTAGTCACGCAGGCGCCATGTTTTTGTATGTTAGAGCTCGCAGCAGACGTCAGATACACGCACTGAAAAACGGGCATGACACGCCCGCATTTTTGCAACCACTCCCCACTAACGCCGTGTTATCACCCCCAAATGGTCACTTCCTGTCAATCACTTTGCGATGGAATTCTCATTGTGTGCGGGTTCACAGTGACACCTTGATGCATGCGCAATGCGAACGCTGCACATGCGCAGTCTGCTGATAATCGCTCAGTTCACGGAACATCGGCTTTGCGTACTGCTCTGAAACAGGCCCATTATAAACAGTCATTTGCCTAACTGGAGGAATTTTTTATTAAGATATACATGGTATAATAAGCAAACACGTATGAGCAGTGCCAGATTAAGGTGCACTTGGGCTTGGAGCTGAAATTTTTAAAGGGCCTATTATGTGCGGCTGCTGGGGGGGGGTGACTAGTGGTGTGGGTGTACTGTCTGCATCATACGCTGTGGCAAGTGCCTTCCTTCAATCACCTCAATTGTCCTCCATTAACCCATCCCTCCCCAATTAATTACCAATCCCTCCTCCCAGTAGTCATTAGCACATTCATCCACCCTATCAGCTTCTATAAAGCTCCCTTCACACCACAGCACCCCTTACTATACTCACACCACAGCACCCCTTACTACACTCACACCACAGCACCCCTTACTACACTCACACCACAGCACCCTTTACTACACTACCCTCACACAGCACCACCCCTTACTATACACACCGCAAAGCCCCTTACTACACTCACACTGCAGCACCCCTTACTACACTCACACCACAGCACCCCTTGCTACACTCACACCACAGCACCACTTACTACACTCACACCACAGCACCCCTTACTACACTAAACTCACACAGCACCACCCATTACTACACACGCCGCAAAGCCCCTTACTACACTCACACTGCAGAATCCCTTACTATACTCACACTGCCTCTTAATACACTACACTCACTCAGCAGCCGTTACTATACACACAGCAAAACCCCTTACTATACTCACACCGCAGCACCCTTACTATACTGCCACCGCAGCACCCCTTACTACACTCATGACACAGCACCCCTTACTACACTACCCTCACACAGCAACACCCCTTACTACACACACCGCAAAGCCCCTTACTACACTCACACTGCAGCACCCCTTACTATACTCACACTGCCTCTTAATACACTACACTCACTCAGCAGCAGCCGTTACTATAGACACCGCAAAACACCTTACTATACTCACACCGTAGAACCCTTACTACACTGCCACCGCAGCACCCCTTACTACACTCACACCACAGCACCCCTTACTACACTCACAGCAGCACTCGTTACTACACACACTTAGCACTTATTATTACCCATTCATTGATCAATTTCAACATCCCAGTGCCTACTAACACATTTACCTCCCTACACCACCACACACACACACACACACACACACACACACACACCACCACAAACTGTATATACACACATAAAGTACACACACACACACACACACTGTACACATACACAGTACACTTTACACACGTAAAGTACACACACACACTACCACATACACACTACACACACAGTACACACTACACACACATACAGTATACACACAGTACACACCCACCCCCACAAAGTACACCCACCCCCACATATTACATGCACAGTACACACTACACACACATATAGTATGCGCACACACATAAACCACATATAAGGTATACACACACACATCACACATACAGTATACACACTGCTAATAAGGACAATGCTGCAAGTTACTCCACTACGGAAAAGAAAGAGGACTATAGGGCCTGATTCTGAGTGGGACACATCTACGCCCACGTCTGGGTCTTTTGTCAGGTTCCTGTCTGCGACTTTATACAAATGCTGCTCCAAATCCCTTCCCTGGTGTACATCCGTGTGTTCCTGAATGTGCAAGGACTAAGATGCCCACTGTCAGCGTCTAAAGGCGCTGTTATACCACCTGGCGCACGTTTATACGCCACGATCGGTCGCATAATCAAACTTGTACCAGCCCTTTACTAGGTACAGATTCTCCGTCTAAGTACGGCCTCCAAAGTGACCAAGTGAGCGCCTGGTCTGCAGCCACTTTCACAGACATACCCACGACACTCCCATAACACGTCACATGATGGACCATCTCCATGCACGCACTAAGCCACCTCCCTGTAACTCCCCAGGAACTCACAGTGCACCACTCTAATACCATGCGTCCGCCGTGCTCCGCACTCTCAGCTGTAGCTCTGTGCGTATGCTATCTGGGCTCATACGCAGTGTGACATAGACACATGCGCAGTTTAAAGCTAATTGTTACGCTGCGTCTGGCATCGGCAGCGCATGTGACCACCACTGGAGGAACCACTGCATGTGACTCAGAGGCAGGCCCATAGGACCCAGTTCATGTTAGTACACTATGGGGTAAATTTACTAAGGTGGGAGATTTTTAGAACTGGTGATGTTGCCCATAGCAACCAATCAGATTATATCTATTATCTGCTAGAAGCAGCTAGATAAATGGTAAGTAGAATCTGATTGGTTGCCATGGGCAACATCACCAGTTCTAAAAATTTCCCACCTTAATAAATCTACCCCTATGACTGTTAATCACGGAACAGTGCGATTATGGGTGTGTGCGCGCTCAGCTGGCGCTCTTCCCCTCTTCTGGGAGGCCCATGAGATGCTAAAAGTATCTCTGAGCTGCGATCGCCTCTGTCTGATTGACAGGCAGAGGCGGTCGCGGGGCTTTAGGGGCGTGCCAACGGTGATAGAACACCCTTGGTGGGGCATGGCCCGGACGACGCAGGCATGTCTGGACCGTTGCAGGGGCAGGCTGCGGCGGCTGCGTGACATCACGCGCAGCCGCTGCGTCCCGGGACATGGCGGGTAGCTGCTTGTCAGCGCAACTAGGCTGCGCAGGCAGGGAGCTACTCGGCGGGTGCAAAAGCATTGCCACAATGCTTTTGCACCTGTGCGGGGGAAGTTAGGGCCAGACATGCAGGGCGGACTAGCCGTGTTCTGGGCGTCCCCCCGCATGTCAGAATAACTGATTGTAGATGTGCAAAATTTAGCACATCTACGATTAGATCTGAATCACCCCCAGATATTCCTATCCTTTCAATGTAAGTCCATGACATTCAGGTAGAGAAGACATAACAGTGCTCTGCTGCTTTCTGATGCACTTTCATGTCACATTCCTAAGCTGCCGAGGCATACAATAAATATACACACACTGCATGGAGGAGGTTTATAGGAGAGACAGGAAGGGATGCTGATGTGGCTGTAGTATGACCGGCGTAACCAGACAACTGCGATGTAAGAGGTGCAGTTTGGGGACATAGGGTCTAATTCATGTTTGCACGCAGTAGCCGATGTTCACGCAATGGAGCGGTTATCAGCAAACTGTGCGTGTGCTGCGATCGCAGTGCGCACGCGCCATGGGATTTTTGTGCTCGCAGAGAGGACCCAGTCACAGAGTGATTGACAGGAAGGCATACCTCCCAGCATCTTGATGCTTCAACCGTGGTTTGTTGAAAAGGTGGCGTGGAATAGCGTAAATGATGCGATCGCAAGCCATGCCTCCCATTTTCCTCACAGAGGGGGCATGGGCAGCGCTCTGTGATTTCCTCTGGCTCACTGGAGTAGACGCTGTGCGTATGCGCACAGCGTCTAGTCACAGCTGCTCTGCTCTGAACTGAGCAGAGCAGCAAGTGATAGGGATCCTCCCAACTGCCCCCACCCCCACACCGCGGGACACTGCTCCCCGCGGGAGGGACAGACCCCAAAAAATGGGACTGTCCCAGGAAAATCGGGACAGTTGGGAGGTATGGGAAGGAAGACCTGATGTCGCTCATTTTTGCGTACTGCGTGCGACTGCGAATGTGTGTGCGATGGCTCCTGTGGGAATCTCTGGCGTCACTTGCTAACATTTGCAATTCCGTAGTTTAGGAAATCACACTTGGGATTACATATGCGTACGTACATGAATTAGACCCATAGTTGCTAGCAGACACTGTATATATGAAAGCTGCCTGGAGAGCTTCCTGGTTATCTCTGACAATAGTAACAGGATATAATACTCTGTGCTGTGTCTCCTGGCTGGGATCCCCACTAAGTGGTAATCTCATAGACATTCTGCGGGGAGAGAAACAGGGGTCCCATTGGCAGTGAGCTCATGGCCTTGGAATGCCAGACGCTACAAATGAGATTCTCCTGAAATGAAACACGTGTTATCCCAACTGTCAGCGGGAGGCAGATCAAAACGCAGCCTATTTATATCATCATGTCGCTGTACCGTAGTGACTGTAGCATGATGCTGGTACACACTACAATGAGTTAAGTACAGCTGTATTTTGCTGAGTATCATTTATAGCTTACTGTGCCTTACACTGTATAAATAGAACACCCAAAACTTTGTTAGAGCATCTCTTATTATATAGTAAACATGTTACCCCAGAACAAGTGACAAACTGATACTACCTGTATCTTACTATGTAGTAAGCCCTGCTTCCCTTCTGTGCACTCTGAACATGTTACCCCAGAACACGTGGCAAACTGATACTAACTGTATCTTACTGTGTAGTAATCTCTGCTTCCCTTCTGTGCATTCTAAACATGTTACCCCAGAACACGTGACAAACTGATACTAACTGTATCTTACTATGTAGTAATCTCTGCTTCCCTTCTGTGCACTCTAAACATGTTACCCCAGAACAGGTGACAAACTGATACTAACTGTATCTTACTGTGTAGTAATCTCTGCTTCCCTTCTGTGCATTCTAAACATGTTACCCCAGAACAGGTGACAAACTGATACTAACTGTATCTTACTGTGTAGTAAGACCTGCTTCCCTTCTGTGCACTCTGAACATGTTACCCCAGAACAGGTGACAAACTGATACTAACTGTATCTTACTGTGTAGTAATCTCTGCTTCCCTTCTGTGCACTCTGAACATGTTACCCCAGAACAGGTAACAAACTGATACTAACTGTATCTTACTGTGTAGTAAGCCCTGCTTCCCTTCTGTGCACTCTGAACATGTTACCCCAGAACAGGTGACAAACTGATACTAACTGTATCTTACTGTGTAGTAATCTCTGCTTCCCTTCTGTGCACTCTAAACATGTTACCCCAGAACAGGTGACAAACTGATACTAACTGTATCTTACTGTGTAGTAATCTCTGCTTCCCTTCTGTGCACTCTAAACATGTTACCCCAGAACAGGTGACAAACTGATACTAACTGTATCTTACTGTGTAGTATGACCTGCTTCCCTTCTGTGCACTCTGAACATGTTACCCCAGAACAGGTGACAAACTGATACTAACTGTATCTTACTGTGTAGTAATCTCTGCTTCCCTTCTGTGCACTCTGAACATGTTACCCCAGAACAGGTAACAAACTGATACTAACTGTATCTTACTGTGTAGTAAGCCCTGCTTCCCTTCTGTGCACTCTGAACATGTTACCCCAGAACAGGTGACAAACTGATACTAACTGTATCTTACTGTGTAGTAAGCCCTGCTTCCCTTCTGTGCACTCTGAACATGTTACCCCAGAACAGGTGACAAACTGATACTAACTGTATCTTACTGTGTAGTAATCTCTGCTTCCCTTCTGTGCACTCTAAACATGTTACCCCAGAACACGTGACAAACTGATACTAACTGTATCTTACTGTGTAGTAAGCCCTGCTTCCCTTCTGTGCACTCTGAACATGTTACCCCAGAACACGTGACAAACTGATACTAACTGTATCTTACTGTGTAGTAAGCCCTGCTTCCCTTCTGTGCACTCTAAACATGTTACCCCAGAACACGTGACAAACTGATACTAACTGTATGTTACTGTGTAGTAATCTCTGCTTCCCTTCTGTGCACTCTAAACATGTTACCCCAGAACACGTGACAAACTGATACTAACTGTATCTTACTGTGTAGTAAGCCCTGTTTCCCTTCTGTGCACTCTAAACATGTTACCCCAGAACACGTGACAAACTGATACTATCTGTATCTTACTGTGTAGTAATCTCTGCTTCCCTTCTGTGCACTCTAAACATGTTACCCCAGAACAGGTGACAAACTGATACTAACTGTATCTTACTGTGTAGTAAGACCTGCTTCCCTTCTGTGCACTCTGAACATGTTACCCCAGAACAGGTGACAAACTGATACTAACTGTATCTTACTGTGTAGTAATCTCTGCTTCCCTTCTGTGCACTCTGAACATGTTACCCCAGAACAGGTGACAAACTGATACTAACTGTATCTTACTGTGTAGTAAGCCCTGCTTCCCTTCTGTGCACTCTGAACATGTTACCCCAGAACAGGTGACAAACTGATACTAACTGTATCTTACTGTGTAGTAATCTCTGCTTCCCTTCTGTGCACTCTAAACATGTTACCCCAGAACAGGTGACAAACTGATACTAACTGTATCTTACTGTGTAGTAATCTCTGCTTCCCTTCTATGTACTCAAACATGTTACCCCAGAACACGTGACAAACTGATACTAATTATTCTAGTATGTAGCAAACCCTGCTTCCTTTATTTATTTATTATTCATTTATTACGTTTCTTATATAGCGCAGCAAAGTCTGTTCCCTTCTGCACTCTAAAGTTATGTTACAATAGAACATATGACAAACTGATACTAACTTTATGTTAGTATGTAGTAAGCCCTGCTTCCCTTCTGCACTCCAAAAATATGTTACCATAGAACAAGTGACAAACTGATACAAATTTTGTTAGCATGTAGTAAGCCCTGCTTGTTTTCTGCATCCTTGTTATAGAACAAACTGATACTAACTTTATGTTAGTATGTAGTAAGCTCTGCTTCCCTTTATGCCAGGGGTGGGGAACCTTTTTTCTACCAAGGGCCATTTGGATTTTTATAAAATCCTTCGGGGGCCATACAAAAATTATCAAGTTAAAAATTAGCCTGCCCCCAGTCTCTTGTTATGACCGATTAGATTTGCCCCCAGTCAGTTGTTATGCCCCATTAGATATGCCCACTGTCAGTTGTTTTGGCCCATTAGATATGCCCCGTCAGTTGTTATGCCCCATTAAATATGCCCCATTAGATATGCCCCCTGTAGTTATGCCCCATTAAATATGCCCCCTAGTAGCGCCGCTTACACACACACACATTAAAAGGAAAAAAAACCCACAATGCTCACCAGCCCTGCTCCTGCTTCCGGACCGCTGCTCTCCTCTGAACTATGGGAAAGATGTCATGACGTCTCTCCCATAGCGCCACACAACCACACATGTACACTGCCTGAGCCAGAAGCTGGAGCTCAGGCGTGAGCTCCTGCCTCTGGCTGCTGCTGAGCCTTGGCGCCCGCTGATGGTAAAATCTCAGCGGGCGCTCGGCATCTCCTCTCGTTTAGGTGAGCCTGGCCAGGCCGGATCAAGTGGCTTTGAGGGCCTTATACGGCCCTCGGGCCTGAGGTTCCCCACCCCTGCTTTATGCACTCTAAATTATGGTAACCAAAAAATACTGGCAAACTGATTCTACCTTTTTCTTATTATGTAGTAAGCCCTGCTTCACTCATGACAAACTCATATTAACTTTATCTTGGTATGTTATACTGTATGCCCTGCTTTACTTATATGCACCCTGAAAATATGTTACCCCAGAACACATGCCAAACTGATATTAACTTTATCGTAGTATACAGTAAGCCCTGCATCGCTCCTGTACATTCTAGAAATATGTTACCCCAAAATATAAGGCACACTGATACTAACTTTGGGTTGGGTTTACGTGACCAGTGGTCAGCAGGCCCGGCAACAGGGGGGGGGGGGGACAAAGGGGACACTTGTACAGGGCCCCGAGGTTCAGGGGGCCCCCAAGGATCAGGGACACAAATAACGGGAGCCACAGTGCCAATATTGCTTTTATAAAGTGTATGCTCCAGCTGCTCAATTTAAGTAGGAAAACAACAGGCCCCCTAAACCCCCCCCCCCTCCTTTCCCCCCATCACATTGTCCAATCCCTGAGGTCCACGCTGTATTGCCATCATTATGCATGTCACTACGCTGGCGCTTTTCCGTGTGTCCCTGCCACTGCCACCGAAGAGCCGAGTAGTCCAGTATGAAAACCACCTGCCGGGCTCACTGACAGTCTGAGTCAAAGGCTCCATTTTATTTAAAGATCCCCTCTGCCAAGTTAAGGGGGTTGTGGGGGCCCCAGAGATATTAGTGTACTGGGCCCCGAGATTTCTGTTGCTGGCCCTGGCGGTCAGGAGACAGCTGGTCAGCATACATCCGCCGGTATCCCGACAGGCGGGATATCATACTGAATCCCTGTGCACCCTAAATATAAACCACCCTGAAATGCATGACAACCTACTGTATATGGAGGCAATATGATACACCTATTGGACAGCCCTGCACTTACTAGTATTTATCATACAGATGGCTATTATATATAGCAGTATACTATATAATGCTTTGTACTATTATACTACATGGTGTGCCCGCTACCAGTTACACCGAATGTAAATATACAAAATGACACTTTTCTATATAATTGTATAACCACACAGATAATGTAAAAAACATTTGTGCTGAAGCGCAGTCCCAGCAAAGGAAGCAGGAACGATGATACGCAGCATATTTTAACCACAGAGATGAAATAATATGAAACGTAGAATTCACTGATGGAGCCAATGCTAAGAGGCACCATACAGATCTCTGATTGGGAAATCGTTTATACACACGCAGGATTCACGATGCATGAACATTCTATCCAGAGTACGGAAGTGCCCAGACCTGTAAATAAAATAATGCAGAGAAGAGCTACACAAAATAATGTAACAATAGTATTATAGTACAGCAAAGGATCAGAAGACATTTTAATGAATGGTGCCAATTTCTCATAGTACTTACCGGCAGGAATATTAAACCATTAGCAACAAGTAAACAATTAGTGGGATTGATATCTCAGATGATGTAATGCAGTGACCTACAAAATACGTATGTAATTTCTCCATATCTGCACACATGCAAAACGGTGAAGTCAGCACAAAACAAGCCGTGGCCACCATCCACCAAGCCAAGCTTCCAGCCCACCCGCCCACAATAAGGCCATCCTTTCCCGGGTCTGAGCATTAGAATAGTCACTTGGTAGATGTGCATGTCTATTGTCTACATGGAACAGGGGCCAAGTGGTGGAGAATGGCAAACACAAGAGCAGCAGCTTTAATACTGGGTGATGTTTGTGAGGAGGCAGGAGGAGGAGCTGCTCAGCCAGGCCTCCAAACTGCTCGGCCTCTGACTGCCTACCAGGTCGGCCTTTCAGACCATTTACCCATCTGGCATTTGGCATAAGTTCAGATGACTAGCCCAGCCCTGGTGCACTGCCACTGTGAGGGAAGCACACAATGCTCAGATGACAGCTCTTGTTACCCAGGTTATGCCACAAATGCATTATCATCACCATTACACTCCTTCCATATGCATGTTGCCACATTGTTGTTGTTATGTTTGTTTGTTTTTTGCAAAATCTAGTCCTTCCATCCTTAAAAACCATGAAAACTCAGGATTCATCAAATGTGATGTTTTTCTCATTCTCCAATATCCAATGTTTCTGTTTCTTAGCTCATTGGAGTCCCAGAAATTCTGTTTCCATCAAATACCTGTATTTTAGATAACAATCAATAAAGCTCATTAAAATATTTTTTTCTTGAAACTCTGTTGGCAAATTGCTATTCCCTTCAATTTGTTGATCACAGCTGTAGTTCATCTGCCTGCTTCCTATCAGCCATCTTCTGTGGAAGCATCTGGGCACAGAGTTATGGAACTTTGAAGGCATCTGTCGGTAAGGTTGTAGGCAGTGGCGTAAGTTTATCCCAGTTGCCCGGAGGCAAGAAAAATATCGGTCCCCCCCCCCCCCCCCCCCATATATCAATCCGTGAGCCAATAAGATGTCGTTTTGAGATCCGAGTAACAACGAACCCACTCATCTCTAATTCTAACTATATGAAGCTACTACAAACCCATTGCAACTAGGCAGATCTATGTAGGGGTCCAACCACACACTACATAAATCTGCTCAGTCCCTCACAATGCTGATTATTTCTCTGACAATTAATTTGCAAGTGTCATATCCAGGATTAGAACCCACAACCTTTTACACTGGTAGCATGCACCTTACTGATGGAGATATCTGCTCTTGCATAGGAAGTATGAGAATTATTTCTAACTATATGAAGTTACTTGTAATTGTCAGAGAAATAACTTCATATAGTTAGAATTCTCATGTTTCCTTTATAGGAGCAAATAGCTTCATCAGTAAGGTGTCTGCTTCCAGTGTATCTATAATTAAGAGGGTGTGATTTGTAAGGTGCAGTGACTAGTGAGGAAGTCGGCTACGGAAGAGATACCGGCTGCTGTCAATTAACTTAATTGATTAATGTCACTGAACACACGGAACAGGAGGAGAGGTGCCCCCCTTCAAGGCCGGAGCCCCAGCGGCAGCTGACTCCGTTGCCTCCCAGAGTTCTGCCTCTGGTTGTAGGTGATGGAGAACATGAAGTCACAGCGCTGTCTGGTACTGGGTGATCCAGGGCCATAGCAGGACAAAAATACACCCTGTGCCCCCTGACCCCCGACCAATGACATTATGATATCTCAATGATGAACCATGGAGAGTGAAGCTGAGCATCTGGGGCATCTTAAGACCAAGACCAGGGACAAATACAAAGCCCAGCATCCTAAGGCTACTCCGGACAGCCCTGTGGCGGCTTGCTGACGTGACCAGGAAGAAGCTAAGCATCCTAAGGACCCTCCAGGCAGCAGTATCTAGGCTACAGGGTGCCATTCCAGCCACTGTACATGCCAAATAAAGCTTGCAACCCTTAGCCTATGATAAATGAAACTTTCAAAGAACAATGAATAAGTCAGAGGTTCCCAAACGCGGTCCTCAAGGCACCCCAACGGTCATTGTTTTAAATGTATCCATGCTTGGCCACAGGTGACTTAATTAGCACCTTAGTCAATTTGATTTAACCATCTGTGCTGAGCCATGGATATACCAAAAACCTGGACTGTTGGGGTGCCTTGAGGACTGCGTTTGGGAACCTCTGAAATAAGTTGTCTGAAGCATACTTACCTACTCTCCTGGATTGGCCGGGAGGCTCCTGAAAATCTGGTGGCACTCCCAGCCATCCGGAGGAGTTGGCAAGTCTCTCGGCCGGCCGCCTAGCAGAAACACTTGGGTATCCCCCCGCAGTGGGGGTACCAATGACGCAATTTGCGTCATTGTGACCCCGCCACCTGCCCCACTATGACGGTAAACTCGGCATAGTGTAGCGGGGACAGGGCCATGATGACACAATTGCGCGACCACACCTCTTGCTCCTCCCCATTACGCCTCCCTTTGCGTGCCACGGCCGCTGCTGAGCCTCCCGGAGGAGGCAGCCAGAATGTCGGCATCTTTGGTCTGAAGATGTATTGGTGCTACAGTACGCATTGCAGCTATTCTTATACAATGTACTTAGACATATTACAATAGACTGCCCAATTGTCATTTTTGTTTGTGGCAGATGTAACCTGGGTGCACACCTATGCAATTATCAGGCTACATCAGCTGATTGGCCTGATAATTTCATAGGTGTGTGTGTAGACACTTTTGTGTTTTTGGGCTGTGGAAATACCCAAGTCAAAATGAGAATGGGTGTTTACATACCTCACATACATTTAGGTGTAAATTCAATTAGGAGTGAGATGTTGAAAGTGAGTTTATAGAATGACACTTGCATACATTGCATGACCGTGCGCACCTGATTCAATTAGAAATGCCAATGTGTGGTACCGGCGGCGAGATTGCGTGACTTTTATCCAAAAAGCAACCTGGGAGAAGTGCATGAAGAAGAGGGGGAACCATCCTGGCCCTCCAAAAAGTGGCAACTGAGATGACAGGGACATATTCTGTAGATCAGTAGTTCTCAACCGCGGTCCTCAAGTACCCCCAACAGTTCATGTTTTCCAGGTCTCCTCACAGAATCACAAGTGAAATAATTAGCTCCACCTGTGGGTCTTTTAAAATGTGTCAGTGAGTAATGAATACACCTGTGCACCAGCTAGGTGACCTGGAAAACATGAACTGTTGGGGGTTCTTGCGGACCGAGGTTGAGAACCACTGCTGTAGAACATAGGTTCTCAAACTCGGTCCTCAGGACCCCAAATAGTCAACGTTTTTTAGGTCATCCAGCAGGTGCACAGGTGTATTCATTACTCACTGACACATTTTAAAAGATTCACAGGTATAGCTAATTACTTCACTTGTGATTCTGTGAGGAGATCTGGAAAACATGAACTGTGTGGGGTCCTGAGGACCAAGTTTGAGAACCTGTGCTGTAGAAGGCTGTTAGTAGGCATAAGGAAAGTACTGGAGTTTTTTAATGGTGAAATCGGTATAGCCCAAAACTGGTTTTCAGATAATTAAAGTCTTTCCATCATTTTGGGGTACAGAAACATGTCTGTAAAGGGATGTTTTAGTGTTTTAATCCAAGTTTGTAAAAAGTTGGAAACATTTTTTGAAGCTTTCATCTACAAATTCCTCTCCTATCAATCCAGCACTTCTACATACGTGATTATTTACCATTATTGAGATTTTTAGAGAAACTAACCTGAAAACTGACATATAGTTATTAGCCATGTTATGCTATATACCCTACAAGCAGGGATGGACCAGGTGTTTCGGCACTGTGCGCCGGCATTTTTGACCTTAAGATAAAGATTTTCCTTACCTTATCCCCTGCTCAGAGGGTGCGCACAAAACACATGAATTAATGCAAGCTTGGATTGAATTGTAAATGCAGTTTATGGTGCAAGTTTGCCATGAAAACGGCCTTGCAGGTCCTTACTTGCACCAAATTGAATTGACCCCCAGAACGCTAATGGTGCTAATGACGTGATGTAATCAAAAGGTTGACAATAACAATGTTGTTAAAATTACATCAGGCAATGTGTCGACATTGTTAGAACGTCAACAGGTAAAAAATGATGATATTTTCAGAATGTCGACATTAGGGCTAGGTTGCCAGGTGGATGGTTTGGGTAAGGCTATTGGGGGAGGTTAGGGTTAGGCACTAGATGGAGGGTTAGGGCTAGGTATCAGAGATACTGTAGCAGAAAATATTTTTGGGACAGGGCCGTAACTAGGTGTGTGCGGAATGTGCACCGCACATAGCGCTGCAGGGTAGGGGGCGCTGTTGCGACACTTGTCAATTATCTGTTTTAATTACTTTAATTTGCAGCTTCCCCCATTTTGAAGCCCAGCAACTCCTGACTGCCGCTCTCTCCTACCCCCACCTCTTCCATCGCTAATACCTATACAACATTCATGAACTTAATTTGAGAGCTCTTTGTTATTCAGTCACACTGTCCTTTATTACATTTCAAGATGATGACATACCCAGGATTCAAACCCATTGCCTGTGGCATTGCAGTCAGACACTTTATTCATTGAGCTATCTGCTCTTATATAGAAAGGTAGAGAATTCTAACTATTTGAAGCTTATCTTGTACTTTGTGAGAAAATGATCAGCATTGTGGCTTAGCAGATCTATGTAGTGTGTGGCTGCAAGAGATTGGATGTGTGGCTGCACACAGGGCTGTTGCTAGCTAAATTGGCTCCCAGTGCGAGATTTCAAAATACGCCCCCCCCCATAGCTATAAAAAGGAGGGCGTGGCCTCATTAAAATGGGTGTGGTCTCATTAAAATGGCCGTGGCCTCATCTGCGGCAGGCAAGAGTCCCCATTTTACACAGTGCGGCAGGCAAGAGTCCCCATTTTACACAGTGCGGCAGACAAGAGTCCTCATTTCACACAGTGCGGCAGACAAGAGTCCCCATTTTACACATTACGCAGGCAAGAGTCCCCATTTTACACATAACGCAGGCAACAGTCCCCCTTTTACACATAACGGCAGGCAAGAGTCCCCATTTTACACAATACGGCAGGCAAGAGACCCCATTTTACACAGTACGGCAGGCAAGAGTCTCCATTTTACACAGTACGTCAGGCAAGTGTCTCCATTTTACACAGTACGGCAGACAAGAGTCCTCATTTTACACATTACGCAGGCAAGAGTCCCCATTTTACACATAACGCAGGCAACAGTCCCCATTTTACACATAACGGCAGGCAAGAGTCCCCATTTTACACAATACGGCAGGCAAGAGACCCCATTTTACACAGTACGGCAGGCAAGAGTCTCCATTTTACACAGTACGTCGGGCAAGTGTCTCCATTTTACACAGTACGGCAGACAAGAGTCCTCATTTTACACAGTGCGGCAGGCAAGAGTTCCCATTTTACACATTACGCAGGCAAGAGTCCCCATTTTACACATTACGCAGGCAACAGTCCCCATAACGGCAGGCAAGAGTCCCCATTTTACACAATACGGCAGGCAAGAGTCCCCATTTTACAAAGTACGGCAGGCAAGAGTCTCCATTTTACACAGTACGGCAGGCAAGGGTCTCCATTTTACACAGTACGGCAGGCAAGTGTCCCCATTTTACACAGTACGGCAGGCAAGTGTCCCCATATTACACAGTATGGCAGGCAAGTGTCAAGTGGGGGGAAGGAAGGGAGGGGAGGGGGGGGGGAGAGAGAGAGAGACTACTTACATATGAAGAGGATCTTCCCGCTCTTCGGGACCTGACGCCTCTCCTCCCTCGCGCCGGCCGCCTCCTCCTTCCAGCTTGTCTCCCCCTCCTCCCTCTTCCCGAGTACTCCTGCTCGGGCGGCGGGGTTTCGCGGAATGACGCGATTGCGTCGTGAACTCACGACGCAACCGCGTCATTCCGTGAAACTCGGGCCCCCTCCCGAGCAGGAGTGCTCGGGAAGAAGGAAGAGAGGGAGACAAGGACCCGCAAAGTGCCGCAGCGGGCGCCCCCGGTTGCATTGCTCGCCCGCCACAAGAAATGGCACTGGCTGCACACTACATAGATCTGTTCAATTGCAATGCTGATTATTATTTTTTTACGAAGTACAAGTACCTTCATATAGAAATCTCATAGTTTTTATGCAGGATCGAATAGATCAATGAGTATGGTGTTTAACTGGAATGCAATAGGTTATAGGTTTGAATCCTGGGTATGGCAGTATATTGAAATGTGGTATTTAATAAACAGTATTATGTCCTTTTTGGAAAATGGGGGAGGGGGGGTGTTTTGCCAATTCTTTTCGTAGCACAGGACACCAAAAAGTCTAGTTACGGCTCTGCTTTGGGAATTGGGACCCAGGAGACGCCGCTGCAGCCGCCAGGAGACGGTAAGTCATCACTGGGCCGTTATGACTCTCAATTTAAGAGGTCATTTGAGGGGACATCAGAACTGTATTTATTGCTTTTATTACATGTGTTGCTATCATGTATTTAACTATTTATACGTTGTATTTGATAGTAAGAAATGAGCCTAGAAGCGCATGATCTGTATCTGCAAGGCCTGATTGCCTCCAGGGGTTGTATAAAATATACATCCTCTGACGCACGGAAGGGTGAAAGCTCATGAGCCACCAGCAATCCAGGGAACGTCTGTAAATTCACCCTCAGCACACTTCGATCTCATTTAAATACATTGTTCCACAAAGTAAATGGCGACAACTAACTGATAAGATATTTTCAGGTCTTGTATGATTCTTTTGTCTGATCCGATAAACATTTCCGTTACATTTTACTCTCATATTAGGTGTCCCCCTGACGTTCTCTGCAGCAGGATGAAGACAGCTGATCTCCTCTGTGCCATAGAGGCTGCTACTGCGGAGATGCGTTGGGAGTCACATGACACTGTGACATCATTCTTGGCTGGTTGTCTTCACTGAAGTTCCCAGGGTCAAGAGAACGTGTCTGGAGGAGGGGGAGTTATAGATCCAGAGGGAAACAGTGAGGACAAGAGGAGAAAAGATCTTCAGGGATAAAAAGAGATGAGAATGCAACAATAAGTACAACAGAGATGTGAGGGGGCTCTTTCAGGAGGTAAAGGGCCGGATTCTGAGTCGCATGCAAAAGTGCGCGCAGCAGCATCTATAGTCTGCAAGTTTATGCAAATGGCCTGCAAACGCCTTCCCTTGTGTGCATTACAGTGGCAGAATGTACGAGGACTATGAGACACCCACTTTTAGCGCCTGTGATGCTGCAATACCGACCAGTGGCTCCTTATACACCACCATCAGAATATATCAGCTTAAGGGGCCCATTTGCAGCATTGTGGCAGTCACCATGGGTTACAGCAGGACTTACAGTCACATGTCGTGACTGTGTGCATTCTGTGTTCCCTGAGCAAATTGTGCACGGTATTATGTTTGATAGCCTGGGCGTGACCCTGAGGTGAATTATTATTAATTCTCCCAAAAACGGTATATGTGTTAAACGTCTGTAACTTGCTGGTTTTCAAACTGTGTCATATGTATTATATAAGTCACTATATGTATTATATAAGTCACTGGACAAGGTGTGAACTGGAGCCCTTTGAAGGGGTTCAGTATGAATAGCCGACGGTTGGGATGCGGCGTTCAGTATACCGACACTGGCATCCTGATGGTGACAATGTCAACAAAGGTGCGCAGGGTACCTTAACCTCCCTCCCCTACCCCCTAACCCTCCCACTCCGCAGCCTAACCCTAACCTCCCCTACTGGTGCCTAACTCTAACCTCCCCCTGGTGGTACCTAAACCTAACCTCCCCTTTCCTGCAGCCTAAACCTAACACTTCCCCCTTAGTGCCAAACACTCCCCCGGTGCTGCTTAACCCTAACCTCCCCTTTCTGCAGCCTAACCCTAACGTCCCCCACCACGTACCCTAACCCCCCACCGTGTGCCTAAACCTAACCCCACCCCCCTCCTCCTGCATGGTAAACCTAAGCTGTCAGTGCATACTTACCTTTGGGATCCTGAGTGTCGGGATATCGTCACCAGGATCCTAATCTCCTCAGGATTCCGTCGTCGGTATTCTGGCGGCTGGTGGGATTCCGACATCGGGATTGCGGCTGCCAGGATGCCGACAGCCGGGATCCTGAATGCATACCCTTTGAAGGATGGATTTCCTGAGCCAGTATTTGCTTTCCCTGCAGGGGGCCGTGCTATGGCCAATGTAGAGACACACTGATCAGTAAAATATTATCCCGATGCTATAAAAAGTGTGTCTGTTCAGCTATGCCCATGTACAGTGACCATATTATCCCTTTTACCTGGGACACTCATGAATTACACAGGTTCTGTGGCTGGCTGACTTCAAGCCTACATTTTAGCTGGTTTTAGGCAGCCACAGAACCTGTGTAATTCATGAGCGTCCCAGGTAAAATGGATAATATGGTCACTCTAGGTCCCATGGAAGTAATCTATGGTCAGGGTCCCCAGAGGAAGAACCTTGTCTACATTTATAAACAGACTTAAAGTAATTAAATAACCCCTGCTTACTTGACCAAGAAACCCTTTAGGTATTTCGACACATACAAGCTTTGGGTGAGGACAAAAATAAGTATTTAATACCTACAGTTAATTCCTTTTCTAGTAGTCCGTAGTGGATACTGGGGAACTGTACTTTAGTACCATGGGGTATAGATCGGGTCCACTGGAGCCTGGCACTTTAAAACCTTTAGTGTGTGTATGTGTGGGCTGGCTCCTCCCCTCTATGCCCCTCCTACCAGACTCAGTCTAGGAAACTGTGCCCGAGGAGACGGAGATACCACGAGAGAAGAAAACAGGTACAACAGCGGTGAAGCACTAAGCCAACACACAACCATAAACGAAAGGAGGGCGCTAACCAAAACAGAGGATAGCAACACCAACCTAAGCAGGATAGCAAAGCTATCCCAACAACAAAATAGGACAGCAATGACGGGCCAACCAAACACTTACTCAAGTAAGCAGGAATCGAAGCACTGAGGCGGGCGCCCAGTATCCACTATGGACTACGAGTAAAGGAGTTACTGGTAGGTATTAAATTCCTATTTTCTCTATCGTCCTAGTGGATGCTGGGGTTCCTGAAAGGACCATGGGGAAAGCGGCTCCGCAGGAGACAGGGCACAAAAAGTAAAGCTTTAGGATCAGGTGGTGTGCACTGGCTCCTCCCCCTATGACCCTCCTCCAAGCCTCAGTTAGATTTTTGTGCCCGGCCGAGAAGGGTGCAATCTAGGTGGCTCTCCTAAAGAGCTGCTTAGAAAAGTTTAGCTTAGGTTTTTTATTTTACAGTGAGTCCTGCTGGCAACAGGATCACTGCAACGAGGGACTTAGGGGAGAAGAAGTGAACTCACCTGCGTGCAGGATGGATTGGCTTCTTTGGCTACTGGACATTAGCTCCAGAGGGACGATCACAGGTACAGCCTGGATGGTCACCGGAGCCTCGCCGCCGGCCCCCTTGCAGATGCTGAAACGAGAAGAGGTCCAGAATCGGCGGCAGAAGACTCCTCAGTCTTCTTAAGGTAGCGCACAGCACTGCAGCTGTGCGCCATTTCCTCTCAGCAACTGAGGGTGCAGGGCGCTGGGAGGGGGGCGCCCTGGGAGGCAAATGAAAACCTTTTTTGGCTAAAAATACCTCACATATAGCCTCCGGGGGCTATATGGAGATATTTAACCCCTGCCAGAATCCATTAAAGAGCGGGAGACGAGCCCGCCGAAAAAGGGGCGGGGCCTATCTCCTCAGCACACAGCGCCATTTTCCCTCACAGAAAGGCTGGAGGGAAGGCTCCCAGGCTCTCCCCTGCACTGCACTACAGAAACAGGGTTAAAACAGAGAGGGGGGGCACTAATTTGGCGTTAGAAATATATAAAAGATGCTATAAGGGAAAACACTTATATAAGGTTGTCCCTATATAATTATAGCGTTTTTGGTGTGTGCTGGCAAACTCTCCCTCTGTCTCTCCAAAGGGCTAGTGGGTCCTGTCCTCTATCAGAGCATTCCCTGTGTGTGTGCTGTGTGTCGGTACGTGTGTGTCGACATGTATGAGGACGATGTTGGTGAGGAGGCGGAGCAATTGCCTGTAATGGTGATGTCACTCTCTAGGGAGTCGACACCGGAATGGATGGCTTATTTAGGGAATTACGTGATAATGTCAACACGCTGCAAGGTCGGTTGACGACATGAGACGGCCGACAAACAATTAGTACCGGTCCAGACGTCTCAGAAACACCGTCAGGGGTTTTTAAAACGCTCGTTTACGTTAGTCGGTAGACACAGACACGGACACTGAATCCAGTGTCGACGGTGAATAAACAAACGTATTCCTTATTAGGGCCACACGTTAAGGGCAATGAAGGAGGTGTTACATATTTCTGATACTACAAGTACCACAAAAGAGGGTATTATGTGGGATGTGAAAAAACTACCGTAGTTTTTCCTGAATCAGATAAATTAAATGAAGTGTGTGATGATGCGTGGGTTCCCCCCGATAGAAAATTATGGGCGGTATACCCTTTCCCGCCAGAAGTTAGGGCGCGTTGGGAAACACCCCTTAGGGTGGATAAGGCGCTCACACGCTTATCAAAACAAGTGGCGGTACCGTCTATAGATAGGGCCGTCCTCAAGGAGCCAGCTGACAGGAGGCTGGAAAATATCATAAAAAGTATATACACACATACTGGTGTTATACTGCGACCAGCGATCGCCTCAGCCTGGATGTGCAGAGCTGGGGTGGCTTGGTCGGATTCCCTGACTAAAAATATTGATACCCTTGACAGGGACAGTATTTTATTGACTATAGAGCATTTAAAGGATGCATTTTCTATATATGCGAGATGCACAGAGGGATATTTGCACTCTGGCATCAAGAGTAAGTGCGATGTCCATATCTGCCAGAAGATGTTTATGGACACGACAGTGGTCAGGTGATGCAGATTCCAAACGGCATATTGCCGTATAAAGGAAGAGGAGTTATTTGGGGTCGGTCCATCGGACCTGGTGGCCACGGCAACTGCTGGAAAATCCACCGTTTTTACCCTAAGTCACATCTCTGCAGAAAAAGACACCGTCTTTTCAGCCTCAGTCCTTTCGTCCCTATAAGAGTCATATCTGCCCAGGGATAGAGGAAAGGGAAGAAGACTGCAGCAGGCAGCCCATTCCCAGGAACAGAAGCGTTCCACCGCTTCTGCCAAGCTCTCAGCATGACGCTGGGACCGTACAGGACCCCTGGATCCTACATGTAGTATCCCAGGGGTACAGATTGGAATGTCGAGACGTTTCCCCTTCGCAGGCTCCTGAAGTCTGGTTTACCAAGGTCTCCCTCCGACAAGGAGGCAGTATGGGAAACAATTCACAAGCTGTATTCCCAGCAGGTGATAATCAAATTACCCCTCCTACAACAAGAAAAGGGGTATTATTCCACATTATATTGTGGTACTGAAGCCAGAAGGCTAGGTGAGACCTATTCTAAATCTAAAAAAATTTGAACACTTACAAAGGTTCAAATCAAGATGGAGTCACTCAGAGCAGTGATAACGAACCAGGAAGAAGGGGACTATATAGTGTCCCGAGACATCAGGGATGCTTACCTCCATGTCCAAAATTTGCCCTTCTCACTAAGGGTACCTCAGGTTCGTGGTACAGAACTGTCACTATCAGTTTCAGACGCTGCCGTTTGGATTGTCCACGGCACCCCGGGTCTTTACCAAGGTAATGGCCGAAATGATGACTCTTCTTCGAAGAAAAGGCGTCTTAATTATCCCTTACTTGGACGATCTCCTGATAAGGGCAAAGTCCAGGGAACAGTTGGAGGTCGGAGTAGCACTATCTCGGATACTGCTACAACAGCACGGGTGGATTCTAAATATTCCAAAATCGCAGCTGATCCCGACGACAAGTCTGCTGTGCCTAGGGATGATTCTGGACACAGTCCAGAAAAAGGTGTTTCTCCCGGAAGAGAAAGCCAGGGAGTTATCCGAGCTAGTCAGGAACCTCCTAAAATCAGTGCATCATTGCACAAGGGTCCTGGTAAAGATGGTGACTTCCTACGAAGCAATTCCATTCGGCAGATTTCACGCAAGAATTTTTCAGTGGGATCTGCTGGACAAATGGTCCGGATCGCATCTTCAGATGCATCAGCGGATAACCTTATATCCAAGGACAAGGGTGTCTCTCCTGTGGTGGTTACAGAGTGCTCATCTTCTAGAGGGCCGCAGATTCGGCATTCAGGATTGGATGCTGGTGACCACGGAGGCCAGCCCGAGAGGCTGGGGAGCTGTCACACAAGGAAAAAATTTCCAGGGAGTGTGATCAAGTCTGGAGACTTTTCTCCACATAAATATACTGGAGCTAAGGGTAAATTTATAATACTCTAAGCTTAGCAAGACCTCTGCTTCAAGGTCAGCCGGTATTGATCCAGTGGGAAAAACATCACGGCAGTCGCCCACGTAAATAGACAGGGCGGCACAAGAAGCAGGAGGGCAATGGCAAAAACTGCAAGGACTTTTCGCTGGGCGGAAAATCATGTGATAGCACTGTCAGCAGTGTTTCATTCCGGGAATGGAAACTGGGAAGCAGACTTCCTCAGCAGGCACGACCTCCACCCGGCAGAGTGGAAACTTCATCGGGAAGTTTTCCACATGATTGTAAACCGTTGGGAAATACCAAAGGTGGACATGATGGCGTCCCGTCTGAACAAAAAACGGGACAGGTATTGCGCCAGGTTAAGAGACCCTCAGGCAATAGCTGTGGACGTTCTGGTAACACCATGGATGTACCAGTCGGTGTATGTGTTCCATCCTCTGCTTCTCATACCTAAGGTACTGAGACTTATAAGACGTAGAGGAGTAAGAACTATACTCATGGCTCCGGATTGGCCAAGAAGGACTTGGTACCCGGAACTTCAAGAGATGCTCACAGAGGACTTATGGCCTCTGCCGCTAAGAAGGAACTTGTTTCAGCAAGTACCATGTCTGTTCCAAGACTTACCGCAGCTGCGTTTGACGGCATGGCGGTGGAACGCCGGATCCTAAGGGAAAAAGGCATTCCGGAAGAGGTCATTCCTACCCTGGTCAAAGCCAGAAAGGAGGTGACCGCACAACATTATCACCACATGTGGCAAAAATATGTTGCGTGGTGTGAGGCCAGAAAGGCCCCACGAAGAAATTTCAACTCGGTCGATTCCTGCATTTCCTGCAAACAGGAGTGTCTATGGGCCTCAAATTGGGGTCCATTAAGGTTCAAATTTCGGCCCTGTCGATTTTCTTCCAGAAAGAAGTGGCTTCAGTTCCTGGAGTCCAGAAGTTTGTCAAGGGAGTATTGCATATACAACCCCCTTTTTGTGCCTCCAGTGGCACTGTGGGATCTCAACGTAGTTCTGGGATTCCTCAAATCACATTGGTTTAAAACCAGTCAAATCTGTGGATTTGAAGCATCTCACATGAAAAGTGACCATGCTCTTGGCCCTGGCCTGGACCAGGCGAGTGTCAAATTGGTGGTTTTTTTCTCAAAAAAGCCCATATCTGGTTGTCCATTTGGACAGGGCAGAGCTGCGGACTCGTCCCCAGTTCTCTCCCTAAGGTGGTGTCAGTGTTTCACCTGAACCAGCTTATTTTGGTGCCTTGCGCCTACTAGGGACTTGGAGGACTCCAGGTTGCTAGATGTTGTCAGGGCCCTGTAAATATAGGTTCCAGGACGGCTGGAGTCAGGAAAACTGACTTGCTGTTATCCTGTATGCACCCAACAAACTGGGTGCTCTTGCTTCTAAGCAGACTATTGCTAGTTGGATGTGTAATACAATTCAGCTTGCACATTCTGTGGCAGGCCTGCCACAGCCAAAATATGTAAATGCCCATTCCACAAGGAAGGTGGGCTTATCTTGGGCGGCTGCCCGAGGGGTCTCGGCTTTACAACTTTGCCGAGCGGCTATTTAGTCAGGGGCAAACACGTTGGTAAAATCCTACAAATTTGATACCCTGGCTAAGGAGGACCTGGAGTTCTCTCATTCGGTGCTGCAGAGTCATCCGCACTCTCCCGCCCGTTTGGGAGCTTTGGTATTATCCCCATGGTCCTTTCAGGAACCCCAGCATCCACTAGGACGATAGAGAAAATAAGAATTTACTTACCGATAATTCTATTTCTCGGAGTCCGTAGTGGATGCTGGGCGCCCATCCCAAGTGCGGATTATCTGCAATACTTGTACATAGTTACAAAAATCGGGTTATTATTGTTGTGAGCCATCTTTTCAGAGGCTCCGCTGTTATCATACTGTTAACTGGGTTCAGATCACAGGTTGTACAGTGTGATTGGTGTGGCTGGTATGAGTCTTACCCGGGATTCAAAATCCTTCCTTATTGTGTACGCTCGTCCGGGCACAGTATCCTAACTGAGGCTTGGAGGAGGGTCATAGGGGGAGGAGCCAGTGCACACCACCTGATCCTAAAGCTTTACTTTTTGTGCCCTGTCTCCTGCGGAGCCGCTTTCCCCATGGTCCTTTCAGGAACCCCAGCATCCACTACGGACTCCGAGAAATAGAATTATCGGTAAGTAAATTCTTATTTTCTCTGACGTCCTAGTGGATACTGGGGAACTGTACTGTTGTACCATGGGAAAGTCCCCACGCTCCCAAATGGGTGGGAGAGTGCTGAGACCCCTGTAACACCGCCTGACCAAACTGAAGGTCATCCTTGGCCAAGTTGTCGAACCGATAGAACTTAACAAAAGTGTTCGAACCAGACAAAGTAGTAGCTTGCCCAACTGTAAGACCGAGACACCCCGGGCAGCCGCCCAGGAAGAGCCCACAAATCTCGTTGAGTGGGCCTGAATAGACGTCGGCAATGGCAGAGCTGCCGAAGTATAAGTCTGTTGAATGGTCAACCTGAGCTAACGAGCAATTGATTGCTTAGAAGCCAGACAACCAGTCTTTGTGACATCATAAACGATAAACAGCGAGTCAGATTTCTGATTTCGAGCAGTCCGTTTGACATAAATCTTCAGAGCCCTCACCACATCCAAGGACTTTGGACCAATGGAGGTGCCAGACAACACTGGAACCACAATGGGTTGATTCCCATGAAAAGCTGACACCACTTTTGGAAAAAACTGAGGTTGGGTCCTGAGTTTCGCCCTGTCTTCATGAAAAATCAAATAAGGGCTCTTATAGGATAAGGCCCCCAATTCAGAGACACATCTGGCAGACGCCAATGCTAACAACATCACTGTCTTCCAGGTGAGAAATTTCAACTCCACCTATGCAAAGTTTCAAACCAGTCCAATTGAAGAAAAGATAGAACCACATTGAGATCCCACGGAGCTGTGGGAGGTACGAAGGGCGGTGGCATATGAAGAACTCCTTTAAGGAAAGTTTGTAACATGGCAAGTTGTTTCTGGAAGAAAATAGAGAGCGCTGAAATCTGGACTTTGATGGAACCTAAACGTAGGCCCATATCCACTCCCACTTGCAGGAAAAGTAGAAAGCAACCCATTTTAAATTACACGGGAGAAACCTTTCTACTTTCACACCAGGAAATACTATTTCCAGATACGATGATAATGTTTAGACGTAACCATCTTCCTGGCCTGGACCATGGTGGAGATAACGCGGGAGGGAAGACCTTTTCTAGCTAGAATTTCCCTCTCAACTTCCAAGCCGTCAAACGTAGCCACTGTAAGTCTGGATAGACGAACGGACCTTGTTAAAGAAGATCCTTTTGAAGCGGCAGAGGCCAGGGATCCTCCAAAGCCATGGTTTGGAGGTCCGAGTACCACGCCCGTCGAGGCCAATCTGGGGCAATTAGAATTGCTTGAACGCTTTCCCTTTTTAGAACCCTTGGGATTAGCGGTAGAGGAGGGAACAGAGTACACAAACTGGTACGTCCATAGCGTCGTCAGCGCATCCACTGCTACAGCCTGCGGATCCCTCATTCTGGAAAAGTAACGGCATAGCTTCTTGTTGAGACCAGAAGCCATCAGATCTATCTGCGGACGTCCCCATCGGTGAATTAACTGTTGAAACACCTGGGGATGTAGGCCCCATTTTCCCGGATGGAGGTCGTGTCTGCTGAGGAAGTCCGCTTCCCAATTGTCCACTCCTGGAATGAATATGGCTGATATAGCCCTTGCGTTGGCCTCCACCCAGAATAGTATTCTTGACACTTCTCGCATCGCCGCTCTGCTTTTTATTCCCCCTTGTCGGTTTATGTACGCCACCGCCGTGGCATTGTCCGATCGAACCTGGATCGCCTGATTCTTCAGGAGATGGGAAGTTTGCAGAAGAGCATTGTAAATTGCCCTGAGTTCCAGGATGTTTATCGACAGAGCAGATTCCTGAACTGACCATATCCCCTGGAACTGGGCCCCTTAGGTCACAGCACCCCAATCCTGGAGGCTGGCATCCATTGTCAGTAGAATCCACGAGTGGATATTGAAATTCCTGCCTTCTACCAGGTGAGGAACTTGTAGCCACCATAACAGAGAAATCCGGGCTTTTGGAGATAAGGTCACTTCCTGATGCATGTGAAGGTGAGACCCCGACCATTTGTCCAGTAGATCCAGCTGAAAAGGCCGGGCATGAAATCTGCCATATTGGATTGCCTTGTAACCAGCAACCATCCTACCCAGCAAGCGTATGCAAAGATGTATGGATACCTTGTGAGGACGGAGCACTGAGTGGACCATAGCCTGGATAGCCAGGGCCTTGTCCATCGGAGGAAACACCTTTTGAGACACCGTATCCAGTATCATTCCCAGGAACTGAAGACGATAGGTCGGTTCCAGGTGAGATTTCTGGAAATTTAGGATGATCCGTAAGCAGGCGAGTCGTCAGAACGATGTTGTGCAACAGACGCTCCCTGGACATAGCCTTTATCAGGAGATCGTCCATGACCTTGGTGAAGACCCTTGGAGCTGTGGACAGGCCAAAGGGCAAAGCCTGAAGCTGGAAATGGTCATCCAAGATGGCGAGCCTGAGGTAAGCCTGATGAGAGGGCCACATGGGAATGTGTATGTAAGCATCATTGACATCTAAGGATACCAGGAATTCCCCCTCTTCCAGACCGGATACTATTGTCCGCAGGAATTACATCTTGAATTTGAACACCCGCAAAGACGGGTTTAGAGACTTCAGGTTTAAGATGGGTCACACCGAACCGTCTGGTTTTGGAACGTGAAAAAGACTGGAGTAAAAACCCCTGTTGCGTAACGGAGGAGGCACTGGAACCACCACCCCTGTCTGCAAAAGTTTTTGAATAGCCTCTTGCAAGGTAACTTTTGCTGCGGGTAAAACTGGCAAGCCCGACTTGAAAAATCTGTGAGGATGAAGTGCTTGAAATTCCAGCCAGTATCCCTGGGAAATGAGATCCCTCGCCCAAGGATCCCGGCACAACTTCAACCACACATGGGCGAAGTGTAGAAGGCGAGCACCCACCTAAAAGTCACCTTGCTGCTGGGACCAACCGTCACGCAGAAGGCTTAGAGGCAGGGGATCTGGTGGTCTGGTCCAGGGAGGCAGGTTTATGGGACTTACCCCGAGATCCTCTGGGAGTGGTGGAGACCCCATGGCCCCTGCCTCTGAACCTTGCCACACAAAAGGACTGCAAGGAGGATCTTGTGTAAGAACGTCTAACAGGTGGCGCAGCCGACAGCAGATAGGTAGACTTACCCACCATTGCCTGGGAGATCCATTTATTTAATTTGTCACCAAACAATGCATCACCTGTAAAGGGAAGGTTTTCCACACCCTTCTTGGAATCAGCGTTCGCTGACCATTGACATAACCACAGAGCTCTGTGTGCTAAAACCGCCATAGCAGTAGTGCGGCCATTTATCTTACACAATTCTTTTATAGCCTCGCTCATAAAATTTGCAGCATCCTGTATATGTTGCAGCAGAGTAATGACCTCCTCCTGGGCAGAGAGTCTAAACCATCAATAACAGTATTGAGACCACTTGACTACCGCCCTGGAAATCCACCCACAAACAATTGTGGGGCATTGTGCTACACCTGCTGCCATATATATAGCCTTGAGAGTGGTCTCAATTTTACGGTCAGTCGGCTCTTTTAGTGATATAGCCCCTGGCACCGGCAGTACCAATTTCTTAGACAGACTGGATTCTTTAGACACAGGAAAAGTGACTGAGGTCTTTGGTCTATCATTAACTCCTCATATGGTTCTGCCTCCTGATCCGGTATGTGAAGAACCTCTCTTACAGCATAAATGAGAGCCTCCACCCCAGGGGACAGGCAGCTGTCCTCATCCATATCATCATCATCCACATTAGGCTGATCAGAATCAGACTGGAGCACCTGTGGCAGTGAGCGTTTATGTGAAACCAACAGAGGGGGCTGAGAAGCCTTTCTGGTATCTGCTGCTTTTGCCATACAATCAATAGACTGTTTTAACACCTGTCTCTCCTTTTTAGCTGCAGCTAATTCTGAATTTACATTTTGAATCATGCTTTTAAAATGATCTAGCCAGTCAGGTGCCTGTGAACTGTGTCCTTAAGAAGATAAGGAGCACTGTTCACACATGAGGGACCCCCGCAGATGAAGGGGTAGAGTTACAAGCAGCACACATAACCATGTCAACAGACATATTTACACAACAGTAATACAGCGCAGCTCACTGAAACACTTCCACACAGACCCTAGAGAGCCCCTGGAGTGACACTGAGGAACGGAGACCAGCACACAAAACACAGCAGCACAGTGTGTGAAATTATGTGTACAACCTGATAGAAGTGCAGCGGCTCTACCGCTGGTGTGCTCCCCCCTGCTATGACCCCCTGGTACCAGTACAGAGTCTATAACAGCGTGGGTCCCTGGAGGAGCAGCGTGCATGCAACCTTGATGATCCGCAGCAGCAGGAAATGGCGCCTTCCCGCCTCTGGTCCCGCTCCGGGAAGCCCCACCCCTTGCAATGGCGCGTTGTCCCAGTATTTTTATACTGGCTATGTTAATAAACATTAAACATACATATCAGTACACACGGAGTCCTAATGGACAGTGAGCCCTGAGCCAGTCTAGTCCGTGTCGGGCACCACAGCTCGTGGCCCATGACCGCCGCATGACATGCCGCCAAAACCGCACCGGGGACCTGCTAACCGGGACCCTGGTGTTAACACTCACCACACCTATCGATCTTCGGCATCTGTTAGAAGGTGGCGGCTAGCTGCTGGTGTGGGCACATACAATAACGGTGTGTGAACAGCACCTCAGGAGCTTAGTGTCCTGTCAGCTGGGATTACGAACCATTAACCCTCAGGTGGTTGGTTCGGATTCCCTTATAAGTCCCATGAAGCAGGTAGACTGGTTGCCAACCAGTTCTACCTGAAAATAATAAACTAAAATAAAAAATAAAGGAAACTCTTTGGAGCTCCAGAGAAATGCACCCGGCTCCTTGGGCACATTTTTCTAAACTGAGTCTGGTAAGATGAGCATAGAGGCGAGGAGCCAGCACACACATACACACACTAAAGGTTTTAAAGTGCCATGCTCCAGTGGACACGATCTATATCCCATGGTACTAAAGTAAAGTTCCCCAGTATCCACTAGGAAGTAAGAGAAAGAGAGTCCTTTCTTTTTTCAAAGTGGCAAGGGTGGGGGCCACTGAGTAAGTAGTGGCTTGTAGCACTGTAACTCCCAGCAACTGAAACTACTGGGTGTTCACTCCAGAAGAGACTAGCTTTGTGCTAAGAGAGTGGGACCAGCTTCTGCTTCCTGGGGTATCTCTCACCCAGATCACCTAGCCCGAGTAAGTTAATTTAGGGTTCTGAAACGTTATCTTTTCTGAAATCGTAATCTGTGTGTATTTTTAAATATAATCTATAATACTCTGTAACTTTCTTTTTTGTAACTGTAAACTCTGAAGTATTCTTATTCTTGAAATGAAAACCTAACTTCTCGCTCTGATTTCCGTGTTCTTATGCCTGCACCTTGCGAGGACCTCGCTACTGATTTTTAAAGTGTATACTGGTAAAGCGGAATTGAAGATCAGCGGTGGGTATGATTTGCCCAGTAAAACTCCTGGTAGTGGCGAATAACGTGTCGGAAGTAACCCATAACTCACTGGCGGCGATTCTCAGATTGCCGTATCCGGAGAAATGGCCGGCGAGTTGTGATAGCGGCATATGCCCCCAAACACCAGTTTTCGGAGGACACCCGTGAATATTACGTATCACCCTAATGTATGATATCTGCTGCAGTTGCTACATTTTCAGCAGTCGTCAAATTCCCGAGAGGTTTCAAAGCTGTCAGATTTAACAAGCTACAGAATGCGGAACCCCTGTCCGGGCACACGGTATTTATTTATACTGGCTAATGTTCATTTCTTATTGGCGTGAATACAGGTTGAGTATCCCATATCCAAATATTCCGAAATACGGAATATTCCGAAATACGGACTTTTTTGAGTGAGAGTGAGATAGAGAAATCTTTGTTTTTTGATGGCTCAATGTACAGAAACTTTGTTTAATACACAAAGTTATTAAAATATTGTAGTAAATGACCTTCAGGCTGTGTGTACAAGGTGTATATGAAACATAAATGAATTGTGTGAACGTAGACACACATTGTTTAATGCACAAAGTTATAAAAAATATTGGCTAAAATGACCTTCAGGCTGTGTGTATAAGGTGTATATGTAACATAAATGCATTCTGTGCTTAGATTTAGGTCCCATCACCATGATATCTCATTATGGTATGCAATTATTCCAAAATACGGAAAAATCCCATATCCAAAATTCCTCTGGTCCCAAGCATTTTGGATAAGGGATACTCAACCTGTACCAGTGGCAAAAAAAAATTATGGAGCTGGAAATGGGTAATTGATACATTTGCCCCTAAAGATCATTGGTTAGTGGTAGAAGGTTGGTTAGAAATCCTGACCCCCGGTACAGTAACCTTCCGGGGAGCCCCCTGCAGGGGGTGTGACCACCCCCTGTTAGTTGCATGGCTGCACAACTCTCCAGGAGGGACACAATGCTCTGCTTCTGGATTTCTCTCTTAATTTTTTTTATATATTCTTTATTTTGGATTTTCAAGAAAATTTTTAGAAAATACAAACATGTTGATATTGGATTAACACAGAGTCCGACAGAACAACGTATCATAGTACATCGGTATAATATCAACAATACAGAAAGAAAAAGAAAAATTGTATGCAGTTGATCTTTCAAGAAAACAACACATTTTTTCATTATAGATCAAAAGGTCATCATTAAAATATTCAGTTTGCATAGGCAGTAGAAAAATAAGTACAACAAAATACAATACAATGAAACCGCAACTTACATAAACAAAAACAAGACAAGACTAAGGGTAATGGGTGAAAGAGGGTACAGTCAGGAAAAAAATAAAAGGGGGGGGGGGGGGAGGGGGAATGAGTGAGCGAATCAATCGCATCTAATAGCAAGTGTGTTATTTAGTCAGTGTAATGGCTTATTTAGGTAATCAGTATTATGAAGAGTCTAGCGGTATCTGGACGGGTCTTTATAGGTGGAGGTAGACTTAAAATCTAACCAAGAGGACCATGTAGCGACATAGAGTGTTTTTCTAGTACCAAATGAAAAATGTTTTCCATGGTTCTATAAAATTCTATCCTCTGGAACCATTCCCAAGTCCGGGAAGGGTCTGGAGACCGTCAATGAACTGGTACTACAGCTCTTGCTGCATTATTAAGGTGTTTGAGAAGGGAGTGTTTATACTTTGCTAGTGAGATTGTAGTATGGGAGAGTAGCCAGAAGTCAGGCTCAGTAGGAGCCTGAAACCCCAGGATTTCAGAGGAAATTTGAATAACCTTGTTCCAAAAAACAGCAATCAAAGGGCAGTCCCACCATATGTGGATAAGGGTGCCTCGATCTCTTCCGCACCTCCAACACAGGGGGGACACAGAAGGAAACAACCTATGCAAAAGGGAGGGGCATCGATACCACCTAGTAAGCAGTTTGTACTGTGTTTCTATCATCTCCAAACTTGTAGAATAACGGGACATAGTGTCACAGTGAATTTTCCAATTAATATGTATCCCTCGAGGAATGAGGTCAGTGTCCCATTTTTTACAAAAAGAAGGGTCTTCAGTGAAATGACCATGTAATAGTATCTTATATATACCCAATATAACGTGAGTGGGTTCAGAAGACTGGGAACACATTACTTCAAAAGGTGTGATGTTTCCTGTTAGTGCAGCAGCTGATCTCTGTGACAAAATAAAATGACGGGTCTGAAGGTAAAACCAAAAGTCTGTTGCAGGAATATCAGTGCCCTCCCTAAGTTCAATAAAAGATTTAACCTTCCCTACCTAAGAGCAAATGTGTTATCCTAGTCAAGCCCGCCAACCTCCATCTGACAGCCGTACCTCTCCCAATACCCGGCTCAAACAATGGGTTGTTAAGAAATGGAAGAAGCAGGGAATTTGATGAAGAAAGACCCAATTTGTGGCGCACTAGTTTCCAGAGAGTCAAGTGCAGAGAGCGGCTGATGGTCTGAAACCAGGGTACAGCCTGCAAATGTAAATCCGAGGACCATCTCTCCAAATCTACCCGTTGCTTAGAGCTAGAACCAGGTCTTGACCAATCCAGGATCCTATGTAAAGTCGTGGCCTGATCATATGCCGATATCATAGGTAATTGTTGGCCTCCTTGGGCTTTTTTATAAAATAAATAGCAATGCTTGAACCTGGGTTTCCTGCCACCCCAAACAAATCGGCTAATTGCTCTGTGTGTGTCTACAAGAAACTGAGGGGGGAGCTTCAAGGAGAAAGTCTGAAAAAGATATAGTAACCTTGGCAGTATATTCATTTTCACAATATTCATACGTCCTAACCAGGAAAATTTCTGCATAAGCCACTGCGTCATTTCCCCACGCAGCTTCCGTAATAAAGGGAGATGGTTTAAATTTACTGTACTAGATAGAGAGGAGGGCAGGTGCGGATCCAGAAGAAAATGAAAGGGGGGGCACCATGATAGGGGAACGGTAATAGTTATATATACATGCACCTAAGGCACGCGTGCTCCCAGATAAGGGGTGTGGTATCACAGGGGGCGTGGCCTCACAGAATACACCATCGGGTAATGATTGGCTGTAGGAGCGCATCCTGGTTTATTGCCAATGTTTCACCCTGATGAAAAGGCTGATTGGGCCTTGAAATGTTGGTCACCTGTTCCATTAGTTATGGGAGCCTGGAAGGCACCCCAGCACAATATAATATCATAGTTTTTAGTTGGTGGCAGGTGCAGCATACCTTGTTTTGGGCACTGCACTGAGACTCAGACTGCAGCACATGAACTGCCCATCTTTGATTAGCAGAAGCAGCCAGCTGGATCTCCAACAAGCAGAATAAGACATCTGCAGGACAGCCCTGTCACAATCACACAGACCGCCTTCTCAAAGCTGAGGATGAGTGTGACTGCACCTAGCATGATGGTAAAAGAAGTGGAGGAGGAAGCGCTGGGATTATTGTGCGGTGCAGTGAGGGCTGATGAAATCTTCTGCTCCGTCATAAGTAACAGTCTTACTCAATGCTGGCATTTGAACCCCGCACCTGGGCTGGACTCTGGCTGGCTGGCAATGGGGGAGGTAGGTTGCGGTGTGAGCAGGGGGAGGCTGGAGCTGCAGCTCCAGCCTCTCCAATGGTTACCACACGGACTTGCTGTTAGAGCTGCGGTGGGTCTTAGTGCCTGCCGGCTCTTTTATCAAATCTGACTGACGGAAATAGCAGTAGTGCTGCTGCTGTTCTCCTTTTGAAAAAAAGAAAGAAATCAGAAATGACAGGGGGGGCACGGGCCCTAGTGCCCCCCCCTGGATCCACCCATGGAGGAGGGGATTAAAACGCGGCACCCAGAGACGAGACTAGTTCAACAGGGAGGGAGACGTTAAGAGCCGTTGATTTAGTATAATTAATCTTGAAATTAGATAATGCCCCAAAACGTGAAAATTCTGTCATAAGATTAGGTAATGATACAGCAGGGTTTGTAACGACCGCCAGGAGGTCATCTGCAAACAGAGCAATTCTATGTTCATTTTCACCTACTTTCAATCCTGTGATATCAGGGTTCATTCTAATGGCTTTAGCTAAAGCTTCCATGCAAATAACAAATATTAACGGTGACAATGGGCAGCCCTGTCTAGTCCCATTAGAAATGGTTATTGGGTCAGAGAGCAACCCGTTTACCCGCACCTGTGCCGAAGGAGCCCGATATAGCGGCGCAGTGTCGCTTCCGTAAAAACCCAGTCAATGCGGTCAAAGGCTTTCTCAGCGTCTATGGAAAGAAGCATCATAGGAGTCTTAACTGACCTTGCATGAGCTATCAGGTCAATCACCCTTATGGTATTGTCCCTCGCCTCCCTACCCCGAACAAAGCCAACCTGGTCTGAGTGAATCACCTCTGGCAATAATAAATTCAGGCGGTTTGCTATGAGTTTGGCATACAATTTAACATCTACATTAAGGAGGGAGATCGGCCTGTAACTGGATGGCAATGATGGATCCTTGCCATCTTTAGGTAGAACTGTGATGTGTGCTCCCAAGGACTGACTAGAGAAGGGGGTCTGTGGAGAGACTGAGTTGCAAGCATGGAGCAAAAGGGGGAGAAGTTTATCCTGGAACATTTTATAGTAAGTTATGGGAAAACCATCGGGACCCGGACTTTTGACAGATGGAGAGGACTTTAGGGCGGTCATGAGTTCACTATCCGTAAAGGGTTCTTCCAGGGCTGATGTCACTTCCTCAGAGAGTGGGGGGAATTCAATCTCTTCTAGGAAGTCCTCTACTGCATTCTCATGTACTGATCGCTCACAATGGGAGCGCTACGATGTCAAAATGTAGAGATCAGTATAATATTTATGAAAGATCTCAGCCATCTTTTTATCAGAGGCATGAGGTACACCAGAAGAATCCTTAATCTCCTTAATGTAAGTTAGTGATCTTTGTGCTCGTAAGGCCCGTGCAAGTAGCTTCCCAGGCTTATTACCCCACCTATGAAATTTATGGTGACAACAGCGAAACGCTCTACGGGTGCCCTCGTTCAGTAAACTATTTAGGGATGACCGAGCCTCTTGTAGCTCCGCTAATACATCAGAAGTTAGTGCAGATTTATGCGTGAGTTCTAGTCGTTTAATTTTACCAAGTAAGGCATCACGGCATTCATTTTTTTGTTTTTTGAGGCGGGAACCCAGTTGGATGCATTTACCCCTAACCACGCATTTATAAGCTTCCCATACCATCACTGGGGAAACCTTGTCATTTAAATGAAGAGTAATGTAGTCCTCTACAGTGTTTTCTATTTGGGACCGACAGTCTGTGGGGTATATTTACTAACATTCGGAATTCTCCCGATTTGGTGGGAGAATAATCACGAATGACATCGAAAGTGTAAAACTGCAACTTTTTGAATTTATTACGACTAATTTACTAAGCTGCCGTATTCTGCATTTTCGGGTTTTCCGATGTCGATGTCATTCGTGTTTTTTTTTTAGTTTTTTACGGCAGTGATTAGCAAAACACTGCCGACTTTTTCTAAATGAATCTCGGCCGGATCTGTGTGATCCGTGCTGGGGTTCATTTTTTTTTTTAAATAAGCACTGTAAAACTGTTAAAAAAAATGGCGTGGGGTCCCCCCTCCTAAGCATAACCAGCCTCGGGCTCTTTGAGCCGATCCTGGTTGCAGAAATATGGCAAAAAAATGGACAGGGGTTCCCCCATATTTAAGCAACCAGCATCGGGCTCTGCGCCTGGTCCTGGTTCCAAAAATACGGGGGACAAAAAGCCTAGGGGTCCCCCGTATTTTTAAAACCAGCACCGGGCTCCACTAGCTGGACAGATAATGCCACAGCCGGGGGTCACTTTTATACCGTGCCCTGCGGCCGTGGCATCAAATATCCAACTAGTCACCCCTGGCCGGGGTACCCTGGGGGAGTGGGGACCCCTTCAATCAAGGGGTCCCCCCCCCCAGCCACCCAAGGGCCAGGGGTGAAGCCCGAGGCTGTCCCCCCCATCCAATGGGCTGCGGATGGGGGGCTGATAGCCTTTTTGTAAAAGTGATTGATATTGTTTTTAGTAGCAGTACTACAAGGCCCAGCAAGCCTCCCCCGCATGCTGGTACTTGGAGAACCACAAGTACCAGCATGCGGCGGAAAAACGGGCCCGCTGGTACCTGTAGTACTACTACTAAAAAAATACCCAAAAAAAGACAATACACACACACCTTGAAAGTAAAGTTTTATTACATCCATCCACACAAACATACATACATACATACTTACCTTATGTTCACACGAGGGTCGGTCCTCTTCTCCAGTAGAATCCATGGGGTACCTGTTGAATAAATTATACTCACCAGATCCAGGGTACCAGGCTCCTCGGATAATCCTTTTGTAATCCACGTACTTGATTAAAAAAATAAAACGGATACCCGAGCCACGCACTGAAAGGGGACCCATGTTTTCACATGGGACCCCTTTCCCCGAATGCCAGAAACCCACTCTGACTGATGTCTAAGTGGGTTTCTTCAGCCAATCAGGGAGCGCCACGTTGTAGCACCCTCCTGATCGGCTGTGTGCTCCTGTACTGTCTGACAGGCGGCACACGGCAGTGTTACAATGTAGCGCCTATGCGCTCCATTGTAACCAATGGTGTGAACTTTCTGCTCAGCGGTTGACCGAAAGTGACCTCACCGCTGACCTGAAAGTTTTTTACGAGTTGTATTTTTTCACGGCAGTGTTTTTTTTTTTTTTGCTTTGCACTTCTTAGTAAATGACCGAGATTCATATCTAAACAGCCGCGTTTTGACCGATGGTGTATTCATTCGTAATTTTATTCTTGGACTTGCAAAAAAATACGAATGGCCTCATCACTGCCGTGATTTCTGCTTAGTAAATTCCCGAGATGACACTTTGAAGAAAAAACGGCATCTCGGTCAAAATCGGGACCTTAGTAAATATACCCCTGTGTCTCGGAGAAATTGCTAATTAAAGCGCCATCTCCACTGACGCGGGGGAGGGTGGCTTAAAGATAGGGCAAGAGTAATAAGGGCATGGTCAGAGCAAACTATTTGTCCTATTGTGGCATCTACAAGAAAATCTAAAGATTTGTGGTCATCACAGAGATAATCTATACGAGTATAACAATTATGCGGATATGAGTAAAACGTGTAGTCTATAACTCTAGGGTGGAGTAGTCGCCAGACATCTATCAGCTGGAAATCGTGTAAAATTGATTTAAAGCATTTGATATCCTTTAAAGAAGATCTGGGCACTCCAGTAGATGTATCAATAGGAGGCTCCAGTGCCCAGTTAAAGTCCCCCCCTACTACCAACATCCCTTCCAAATTTTGCTCTATTAATTCCAAAGCTTCCCTCATAAAACATAGCTGACCCTGATTGGGGAGATAAAAGTTAACGAATGTAAAAATTTGACTGGCAATGGTAGCCTTCACCAGGAGGCCTGTCCTATCCCCAATAGGGACCTCCGATATATCACTCAGTCTAATGTGCTTGGCGAACAAAATTGCAACCCCTTTGGCCTTAGCTCCAGAGTAATCATTATAATATCCCTGTGGGAAGTGACGTGAATATAGCTTCGGGGAGGCACCTTTTTTAAAGTGCGTCTCCTGGAGGAACACCATGTCTGCTCTATCGGTATGCAGGGAGATTAAGGCCTTTCACATTAAACGAGATTATCTTCAAGTTAGCCATAGGGGCAGGTTAACAGAAATTTCCAATACTTACACCAGACCGATTCACCTTTTTGACCTTGCTGAGAGGATAACTGCCTATAACACCATATCCAATTGGGGAAAAGGAGGGAGGGAGGCAAAAAGAGGGAAACCACAAGAGGAAAAGTGGGGGGAAAAGACACAGACAATGAAAAACAAAAAAAGTTACTGTCAGTAGAACAGCAATACTCTGCATCATTAGTCATGGGAAACCATATACGGCCCATGATCTACAAGTATACAGCAGAGCAAGGGGGTCAGAGGGGAACTTGGATGTACCACCATTATATAGCATGTAAATTTTAAATAAAATTATTCAGCAAATAGAGCAGCTCAAAGGAAAAAGGAAAACTGGACTAATAGACTGCGAAACCAAGTGAAGGATTGAAAGCCAAAGGCCAATTGGCATAGCAGGCAATATTAAACTTGGATATAAGTGACATACCCTAAGAAAGCTTAACAGATTGTGAGAATTGTGTAAACAGTCTCTAAAGGCAATCAATCACCTAAACAACAGCGGACAGTGGATTATTTATCCATCAGTTGTAGGGCACATAGAAGCATATCAAAAATATACTAAATACGACCAATATTCACGTGTCCATGGAGACTTTATCTGGGACACCAGTCCGCAGTTGTCATCTCGAGTTATTGGCTGAGGCAGCCTTGGCAGCTTCGGACACTGCGGATGCGTCGGCCCGTTGTCGCCGCCTTGTATTGCGGACATTCTGCCATTGTTCTGGACGAGGTTCAGGTGACGATGAAAGTTCAAATGGGTCCAGCCAATTCGGGAGAATTGGGGCAGGGAATCCTAAAGTTGAACAAAAGTCATGAACACCTTCAAAGTCCTGTAAAACAAGAAGGGTCCCTTTGTAGGTCACTTGAATGCTCAAGGGGAATCCCCAGCAAAATTTGATATCACGTTTCTTTAGTTCTTCCGTTGTTTCGGGGGCGGAGTCAGACGGAACCACAGTGGACTGCAGTGTATAGCAGAGGGGGCGGAGTTTCGGGAGGGGTGGGCGGAGTTTCGGGGGCGGAGCCAGACGGATAAATGCATTTGTATGTCCCTTACATACCCTACTGCCGCTGGCTGTGATGAAGCTTGGGCTCCTGCCATATAGCTGTGAATACTGCTGCTGTCTGGCTTCATTCAGGTTTATGCACAACACCATTTTCCTATCACAGTTGCTGGCCCCACCCCTGGGACCAGCCACCAATAAGCTGTGCTCCTTTCCAGACTGGTCCCTCCTCTCCTGTGTCCCATGTCTATCCTACTCTGTCTCCTCCCACTCCAGTATTCATGGTATGCTGCCTCAGCCTGCCTGTGACTGCCTCCTGAGTCTGTCTCTTCTTCAGCCCTCCGTTTTCTGTGGGTTCTCATGGCTGCATACAGTATATGCAGGAAACAGTAAGTAGAGGAGATGGAGGGAAACAAAAAATCTGATTAGCCATTATGTGTATCAGTGACACTTCTGCAGACATTATACATATACAGACGGAGTCATCTGTGCCTGGCGCGCCTACCGCCGTGTCCCTGCCCCATTCACTTGAATGGGAGCGTCTCTGTGCGCTCCCTGGGTGACTAGGTGGACGGATCGCCTAGTCACGCCGGGAACGCTGCTGTGCGATGGAGCCGCATCATATGAGCGTGGCTCCATCTGCAGCTGGAGCAACAGGTTTTCCTGGAGTAGCCTGCAGCTGGAGCAACAGGGGTTCCTGGAGGATCCTGGCGCCGGAACAACATGGAGCACTTGCAGCAACTCAACAAAATACTTTGCGTAGGCAGCAGGCTACTAAATAATGTTCAGCTCCCCTACAACACTGGCTGGCAGTGGTAGGCGTACTCTTACCCTTTTGTGGACAAATCCAGGAACAATAATCTCTGGGTCACACATTGATTTTATCTGTTAATTAATTACCTAATCTCTTTACATGAACGCATAGCTCTGTTAGATTATCCATAGAGTGAGCTATGTAAAGAAGTTTCTGTTGCATGTCTGCCTGAAAATTATATTCTCAAAGCAAAGCCAGGTCTATTTTCAAAGGCCAGCAGCGGTGAAGCGCGTCAGTACCAGAGCTACAGTAGGGAATTATCAGTTACAGTAGTAGAAGGGAGTATGCAGGATGCCTTACATCATCCAGAGGTCACCAGTTATGTGTCAGGTCAGACATGAATCATCAAATATCTTTATATGAGATGTTCCTTATATCAAGGAGTATATCGTGCAGTGCTTCTGTTTACCTTATTCTACCACACTTTCCACCACGGTATGATGACTAGCAAGTGGCATGGGGAGGCTTATCCACTACAGATAGATGTATCACAGCTATATATACATATATAGATAGGGGAAAAAGCCAGCAGCATACAATTCAATCCAAAAGTTATTTTATTACTGCATATCACAAATAGAAAAAAGTGCAGTGCATAGAAAAAAAAGTATACTACATGGTATCAAAAATAGGAGACTGGAATATGCATATCTTAACCAACAGCGTGGTAAATATAGTAGAAGTACTTATCCAGCAGTGTCAGGGTGGTAGAGAAACAGCAGTCATCCCAAAGAGGCAGTGTACAGCTCGACAGCTGTTTTGGTGCATCCATTGCACCTTAGTCAAGAGCATGTTTCACTAATGCCAATGCCCCAAGACACGACCAAATTAAGAAAAAAAACAAAAGAACATAAAGAAGTAATTATTTTTAATTTATCTTCTTATACTCCTACAACTGAAGAAATGTCTGTTTTATTGAAGAGACTGTCTTTTGTAAGAACTTATAAGTTGAGTCCTTTCGATTTTGAAGTAGAGCTTTATAAATTTCATCGTTTGTTGAAGAGTATAGATTTTTTGCTAAACAAGATCATGTGAGTACTAATATAAGTAATTTCAGACAAAAAAGCACCTTTGAACCGCCAGTCAATAATCCATCTATAGAAACTTTTATTAGGTTAGTTAGATGTGATTGTCTTCTTCATATTTCTAAGAAGAAAATATCTTACTGTAATCTAACTAAGGAGGAATATTTAGCAGTCAATTCACTTAGAGACAACACTGATTTGGTAATTCGCCCCTCCGACAAAGAGGGGGGGGGGACAGCATTGCTAAATAGAACTGACTACGTTTCTGAGATTAAGAGACAACTGGCTGATGTAGAATGTTACAAGATGCTAACTTATGACCCTACATTCAACTACAAGAAAGAGATAGATGCTATTATTTCTTTAGGGTTGGCTAATAGATGAACCTACCTCACATTTTCTTACTCAGACACACCCTAGAACACAATTAATCTATATACTGCCGAAGATACATAAAACTTTGATATGACTGCCAGGTAGGCTGATAATTTTGTATAATACCCCTTGATGAAGTCAGACCAGACGAAACGGGTTGGGTGAACCTGATACTACTATTGAATCCTCAGTTAAGCTGCTTTTATCCACTTTATCCTTGATATATAACATACCGTAATTTTATTTTTATCTCATATTTTTACAACCTTTAGTATATGAGTTTCACACTCTCCTTCCCCTCCTCTTTTATGTTTTTTTTTTAGGTTTTTGTATGTTTTTTTCATATGTCTCCTAAATAGTGTTCCCGCTAGAACACATTGTTTTATGTATGTGGAGTGGTCCATTTTTGCTGCTACATTATCTTTTTAAATCTGCAATCTTGTTCTTTTATATATATGTTTTTTAACTCTGTAATAAACCCCGTATTTGAAGGAAAATTACGCAGTCCCTAGTAATGGTTGCCACCAGTGGTCGCTTTGATCTTATCCATTTTCTCTAATCTCTCTACTTATCCTGCACACGTACTAGTGCAGGTTTTAAGATATAGCGGACGCCCTCTATACAATAGGGAGTGGCACACAGTGACTGTATTCTTTAGGGGTCATCATTTTACTGACATACTGTGAAAAAAAAATTCTACTGTATTTTTTAGCGCTGTTAGTTCACCCCATACACACACACACACACATATATATATATATATATATATATATATTAGTGATGAGCGGGCTCGGATCCTCGGGATCCGAACCCACCCGAACTTCACCCTTTTTTGCACGGGTCCGAGTAGACTCGGATCCTCCCGCCTTGCTCGGTTAACCCAAGCGCGCCCGAACATCATCATCCCGCGGTCGGATTCTCGCGAGATTCGGATTCTATATAAAGCCGCGCATCGCCGCCATTTTTCACTTGTGCATTGGAGATGATCGTGAGAGGACGTGGCTGGCGTCCTCTCAGTTTCTATGTTCAGTGGGCTGCAAATTGTGCTGCAAATATCTGTGCTCAGTGTGCTGCAAATATCTGTGCTCAGTGTGCTGCAAGTGCAAATATCTACGTTCTCTGCCTGAAAAATGCTCCATATCTGACTGTGCTCAGTGTGCTGCAAATATCTGTACTCAGTGTGCTAACTGCTTTATTGTGGGGACTGGCGACCAGCAGTATTATATAGTAGGAGGACAGTGCAGAGTTTTGCTGACCAGTGACCACCAGTATTATACGTTCTCTGCCTGAAAAACGCTCCATATCTGTGCTCAGTGTGCTGCAAATATCTGTGCTCACACTGCTTTATTGTGGGGACTGGGGACCACCAGTATTATATAGGAGGAGTACAGTGCAGAGTTTTGCTGACCAGTGACCAGTGACCACCAGTATTATATGTTCCCTGCCTGAAAAACGCTCCATATCTGTGCTCAGTGTGCTGCAAATATCTGTGCTCACACTGCTTTATTGTGGGGACTGGGGACCACCAGTATTATATAGGAGGAGTACAGTGCAGAGTTTTGCTGACCAGTGACCACCAGTATTATACGTTCTCTGCCTGAAAAACGCTCCATATCTGTGCTCAGTGTGCTGCAAATATCTGTGCTCACACTGCTTTATTGTGGGGACTGGGGACCACCAGTATTATATAGGAGGAGTACAGTGCAGAGTTTTGCTGACCAGTGACCAGTGACCACCAGTATTATACGTTCTCTGCCTGAAAAACGCTCCATATCTGTGCTCAGTGTGCTGCAAATATCTGTGCTCACACTGCTTTATTGTGGGGACTGGGGACCACCAGTATTATATAGGAGGAGTACAGTGCAGAGTTTTGCTGACCAGTGACCACCAGTATTATACGTTCTCTGCCTGAAAAACGCTCCATATCTGTGCTCAGTGTGCTGCAAATATCTGTGCTCACACTGCTTTATTGTGGGGACTGGGGACCAGCAGTATTATATAGGAGGAGTACAGTGCAGAGGTTTGCTGACCAGTGACCACCAGTATTATACGTTCTCTGCCTGAAAAACGCTTCATATCTGTGCTCAGTGTGCTGCAAATATCTGTGCTCACACTGCTTTATTGTGGGGACTGGGGACCACCAGTATTATATAGGAGGAGTACAGTGCAGAGTTTTGCTGACCAGTGACCACCAGTATTATACGTTCTCTGCCTGAAAAACGCTCCATATCTGTGCTCAGTGTGCTGCAAATATCTGTGCTCACACTGCTTTATTGTGGGGACTGGGGACCACCAGTATTATATAGGAGGAGTACAGTGCAGAGTTTTGCTGACCAGTGACCACCAGTATTATACGTTCTCTGCCTGAAAAACGCTCCATATCTGTGCTCAGTGTGCTGCAAATATCTGTGCTCACACTGCTTTATTGTGGGGACTGGGGACCAGCAGTATTATATAGGAGGAGTACAGTGCAGAGGTTTGCTGACCAGTGACCACCAGTATTATACGTTCTCTGCCTGAAAAACGCTCCATATCTGTGCTCAGTGTGCTGCAAATATCTGTGCTCACACTGCTTTATTGTGGGGACTGGGGACCACCAGTATTATATAGGAGGAGTACAGTGCAGAGTTTTGCTGACCAGTGACCAGTGACCACCAGTATTATACGTTCTCTGCCTGAAAAACGCTCCATATCTGTGCTCAGTGTGCTGCAAATATCTGTGCTCACACTGCTTTATTGTGGGGACTGGGGACCACCAGTATTATATAGGAGTACAGTGCAGAGTTTTGCTGACCAGTGACCAGTGACCACCAGTATTATACGTTCTCTGCCTGAAAAACGCTCCATATCTGTGCTCAGTGTGCTGCAAATATCTGTGCTCACACTGCTTTATTGTGGGGACTGGGGACCACCAGTATTATATAGGAGGAGTACAGTGCAGAGTTTTGCTGACCAGTGACCAGTGACCACCAGTGTTATACGTTCTCTGCCTGAAAAACGCTCCATATCTGTGCTCAGTGTGCTGCAAATATCTGTGCTCACACTGCTTTATTGTGGGGACTGGGGACCAGCAGTATTATATAGGAGGAGTACAGTGCAGAGGTTTGCTGACCAGTGACCACCAGTATTATACGTTCTCTGCCTGAAAAACGCTCCATATCTGTGCTCAGTGTGCTGCAAATATCTGTGCTCACACTGCTTTATTGTGGGGACTGGGGACCACCAGTATTATATAGGAGGAGTACAGTGCAGAGTTTTGCTGACCAGTGACCAGTGACCACCAGTATTATACGTCCTCTGCCTGAAAAACGCTCCATATCTGTGCTCAGTGTGCTGCAAATATCTGTGCTTACACTGCTTTATTGTGGGGACTGGGGACCACCAGTATTATATAGGAGGAGTACAGTGCAGAGGTTTGCTGACCAGTGACCACCAGTATTATACGTTCTCTGCCTGAAAAACGCTCCATATCTGTGCTCAGTGTGCTGCAAATATCTGTGCTCACACTGCTTTATTGTGGGGACTGGGGACCACCAGTATTATATAGGAGGAGTACAGTGCAGAGTTTTGCTGACCAGTGACCACCAGTATTATACGTTCTCTGCCTGAAAAACGCTCCATATCTGTGCTCAGTGTGCTGCAAATATTTGTGCTCACACTGCTTTATTGTGGGGACTGGGGACCAGCAGTATTATATAGGAGTACAGTGCAGAGTTTTGCTGAACAGTGACCACCAGTATTATACGTTCTCTGCCTGAAAAATGCTCCATATCTGTGCTCAGTGTGCTGCATATATCTGTGCTCACACTGCTTTATTGTGGAGACTGGGGACCACCAGTATTATACAGGAGGAGTACAGTGCAGAGTTTTGCTGACCAGTGACCAGTGACCACCAGTATTATACGTTCTCTGCCTGAAAAACGCTCCATATCTGTGCTCAGTGTGCTGCAAATATCTGTGCTCACACTGCTTTATTGTGGGGACTGGGGACCACCAGTATTATATAGGAGGAGTACAGTGCAGAGTTTTGCTGACCAGTGACCACCAGTATTATACGTTCTCTGCCTGAAAAACGCTCCATATCTGTGCTCAGTGTGCTGCAAATATTTGTGCTCACACTGCTTTATTGTGGGGACTGGGGACCAGCAGTATTATATAGGAGTACAGTGCAGAGTTTTGCTGAACAGTGACCACCAGTATTATACGTTCTCTGCCTGAAAAATGCTCCATATCTGTGCTCAGTGTGCTGCATATATCTGTGCTCACACTGCTTTATTGTGGAGACTGGGGACCACCAGTATTATACAGGAGGAGTACAGTGCAGAGTTTTGCTGACCAGTGACCAGTGACCACCAGTATTATACGTTCTCTGCCTGAAAAACGCTCCATATCTGTGCTGCATTGTAGTATATATAGGAGGAGTACAGTGCATTATTTTGCTGACCACCAGTATATAATATATAGCAGTACGGTACAGTAGGCCACTGCTCTACCTACCTCTGTGTCGTCAAGTATACTATCCATCCATACCTGTGGTGCATTTCAGTTTTGCACAGTTTGCTGACCACCAGTATATAATATATAGCAGTACGGTACAGTAGGCCACTGCTCTACCTACCTCTGTGTCGTCAAGTATACTATCCATCCATACCTGTGGTGCATTTCAGTTGTGCACAGTTTGCTGACCACCAGTATATAATATATAACAGTACAGTACAGTAGGCCACTGCTCTACCTACCTCTGTGTCGTCAAGTATACTATCCATCCATACCTGTGGTGCATTTCAGTTTTGCACAGTTTGCTGACCACCAGTATATAATATATAGCAGTACGGTACAGAAGGCCACTGCTCTACCCACCTCTGTGTCGTCAAGTATACTATTATCCATCCATATCTGTGGTGCATTTCAGTTTTGCACAGTTTGCTGACCACCAGTATATAATATATAGCAGTACAGTACAGTAGACCACTGCTCTACCTACCTCTGTGTCGTCAAGTATACTATCCATCCATACCTGTGGTGCATTTCAGTTTTGCACAGTTTGCTGACCACCAGTATATAATATATAGCAGTACGGTACAGAAGGCCACTGCTCTACCTACCTCTGTGTCGTCAAGTACACTATCCATCCATACCTGTGGTGCATTTAAGTTGTGCGCAGTATATATATAGTAGTAGGACAGTGCATTGCCACTCCTAGATGGGCCAGGTGTTTGTGTCGGCCACTTGGGTCGCTTAGCTTAGTCACACAGCTACCTCATTGCACCTCTTTTTTTCTTTGCATCATGTGCTGTTTGGGGACTATTTTTTAAATCTGCCATCCTGTCTGACACTGCAGTGCCACTCCTAGATGGGCCAGGTGTTTGTGTCGGCCACTTGTGTCGCTTAGCTTAGCCATCCAGCGACCTTGGTGCACCTCTTTTTTTCTTTGCATCATGTGCTGTTTGGGGGCTATTTTTTAAATCTGCCATCCTGTCTGACACTGCAGTGCCACTCCTAGATGGGCCAGGTGTTTGTGTCGGCCACTTGGGTCGCTTAGCTTAGTCGCACAGCTACCTCATTGCGCCTCTTTTTTTCTTTGCATCATGTGCTGTTTGGGGACTATTTTTTTGAAGTGCCATCCTGCCTGACACTGCAGTGCCACTCCTAGATGGGCCAGGTGTTTGTGTTGGGCACTTGGGTCTTTGTGTCGGCCACTTGGGTCGCTTAGCTTAGTCACACAGCTACCTCATTGCGCCTCTTTTTTTCTTTGCATCATGTGCTGTTTGGGGACTATTTTTTTGAAGTGCCATCCTGTCTGACACTGCAGTGCCACTCCTAGATGGGCCAGGTGTTTGTGTCGGCCACTTGGATCGCTTAGCTTAGCCATCCAGCGACCTCGGTGCAAATTTTAGGACTAAAAATAATATTGTGAGGTGTTCAGAATAGACTGGAAATGAGTGGAAATTATGGTTATTGAGGTTAATAATACTATGGGATCAAAATTCCCCCCAAATTCTATGATTTAAGCTGTTTTTGAGGGTATTTTGTAAAAAAACACCCGAATCCAAAATACACCCGAATCCGACAAAAAATTTTCAGGGAGGTTTTGCCAAAACGCGTCCAAATCCAAAACACGGCCGCGGAACCGAATCTAAAACCAAAACACAAAACCCGAAAAATTTCCGGTGCACATCACTAATATATATGTATATATATATATATATATATATATATATTGTTGTTTTTTTAAGTCGTCATCTATTAATTTATTGTGCTTGAACCTTAACAATATACTTTAAGATAGCTTAACAACTAAAAATAAAGACATGGACACAAATTGCGTTGGATTAAATGGTCAGTAATTTATTAAATCGAATGACCTTATTCGTAGTGGGTGGCCAGGAAGACGCTACCATTAGCCAGCTCTAGTCAACTAGATCTCATTAAAATTGCTGGTGACTGAAACGCCCTATCTAAAACTATAAGCATAACTTGTGTCATGAAGGTCTCACCACCCTTTACTATAGCACAGTGAGGCCGCTTCTCATAGAAGCGCCCATCATCCCCCCACAAGGGCAGGCATACTCGCCATCCTTCGAAAAGGGTAAGTGCCTGCAACTACCACTTATGCTACACGTGACCGCTGGCTAGTAGCTCCTTCCCGCCTGCTAAATCAAGGAATAAATGATTAGTAAGTCAAATTGAATAGAGCCAAATTAAGAATTTGTCAAGGGAGGGTGGGTGGTCTCCAACCTGGTCAGAGGAATAGCTCTGGTCGGACTCTCCCCAAATACCCTATCACATGGTAACCGCCCATTATCATAATGATAAGCTGGCCCTAACCAATTACAATACACTAATCAAAGTAGTCTGCCTAGCAACAGATGACATACTGAAGTTGAACCAATCCCAAAATATTAAGACTCATATGATTTTGTGCTTAGGCAACCCTCACCTTATCTAATGTTAAGAATCATAACAATTATAATGAAATGTATTATTATACATGACAACTTGTTCATGTACCTACACTTACCTGCTTCTCCACACCTCTCCCGTGCTGATCTTACATGTGATTGCCCGTGTCCCGTCTCTCCATGTGGAAGTATACGGTTCATGAGCAATGTGACAAATCTTAGCCAAGCTCTATTCATACATGATGTAAGTGGTATCATGTCCAGCTATATGTGAGACACTCAACATTGAGCTATGACTTACAATAAAAGTTTAGTATTTATGTGACTAATCAGTGATTTCTCTGTAATATACCGTATCTCTTCTTACATGATGAATGATAAATCACTGCATGATAGAAAGACCCCTTTGCCAATTATACTCTCCTAAATTTCACCTTGTCACATATCACCCCCAGTCTCCAAAGCTGTCGCCACACATGCCCTCAATCTCCCACCATGCTTCCGTGGTTACACCTTCCCATGATGCAATTCACCGCAACTCCTGTCATCAAGCCCCTGGACTGCCCATTTCTCAGGTAAAGTGACCGTGATCCTGGAGGATGGTCTACTCACCAGGGAGTTTGGAAGAACTACTAAAAATGTGGGATTCTCCTGGACATTATATGAGAGTAGGCATGCCAATTTAATAAACCCGATATAATTGAAAAATGCCCCCAAAATAATCATAAAAGCGTCACTTTCCATTGTTTCACGGAACAGGATGATTCTAACGCTAATCAATAAGAGTACCAACATTGAGTCACATATACCACTTATGTGAGCCCTCCAACATTAGCCAGACCAAGGGGCAACTGCAAGAAGCCCCCGGTGCCTCCCCAAACACTGGTGCAAAAGAAAAATATGCTCTGCACTGAGAATTGCACACACGTTACTATTTCTACCGTTGGGGGTCAAAATATGACCATTTCTATAGCAAAATTGACTTTGTGGGTTCCCTCTAACTGGGTGTGGTATAGAAGATCAGCACTGTCTAGACAGTCAATAGGTCGACACCATATGGTCGACAGGTACGTAAGGTCAACAGATGAAAGGCCGACAGTAGTTAAGGTCGATAGGTACAAAACGACTACAGGGTCAAAAGGTCAACATGACAATGGTCAACAAAACCATGGCCGACATGTTTTTTTGGGGGAGTTTGGCCACATCTTGTATAATTCATGTTCTGTGACAACCATCGTGGGCTCATTTTGCTTGCCACACTTCAGGCAAAGTGGCTCGCTCCGCTACCGCTGCACTAGCCAAAGGTTACTATTCCCAATCGTAGTCCATGTGGACTTGGGAGAACATGTGAAAAACCCCAAAAAACGTGTCAACCATTGTCATGTCAACCTCTTGTACCTGTTGACCCTGTGTGCCTGTCGACCATATGGTGTCGACCTATTGACTGTCTATCCCAGTGGTTCCCAAACTCGGTCCTCAAGGACCCCTAACAGTTCATGTTTTCCAGGTCTAATCACAGAATCACAAGTGAAATAATTAGCTCCAACTGTGGAACTGTCGGGTGCCCTTGGGAACCACTGGTCTTATTAGACAGTGTAGATCTATCATCCAGATACCCTCTAAACTGGGAATGAGAGCAGCACATTATTACAGACATCCTGCATTACTTATTGGGCCCGATTCAGACCTGATCGCTGCTGTGCGTTTTCACACAGCAGGTGATTATTGATAGACGGCGCATGCACCGCAATGTGCACGCGCGTCGGCAAACAACAACAGGCATCGCCGAACAGCTACAGGCTGGTGCGAAAATTTCAAGCTCACAGCCATTTGCTGGGTGATTGACAGGAAGAGACCGTTTGTGGGTGGTAACTGACCATTTTCTGGGAGTGTCAGGGAAAAGACTTGGTATCTGCACACTCAAGATATATTAATTTTCTATTGTGAGTGTATGTAATTTATTTCCATACATCCAATGGGGGAGCCCCTCTCTTGTATCATAGACAATATTTAATCTGTTTAGGGGGTGCTATCAACTACAGTATGTATACAGCAAATCATTTTTTGAGGAAGAAAAAAGGAGGACCTGTATTGTTGACGCACTAAGAAAGATTAATTAATCATAAAATATAACCTTTAATGTAGTACAATTAAAATGGAATGTATTGTGTTATCCCAAACTACAGTGAAACATAAGAGTTAAAATTACAAACATCAACAACTATGTGAATAAAATAAAGATTGTGAGTAAGAGATTAAAAAACATGTCCACTTGTGATTCTTGGTATATAATATGTCTGGTTTCGTGTAATTGTCAGAATATTTCCACCATTCGGTCACTTGACTTGTATTGGAATATTGTCAGAAACTGACCAAGTTTGTAATATACACTTTGATTTGTCAGACTCCACTCCTGACACAAAATTTGTAACCTATGCCTCAGTAATACCTCATAGGATCACTTCCATAGTATAGAGGCTGGGAATATAGGTGAAGGCAGTGGCGGAACTTGCGAGTGGTGGGCCCAGGTGCAAAAATATGCTCTGGGCCCCCCTCCTTCACTCTACGAGGAGTTGCAGTGGATAACAGCGGGCGAGACTGTGGGTGACGGAGAGGCAGGTGGTGACTGGGGTGACAGGTGGATATGGCTGGGAGAGGCAGTGGGTAGCACGGAGAAGTAAATGGGGTAGGCAGTGGGTGGTTGGGGAGCCAGTGGGTAATGGGAAGAGGCAGAGGGTGCTAGGTGGTGACTGGGAAGTCAGTGGGTGATGGAGTGGTAGAGGGTGACAGGGAGAAGCAGTGGGTGTCAGGGAGAGGCAGTAGGTGGCAGGGAGTAGTGGGTGGAAAGGGAGATATAGAAGGTGACAAGCAGAGGTAGATAGGGAGATGCAGTGGGTGATTAGGGAGGCAGATTGTAATAGGGAGAGAGAGAGGGTGACAGGGAGAGGCAGAGGGTGGCAGCAGGAAGCAAATAGGGAGAGACGGAGGGAGACAGTGGAAGACAGAGGGTGACAGGAAGAGGGTGATGGGGAAGGCAGATGGTGATGGGAAGGCAGTGGATGACCAGAAGATAGTTGGTGATAGGGAGCAAGTGGGAGACAGGGATATGTTGGGAGCCAGAGGTAACAGGTAGACAGTGGTGACGGAGATAGTGGGTGACAGGGACAGAGTGTCTGGGGAGTCATTAGGTGACAAAAAAAGGCAGATGAGGAGAGGCAGTAGGTGAATGGGGAGGCAGAGGGTGACAGCAGAAGGTGACAGGGAGAGGCAAATAGGGTGAAACAAAGGGTGACAGTGGAAAGCAGAGGGTGACAGGGAGAGGGTGACAAAGAGATAGTCGGTGATGAGGAGAGGGTGGCAGAGAGATAATGGATACCGACATTTATTCTCCCTCTTGGGGGTCCATGACCCCCCTGGAGGGAGAATAAATTGCGTGGTGCGCGTAGCGCGCTACCGTGCCCGCAGCGTGGCGAGCGCAGCGAGGCCGCATGGGGCTCATTTGCGCTCGCCCAGCTGTCGGTATGCCGGCGGTCGGGATTCTGGCGCCGGTATGCTGGTCGCCGGGAGCCCGGCCGCCGGCATACACTACTACACCCCTGCTGCTGCGCAGGGAAATGGCTGACTGTGACAGTCACGTTGTATCTGCTCCTCCTTCCCTCCCATTATGACAGTACAGTAGGCGCAGAGTACAGTGAGGACATCCCCGGCGCCTAACAACAGCGGCATAGAGAGGGGCTGAATATAAATAGGAAGGAGGAGGAACTAAGAGAGACGGACCCTCCTCACCTCCGGCCGGGACGTCCTCGTCAACTGTACTGATAGGTCTGGGAGGAGGAGCAGAGAGAGAGGCCCCTCCTTCCCCTCCGGATGGGCAGTGTGTCACAGTAGCAGCATCGGGGTGGAGGAGGCGCTCAAGAGGAAAGAGGAGGAGAGGGAAGAGCGGCCCCGTCTCCTTCTCTGACTGGGATACAATTACAGTATGCGCTGCTGCTGCTTTATTTCTTATACAGACTGGGGACACCGGCAGCGGGCGCAGCGCTGGCGGCGGCATATGAGTCAGTGTGACTCACTGTAATGCCGGTGGCTGTGGGCCCCTTAATTGCAGCGGGGCCCTGGTGCAATGCACTGCCGCAAGTTCCACCACTGGGTGAAGGTGAGTAAATACCAATTCCTCACCAGTCAGAGGTTCCTGCATTTCACATAATCTTCAGATATTGTTACTGGGTGTCCATTATATCTGTAGTCCCAGCTATAATATCTAGATGTTTCAATATATTACACTCACTATTGGTACCATTAAAGGAATAATCCTTATTTGTTTGATTGGGAGTGTGGAATTGGATAGGGTTGTTTTAAGGGATATGGCAATCCCAGTTTGAGTATCAAACAACCAGTGTATATAAATGATATAGTCCTTGTTAATCTCTAAGTAGTAACTCAGATTCTGATGTTCTTAGGGGTATAACAACCACATATATAGGACACCCAGCATACAGAGAGGTGTTTGTCGATTCTTCCTTTATCCCTGCTGATTCTTAATTTATTCATAAAATTAAGTTCACTCTCGGCAATACCTCAATATGACCAATCAGGCCGAGCCTATAATCTATGCACTGTATTACCTGCCAATATTAGTTTCATAATAGTGTATTACATTTGGTCCATCGTGTTAACTGTACCTCCCACCAGATAAAATAGTTTCTCAATTCACAGGGTGAATCATATATATTTCCCCGAGCGGTTTAATTCGTACCCCTTCACAAGAAATATATCTTTTTGTTTCCCTTATGTGTGAGAACTAAATGGCTGTCACAGTTTATATCACCGTATATTGCTTAAGCAGAATTGTGTGTTTGGGTTGTAAATATCCCAAAAATAAATGTTATGATACTATGTATTCTAGCATTGGTTATATCCCAGCAGGGGCGGATTGGGAACAAAAAGCGGCACTGGAAAAATTTGTAATAGTGGCCCCACATGGGCAGCACCAGAGGTGTAAGGTCTAGCCATGGGCCATGGCAGCAGCACCCTCCCCCCAAGAATTTCCAGATAGTGGGCATGTCCAGCATCAAGGGGGAAGTTAAAAAGAATTAAAATTAAATGTTATGAGCACATTATATGATACACCTTCAGAATTTAGGAAACTATATAATTCTTTAGAAAGATATATTTTCTTGCTTATTACACCAACCGTATCCCAATCACTATTCACTCAATCTTATATGTCAGCCAAGCAGGCAGACAGAGCATACACTAGATCATCTGCAATCACAGGCTAAGTGGCAAAGTCATTTTCATATATGCAAATTGTTTGGCATCTTATTCATTATGTCTATAAATAGGACCATATGTCCTCAAACAAAACAAGCCCCACTGGTGCATCGGCCCGCCGGGACTCCTCCCTGTGAACCCTATGGCCAATCCGCCTCTGTATCCCAGCTAACTGTTCATATAAATACACAGAATTTACAACATTAATATTTAAACATACTCTCAATTGTAACTGCTTCAATATCCTATTTGGTCATGCAGCTGCTTTCTGGCACCTAAATGTTGCCAGTTTATTTGTTACAATATGGTTACATTGGTGCTGTTCCTATCTCAGCCACTTAATGTTCTGTCACAGTGTATCAATATTACATAGCACTAGACCAGTGGTTCCCAAACTGTGTGCCGTGGCTCCCTGGGGTGCCTCGGGACACTTGCAGGGGTGCCCTGGGTTGGTGGTCCAGGACCAATTCAAATTATTTATGGTCAATATAAGAGGCAAAACTAATGCTGGTGGCTGTCAGACATAAAATATGGGGACAAACAGAAGCACATCTTGTCCCTCACCACAAAATTGAGCTTAAGGATGACATATACACACAATCTACTTAGTTTAATATTTCTTTCTAAATTTCTCAATAAGAAATTATTTACCTAGGGGTGCCGTGAAAAAAATTCTGATACTCTAGGGCATCATGATTCAAAAAAGTTTGGGAACCACTGCACTAGACACTTAAGGGAAACAAAAAGATATATTTCTTGTGAAGGGATACGAATTAAACCCCTCGGGGAACTATATATGATTCACCCCGTGAATTGAGAAACTATTTTATCTGGTGGGAGGTACAGTTAACACGATGGACCAAACGTAATACACTATTATGAAACTAATATTGGCAGGTAATACAGTGCATAGATTAAAGGCTCGGCCTGATTGGTATTTACTCACCTTCACCTATATTCCCACCCTCTATACCAGTGTTTCCCAACCACGGTCCTCAAGGCACACTAACAGTCCTGGTTTTAGTGATATCCAGGCTTGAACACAGGTGACTTAATTAGTACCTCAGTTATTTTGATTTAACCATCTGTGCTGAAGCCTGGATATCACTAAAACCTGCACTGTTGGTGTGCCTTGAGGACCGTGGTTGGGAATGCCTGCTCTATACTATGGAAGTGATCCTATGAGATATTTCTGAGGAATAGGTTACAAATTTTGTGTCAGGAGTGGAGACTGAAAAATCAAAGTGTATATTACAAATTTGGTCAGTTTCTAACAATGGGGGGTCATTCCGAGTTGATCGCTAGCTGACGGTGTTCGCAGCACAGCGATCAGGCTAAAAATCTGCATTTCTGCGCATGCACCGCAAAGCGCACGCGCGACGTACGGGTACAAAGGCTTTTGTGGTTTTGCACAGGTTCTAGCGGCCGCAAGAAGATTGACAGAAAAGGGGCATTTCTCTGACGTCCTAGTGGATGCTGGGAACTCCGAAAGGACCATGGGGAATAGCGGCTCCGCAGGAGACTGGGCACAAAAGTAAAAGCTTTAGGACTACCTGGTGTGCACTGGCTCCTCCCCCTATGACCCTCCTCCAAGCCTCAGTTAGATTTTTGTGCCCAAACGAGAAGGGTGCACACTAGGTGGCTCTCCTGAGCTGCTTAGTGAAAAAGTTTAAGTATAGGTTTTTTATTTTCAGTGAATCCTGCTGGCAACAGGTTCACTGCACCGAGGGACTAAGGGGAGAAGAAGCGAACTCACCTGCGTGCAGAGTGGATTGGGCTTCTTAGGCTACTGGACATTAGCTCCAGAGGGACGATCACAGGCCCAGCCATGGATGGGTCCCAGAGCCGCGCCGCCGGCCCCCTTACAGAGCCAGAAGACTGAAGAGGTCCGGAAAATCGGCGGCAGAAGACGTCCTGTCTTCAATAAGGTAGCGCACAGCACCGCAGCTGTGCGCCATTGCTCTCAGCACACTTCACACTCCGGTCACTGAGGGTGCAGGGCGCTGGGGGGGGGGCGCCCTGAGACGCAATAAAAACACCTTAGATGGCAAAAAATACATCACATATAGCTCCTGGGCTATATGGATGCATTTAACCCCTGCCAATTTTTCCTTAAAAAAGCGGGAGAAAGGCTCCGCCCCTTTCTCGGCGGCCTATCTCCTCAGCACACTGGTGCCATTTTCCCTCACAGCTCCGTTGGAGGGAAGCTCCCTGACTCTCCCCTGCAGTCCTGCACTACAGAAACAGGGTAAAACAAGAGAGGGGGGGCACTAATTTGGCAGATAAATCTATACAGCAGCTATATAAGGGAAAAACACTTATATAAGGTTATCCCTGTATATATATAGCGCTCTGGTGTGTGCTGGCAAACTCTCCCTCTGTCTCCCCAAAGGGCTAGTGGGGTCCTGTCCTCTATTAGAGCATTCCCTGTGTGTGTGCTGTGTGTCGGTACGTTGTGTCGACATGTATGAGGAGGAAAATGGTATGGAGGCGGAGCAATTGCCTGTAATAGTGATGTCACCCCCTAGGGAGTCGACACCTGACTGGATGGTCTTATGGAAGGAATTACGTGATAGTGTCAGCACTTTACAAAAGACTGTTGACGACATGAGACAGCCGGCAAATCAGTTATTACCTGTACAGGCGTCTCAAACACCGTCAGGGGCTCTAAAGCGCCCGTTACCTCAGATGGTCGACACAGACCCAGACACGGACACTGACTCCAGTGTCGACAGTGAGGAAACAAACGTATTTTCCAGTAGGGCCACACGTTACATGATCACGGCAATGAAGGAGGTTTTGAACATTTCTGATACTACAAGTACCACAAAAAGGGTATTATGTGGGGTGTGAAAAAACTACCCGTAGTTTTTCCTGAATCAGATGAATTAAATGAGGTGTGTGATGAAGCGTGGGTTTCCCCCGATAAAAAACTGCTAATTTCTAAAAAATTATTGGCATTATACCCTTTCCCGCCAGAGGTTAGGGCGCGTTGGGAAACACCCCCTAGGGTAGATAAGGCGCTCACACGCTTATCAAAACAAGTGGCGTTACCGTCTCCTGATACGGCCGCCCTCAAGGAACCAGCTGATAGGAAGCTGGAAAATATCCTAAAAAGTATATACACACATACTGGTATTATACTGCGACCAGCAATCGCCTCAGCCTGGATGTGCAGTGCTGGGGTGGCTTGGTCGGATTCCCTGACTGAAAATATTGATACCCTGGACAGGGACAGTATATTATTGACTATAGAGCATTTAAAGGATGCATTTCTATATATGCGAGATGCACAGAGGGATATTTGCACTCTGGCATCAAGAGTAAGTGCGCTGTCCATTTCTGCCAGAAGAGGATTATGGACGCGACAGTGGTCAGGTGATGCGGATTCCAAACGGCATATGGAAGTATTGCCGTATAAAGGGGAGGAGTTATTTGGGGTCGGTCTATCGGACCTGGTGGCCACGGCAACGGCTGGGAAATCCACCTTTTTACCCCAGGTCACCTCTCAGCAGAAAAAGACACCGTCTTTTCAGGCTCAGTCCTTTCGTCCCCATAAGGGCAAGCGGGCAAAAGGCCACTCATATCTGCCCCGGGGCAGAGGAAGGGGAAAAAGACTGCAGCAGGCAGCCTCTTCCCAGGAACAGAAGCCCTCCCCCGCTTCTGCCAAGTCCTCAGCATGACGCTGGGGCCTTACAAGCGGACTCAGGCACGGTGGGGGCCCGTCTCAAGAATTTCAGCGCGCAGTGGGCTCACTCGCAAGTGGACCCCTGGATCCTGCAGGTAGTATCTCAGGGGTACAAATTGGAATTCGAGACGTCTCCCCCTCGCCGGTTCTTGAAGTCTGCTTTACCAACGTCTCCCTCCGACAGGGAGGCGGTAGTGGAAGCCATTCACAAGCTGTATTCCCAGCAGGTGATAATCAAAGTACCCCTCCTACAACAGGGAAAGGGGTATTATTCCACGCTGTTTGTGGTACCGAAGCCGGACGACTCGGTGAGACCTATTTTAAATCTGAAATCCTTGAACACTTACATACAAAGGTTCAAATTCAAGATGGAGTCACTCAGAGCAGTGATAGCGAACCTGGAAGAAGGGGACTATATGGTGTCTCTGGACATCAAGGATGCTTACCTCCATGTCCCAATTTGCCCTTCTCACCAAGGGTACCTCAGGTTTGTGGTACAGAACTGTCACTATCAGTTTCAGACGCTGCCGTTTGGATTGTCCACGGCACCCCGGGTCTTTACCAAGGTAATGGCCGAAATGATGATTCTTCTTCGAAGAAAAGGCGTCTTAATTATCCCTTACTTGGACGATCTCCTGATAAGGGCAAGGTCCAGAGAACAGTTAGAGGTTGGAGTAGCACTATCTCAAGTAGTACTACGACAGCACGGGTGGATTCTAAATATTCCAAAATCGCAGCTGATTCCGACGACACGTCTGCTGTTCCTAGGGATGATTCTGGACACAGTCCAGAAAAAGGTGTTTCTACCGGAGGAGAAAGCCAGGGAGTTATCCGACCTAGTCAGGAACCTCCTAAAACCAGGCCAAGTGTCAGTGCATCAATGCACAAGGGTCCTGGGAAAAATGGTGGCTTCTTACGAAGCGATTCCATTCGGCAGATTCCACGCAAGAACTTTTCAGTGGGATCTGCTGGACAAATGGTCCGGATCGCATCTTCAAATGCATCAGCGGATAACCCTGTCTCCAAGGACAAGGGTGTCTCTCCTGTGGTGGTTGCAGAGTGCTCATCTTCTAGAGGGCCGCAGATTCGGCATTCAGGACTGGGTCCTGGTGACCACGGATGCCAGCCTGAGAGGCTGGGGAGCAGTCACACAGGGAAGAAATTTCCAGGGCTTGTGGTCAAGCATGGAAACGTCACTTCACATAAATATCCTGGAACTAAGGGCCATTTACAATGCCCTAAGTCAGGCAAGGCCTCTGCTTCAGGGTCAGCCGGTGTTGATCCAGTCGGACAACATCACGGCAGTCGCCCACGTAAACAGACAGGGCGGCACAAGAAGCAGGAGGGCAATGACGGAAGTTGCAAGGATTCTTCGCTGGGCGGAAAATCATGTGATAGCACTGTCAGCAGTGTTCATTCCGGGAGTGGACAACTGGGAAGCAGACTTCCTCAGCAGACACGACCTCCACCCGGGGGAGTGGGGACTTCACCCAGAAGTCTTCCACATGATTGTGAACCGTTGGGAAAAACCAAAGGTGGACATGATGGCGTCCCGCCTCAACAAAAAACTGGACAGATATTGCGCCAGGTCAAGGGACCCTCAGGCAATAGCTGTGGACGCACTGGTAACACCGTGGGTGTACCAGTCAGTGTATGTGTTCCCTCCTCTGCCTCTCATACCCAAGGTACTGAGAATCATAAGAAGGAGAGGAGTAAGGACTATACTCGTGGCTCCGGATTGGCCAAGAAGGACTTGGTACCCGGAACTTCAAGAGATGCTCACGGAGGACCCGTGGCCTCTACCTCTAAGAAAGGACCTGCTCCAGCAGGGACCCTGTCTGTTCCAAGACTTACCGCGGCTGCGTTTGACGGCATGGCGGTTGAACGCCGGATCCTGAAGGAAAAAGGCATTCCGGATGAAGTCATCCCTACCCTGATCAAAGCCAGGAAGGATGTAACTGTGCAACATTATCACCGTATTTGGCGTAAATATGTTGCGTGGTGTGAGGCCAGGAAGGCCCCTACAGAGGAATTTCAACTGGGTCGTTTCCTGCATTTCCTGCAAACAGGACTGTCTATGGGCCTAAAATTAGGGTCCATTAAGGTTCAAATTTCGGCCCTGTCGATATTCTTCCAGAAAGAACTAGCTTCAGTTCCTGAAGTTCAGACGTTTGTCAAGGGGGTACTGCATATACAGCCTCCTTTTGTGCCTCCAGTGGCACCTTGGGATCTCAATGTAGTTTTGGGGTTCCTAAAATCACATTGGTTTGAACCACTCACCACTGTGGACTTAAAATATCTCACATGGAAAGTGGTAATGCTGTTAGCCCTGGCTTCAGCCAGGCGTGTCTCAGAATTGGCGGCTTTATCCTATAAAAGCCCTTACCTAATTTTTCATACGGACAGGGCAGAATTGAGGACTCGTCCTCAATTTCTCCCTAAGGTGGTTTCAGCGTTTCACTTAAACCAGCCTATTGTGGTACCTGCGACTACTAGGGACTTGGAGGATTCCAAGTTGCTGGACGTAGTCAGGGCCCTGAAAATATATGTTTCCAGGACGGCTGGAGTCAGAAAATCTGACTCGCTGTTTATCCTGTATGCACCCAACAAGCTGGGTGCTCCTGCTTCTAAGCAGACTATTGCTCGTTGGATTTGTAGTACAATTCAGCTTGCACATTCTGTGGCAGGCCTGCCACAGCCAAAATCTGTAAAAGCCCATTCCACACGGAAAGTGGGCTCATCTTGGGCGGCTGCCCGAGGGGTCTCGGCTTTACAACTTTGCCGAGCAGCTACTTGGTCAAGGGCAAACACGTTTGCTAAATTCTACAAATTTGATACCCTGGCTGAGGAGGACCTGGAGTTCTCTCATTCGGTGCTGCAGAGTCATCCGCACTCTCCCGCCCGTTTGGGAGCTTTGGTATAATCCCCATGGTCCTTTCGGAGTTCCCAGCATCCACTAGGACGTCAGAGAAAATAAGAATTTACTTACCGATAATTCTATTTCTCATAGTCCGTAGTGGATGCTGGGCGCCCATCCCAAGTGCGGATTGTCTGCAATACTTGTACATAGTTATTGTTACAAAAATCGGGTTATTATTGTTGTGAGCCATCTTTTCAGAGGCTCCTCTGTTATCATGCTGTTAACTGGGTTCAGATCACAAGTTGTACGGTGTGATTGGTGTGGCTGGTATGAGTCTTACCCGGGATTCAAAATCCTTCCTTATTGTGTACGCTCGTCCGGGCACAGTATCCTAGCTGAGGCTTGGAGGAGGGTCATAGGGGGAGGAGCCAGTGCACACCAGGTAGTCCTAAAGCTTTTACTTTTGTGCCCAGTCTCCTGCGGAGCCGCTATTCCCCATGGTCCTTTCGGAGTTCCCAGCATCCACTACGGACTATGAGAAATAGAATTATCGGTAAGTAAATTCTTATTTTCTCTGACGTCCTAGTGGATGCTGGGGACTCCGTAAGGACCATGGGGAATAGACGGCTCCGCAGGAGACTGGGCACATCTAAAGAAAGATTTAGGACTATCTGGTGTGCACTGGCTCCTCCCCCTATGACCCTCCTCCAAGCCTCAGTTAGATTTCTGTGCCCGGCTGAGCTGGATGCACACTAGGGGCTCTCCTGAGCTCCTAGGAAGAAAGTGTTTGTTAGGTTTTTTATTTTCAGTGAGACCTGCTGGCAACAGGCTCACTGCATCGAGGGACTAAGGGGAGAAGAAGCGAACCTACCTAAGTGGTGGTAGCTTGGGCTTCTTAGGCTACTGGACACCATTAGCTCCAGAGGGATCGAACACAGGACCCGACCTCGTCGTCCGTTCCCGGAGCCGCGCCGCCGTCCCCCTTACAGAGCCAGAAGCAAGAAGGTGGTCCGGAAAATCGGCGGCTGAAGACTTCTGTCTTCTCCAAGGTAGCGTACAGCACTGCAGCTGTGCGCCATTGCTCCTCATGCACACCTCACACTCCGGTCACTGATGGGTGCAGGGCGCTGGGGGGGGGGCGCCCTGAGCAGCAATACTGACACCTTGGCTGGCAAAACTGGCACCATATATAGCCCCAGAGGTTATATAGGTGCTTTTTAACCCCTGCCAGAATCCATAAAAATGCGGGAGAAAGTCCGCGAAAAAGGGGCGGAGCTATCTCCTTCAGCACACTGGCGCCATTTTTCCCTCACAGCTCCGTTGGAGGGAAGCTCCCTGGCTCTCCCCTGCAGTCAATACACTACAGAAAGGGTTAAAAAGAGAGGGGGGGCACAATTTAGGCGCAGTATACAATATATATAGGCAGCTATAAGGGAAAACACTCTTTATATGTGATATCCCTGTGATATATAGCGCCCTGGTGTGTGCTGGCATACAGGGCCGGTTCTGTGATATGTGGCGCCCCGGGCAAAATATGGGGGCGTGGCTTCGATTGGGGGCGTGGTCAGCTCGCTGAAAGAAAAAATAAAAATAAATAAAAACTATACTTACCATCCCCGTTCCTGATCCAGACCCCCTCCGCCGGCGGCGCCGCTCTTCTCCTCTCCTCTGTTCTCTTCGATCTATGGGAGAGACGTTATTACGTCTCTCCCATAGAACAGCATAGACACTAGAGGTCAATTATGACCCCTAGTGTCTGTGCCACTATGTTGTGCGGTGCGCGATGACGTCATCGCGCATCGCACAGCAGAGGTCCTCAAGACGAAGGGAAACTAGACCGTAGCGTCTAGTTTCCCTTCATGGAGAGGACCTTTGCTGTGCGGTGCGCGATGACGTCATCGCGCACCGCACAACTAAGGTCCTCTCCATGAAGGGAAACTAGACGCTACGCGTCTGGTTCCCTTCAAAGCGGGGGGGCACAGCAGGGCACTACGGGGGGCACAGTGGCGGATCTTGCCCTGGTGCGGCGCCCTCCGGATGGCGCCGGCGCCCTCCGGAAGGCGGCGCCCCCGGCAAAAGTACCGCTTGCCCGTGGCAAGAACCGCCACTGCTGGCATACTCTCCCTCTGTCTCCCCAAAGGGCTTTGTGGGGTCCTCTCCTCTGTCAGAGCATTCCCTGTGTGTATGCTGTGTGTCGGTACGGCTGTGTCGACATGTATGAGGAGGATAATGATGTGGAGGCGGAGCGAATGCCTGTAAATGTGATGTCACCCTCTGCGGGATCGACACCGGTGTGGTTGGACTTCTGGAAGGATTACGTGAAAGTGTCAACTCCTTACACAAAAGGTTGACGACACAGAACAGCCGGCTACTCAGCTTGTGCCTGTTCCAGCGTCTCAAATGTCATGGGGGGCTCTAAAAACGCCCGCTACCTCAGATGGCAGAAACAGATGTCGACACGGATACCGACTCCAGTGTCGACGACGATGAGACTAGTGTACCCTCCAAATAGGTCCACCCGTTACATGATTGAGGCAATGAAAAATGTATTACACATTTATGATAATACCCCAGGTACCACATAAAATGGTATTATGTTTGGTGACAGAAAACTACCAGTAGTTTTTCCTGCATCTGAGAAATTAAATGAGGTGTGTGAGGAAGCGTGGTCTTCCCCCGGTAAGAAATTGATAATTTCTAAACGGTTATTGGCAGCGTACCCTTTCCCGCCAGAGGATAGGTCACGTTGGGAAACACCCCATAGGGTAGATACAGCGCTTACACGCTTATCAGAAAAGGTGGCACTACCGTCTCTGGATACGGCCGCCCTGAAGGAACCTGCTGATAAAAAGCAGGGGGTTACCCTGAAAGATATAGTCACACACTCGGGCATTATATTGCGACCAGCCATTGCTTCGGCATGGATGTGCAGTGCTCCCGCTGCGTGGTCAGATTCCCTGTCGGAAAATAACTATGGATAGGGACAATATTTTGCTGACAATAGAGCATATAAAAGACGTGGTCTTATACATGCGTGATGCACAGAGGGATATTTGCCGGCTGGCATCAAAAATAAGCGCTAGGTCCATTGCCGCCAGACGGGGGTTATGGACTCGGCAATGGTCAGGCGATGCCGACTCGAATCGGCACATGGAAGTTTTGCCCTATAAGGGGGTAAAACTGTTTGGGATGGTCTTTCAGACCTCGTTTCCACAGCTACTGCTGAAAAATCGACTTTTTTGCCACAGGCTACCCCACAACAAAGGAAAGCACCGTATCATCAAGTACAGTCCTTTCGGCCCCAGAAAAGCAAGAGGGCTAGAGGCTCATCCTTTCTGCCGAGAGGCAAAGGTAGAGGAAAAAGCTGCAGCGCACAGCTAGTTCCCAAGAGCAGAAGTCCTCCCTGCGTCCGGTAAGTCCACAGCATGACGCTGGGGCTGCTCAGGCGGACCCGGGTACGGTGGGGGCCCGTCTCAGAAATTTCAGCGCCCAGTGGGCTCTCTCACATGGATCCCTGGGTCCTTCAAGTAGTATCTCAGGGGTACAGGCTGGAGTTCGAGACGTTCTTCCCCCCGCCGTTTCCTAAAATCTGCCTTACCGGCACCTCCCTCTGCCAGGGAGGCGGTGTTGGTGGCTATTCAACACTATAATCACAACAAGTGATTGTCAAGGTGCCCCTCCTTCAGCAAGGAAGGGGTTACTATTCCACAATGGTTGTGGTACCGAAACAGAACGGTTCGGTGAGACCCATCTTAAAAGTAAAATACTTGAACTTTTATATCAGAAGATTCAAGTTCGAGATGGAATCGCTCAGGGCGGTTATTACGAGCCTGGACGAGGGGGATTACAGGGTCTCCCTGGACATCAAGGATGCGTACCTGCATGTCCCCATTTACCCTCCTCACCAGGAGTACCTCAGAGGTGTGGTACAGGACTGTCACTATCAGTTCCAGACGCTGCCGTTGGAGTTGTCCACGGCACCGAAGGTCTTTACCAAGGTAACGGCCGAAATGATGATACTCCTTCGCAAGAAGGAAGTTTTTATTATCCCGTACTTGGACGATCTCCTGATAAAGGCGAGGTCCAAAGAACAGTTGGTAGTAGGGGTAGCACTCTCTCGGGAAGTGCTACAACAGCACGACTGGATTCTCAATATTCCAAAGTCACAGCTGGTCCCGACGACACGTCTTCTGTTCCTGGGAATGATTCTGGACACAGACCAGAAAAGAGTGTTTCTTCCAGTGGAAGCACACGAGTCCTGGAAAAAATGGTAGCTTCGTACGTAGCATAATTCCATTCGGAAGGTTCCACGCAAGGACGTTCCAGTGGGACCTGTGGGACAAATGGTCCGGGTCCCATCTACAGATACAACAGCGGATAATCCTGTCGGCAAGAAACAGGGTGTCGCTGCTGTGGTGGCTGCAGAGGGCTCATCTACTAGAGGGCCGCAGATTCGGAATACAGGACTGGGTCCTGGTGACCACGGAGGCCAGCCTTCGGGGCTGGGGTGCAGTCACACAGGGAAGAAATTTCCAAGGAGATTTCGCTTCACATAATTATTCTGGAGCTAAGGGCCATTTACAATGCCCTAAGCCAAGCAAGGCCCCTGCTTCAGAACCAGCCGGTACTGATCCATTCAGACAACATCACGGCGGTCGCCCATGTAAACAGACAGGGCGGCACAAGAAGCAGGATGGCGATGGCAGAAGCCACAAGGATTCTCCGATGGGCGACCTACACCCGGGAGAATGGAGACTTCTTCCAGAAGTTTTCCAAATGCGGGTAAACCGTTGGGAATGACCACGGGTGGACATGATGGCGTCCCGCCTCAACAAAAAGTTGAAAAGATATTGCGCCAGGTCAAGGGACCCTCAGGCGATCGCTGTGGACGCTCTAGTGACACCGTGGGTGTACCAGTCGGTTTATGTGTTTCCTCCTCTACCTCTCATACCCAGGGTGCTGAGAATAATAAGAATGCGAGGAGTGAAAACCATACTCATGGTTCCGGATTGGCCAAGAAGAGCTTGGTACCCGGAACTTTAAGAGATGCTGGCAGAGGACACTTGGCCTCTGCCGCTCAGACAAGACCTGCTGCAGCAGGGACCCTGTCTGTTCCAAGACTTACCGCGGCTGCGTTTGACGGCATGGTGGTTGAACACCGGATCCTAAAGGAAAAGGGTATTCCGGAGGAAGTCATCCCTACCCTGATCAAAGCCAGGAAGGATGTCACCACAAGACATTATCACCACATTTGGCGGAAATATGTTGCTTGGTGTGAGGCCATGAAGGCCCCGAAGGAGGAATTTCAACTGGGTCGATTCCTACACTTCCTGCAAGCAGGGGTGACGTTGGGCCTCAAATTGGGGTCCATCAAGGTCCAGATTTCGGCTCTGTCGATTTTCTTCCAGAAAGAACTGGCTTCACTGCCTGAAGTTCAGACTTTTGTCAAAGGAGTTCTGCATATTCAGCCTCCTTTTGTGCCCCCAGGGGCACCTTGGGATCTCAATGTGGTTTTGGCATTCCTGAAATCACATTGGTTCGAACCACTTAAGGCTGTGGAATTAAAATATCTCACGTGGAAGGTGGTCATACTGTTGGCCCTGGCTTCGGCCAGGCGGGTCTCAGATTTGGCGGCTTTGTCTTGAAAAAGCCCTTATCTGATTCTCCAGATGGATAGGGCAGAATTGAGGACTCGTCCTCAGTTTCTCCCGAAGGTGGTCTCAGCTTTTCACTTGAACCAACCTATTGTGGTGCCTGCGGCTACTAGGGACTTGGAGGATTCCAAGTTGCTGGACGTAGTCAGGGCCCTGAAAATTTATGTTTCCAGGACGGCTGGAGTCAGAAAAACTGACTCGCTGTTTATCTTGTATGCATCCAACAAGCTGGGTGCTCCTGCTTCTAAGCAGTCTATTGCGCGCTGGATTTGTAGCACTATTCAGTTGGCGCATTCTGCGGTAGGATTACCGCAGCCTAAATCAATAAAAGCCCATTCCACAAGGAAGGTGGGCTCATCTTGGGCGGCTGCCCGAGGGGTCTCGGCTTTACAACTTTGCCGAGCAGCTACTTGGTCAGGGGCAAACACGTTTGCTAAATTCTACAAATTTGATTCCCTGGCTGAGGAGGACCTGGAGTTCTCTCATTCGGTGCTGCAGAGTCATCCGCACTCTCCCGCCCGTTTGGGAGCTTTGGTATAATCCCCATGGTCCTTACGGAGTCCCCAGCATCCACTAGGACGTCAGAGAAAATAAGATTTTACTCACAGGTAAATCTATTTCTCATAGTCCGTAGTGGATGCTGGGCGCCCATCCCAAGTGCGGATTGTCTGCAATACTTGTACATAGTTATTGTTACAAAAATCGGGTTTTGTTGTGAGCCATCTCTTCAGAGGCTCCAATTGTTATCATACTGTTAACCGGGGTTCCTATCACGTGTTATATGGTGTGATTGGTGTGGCTGGTATGAGTCTTACCCGGGATTCAAAATCCTTCCTTATTGTGTCAGCTCTTCCGGGCACAGTTCCTAACTGAGGCTTGGAGGAGAGTCATAGGGGGAGGAGCCAGTGCACACCAGATAGTCCTAAATCTTTCTTTAGATGTGCCCAGTCTCCTGCGGAGCCGTCTATTCCCCATGGTCCTTACGGAGTCCCCAGCATCCACTACGGACTACGAGAAATAGATTTACCGGTGAGTAAAATCTTATTTTCTGGGTATCAACTGACCGTTTTCTGGGAGTGCTTAGAAAAACGCAGGTGTGCCAGGGAAAACGCAGGCGTGGCTGGGCGAACACTGTGCGGGTGTGTGACGTCAAAAGTCAGCCCTCCAACGTTAGCATCAACGTACACGAAGAGTAAGTTCAGGGCTGGTCTTGTTTTGCACAAAATGTTTTTGCAGGCGCTCTGCTGCACAAGTGTTCGCACTTCTGCAAAGCGAAAATACACTCCCCAGTGGGCGGCGACAATGCGTTTGCACAGCTGCTAAAAACTGCTAGCGAGCGATCAACTCGGAATGACCTCCAATATTCCAATACAACCAGTGGCGTAAGTTTGTCCCAGTTGCCCGGAGGCAAGATAAATATTGGTGCCCCCCTATTTCCTATATTAAGATAAATAAATGCATGTATGTGTGCGTATATATATTTGTGTGTGTGTGTGTGGAGTGTTCTGAAAAAAATGTATATACTGTATTTATACATTTAATTGTCTTTTTTATTTAAATCACACAATTCTTAGCAGTCATACCCAGGATTACAAACCATGACCTGTTACACTGACAGCAGACACTTTACTGATGGCGTTATTTGCTCCTGTAGAGGAAGCATGAGAATTCTAACTATATGAAGTTACGTGTAATTGTCAGAGAAGTATCTTCATATAGTTAGTATTCTCATATTTCCTATACAGGAGCAAACAGCTTCATCAGTAAGGTGTCTGCTTCCAGTGTAATAGGTTGTGGTTTCTAATTCTGGGTGTGACACTTGTAAAATGTGTATATTCAGTATAATAAAAAGGGTGTGATTTGTAAGGTGCAGGGACCAGTGAGGAAGTCGGCCACTGAAAAGACAGCGACAGCTATCAATTAACTTAATTCAATGGTGTCACAGAATGGGAGGAGAGGTGCCCCCTTCAGAGCAGGAGCCCGGCGGCAGATGACTCCGTTGCCTCTCAGAGTTCTGCCTCTGAATACAAGTCAAGTGACCGAATGGTGGAAATATTCTGACAATTACACGAAACCAGACATATTATATACCAAGAATCACACGTGGACATGTTTTTTAATCTCTTATTCACAATCTTTATTTTCTTCACATAGTTGTTGATGTTTGTGATATTAACTCTTTTTTTTTTTTTTAAATAATCTTTTTATTGGTTTTTATAAGTATAAGGACAAAAATACAAAAAAGAAAGAGACATCAGGAAGTATACAAAAGACATGAGAAAGGAGTGTCAAGTAATTATCAATATCAAGAATCATAAGAATCATAAAGACCCTCTCATTGGAGAATTAGTAAGAACATCAATCATAAACTTCCCAAATTTGGAAATAGAAAGAGGTGAGGGAGATGGAGAGGGGATTAGGGCGAGGAAAAACAATAAAAGGGGGAGCATCGACCAGTCGAGGTTGCATGTGATGATAAACTAAAGTATAGACAATGATAGAGTCAAAATGTCGTCAATGGTGGTTCTGCATTAAAATGTGAAGTCCAAGGTGTCCACGTTTTAATAAAAGAATCTGGTATGTCATGCAATGTAGCAGTAATGCGCTCCAGTTTATACGTGAACCAGATGGCATTTATAGTGGCAGGTAGAGTGGGAGGAGTGGAGGATTTCCAGTTTGCCGCTATTTGGCATTTTGCCGTGTTCAATATATGCTTAATCAACCTAAGTTGGTGGCGCGTAGTGCCAGGGATAGGACGGGAGAGCAACGAATAAAAGGGTGAGGTGGGGATAGTTACATTCGGGACATCTAAGATTAATTTATGGATTTGTCGCCAGAAGTGGTGGATCAACGAACAGGACCACCAAACATGCAGCAAGGTTCCCCTGTGTCCACACAGTCTCCAACATCTGTCAGAGCAAGCAGGATAGATAGTTTGTAATCTAGAAGGCACTAAGTACCATCGATAGTACAATTTATAAGAATTTTCGGCAATACGAACCGATATAGAGCTTTTAATAATTTCTCGTCTAATGCTAGCCCACTCTTCAACAGTTAAGGTTTCCCCCACATCTCTCTCCCAGGCCAATTCATGGTTTTCCTTAGAGGGGACATTGTGTGCAAGTAATACTCGATAAATGCTCGATAATAACCCTTTCGTTGTATGAGGTCCACGACACCAGGATTCGAGGGGAGTCGTTATAGCAGGGTGAGCGGTTTTAGAGAAGGTGGAATAGAAGTGTTGTATTTGCAGGAACTGGTAGAAAGCTGAGTGAGGAAGCGAGAAGCGGGACTGTAGGTCCGCAAAGGAGGGAAATGAAGAGAGGGGGGCTACATCCTGTAAAAAAAGGATATTGTGCATGGTCCAGTGCTTGAAAGCAAGGTGATCAGTACCCGGGGAAAAATCTACATTATTCCATAAGGGGATTAGGTAGGGAATTTGTGAGCGGAGCTGATAAAAGCGGGTGCAATGATCCCAAATCGATAGTGAAAAGCGTATCGTAGGTAATAGTAATGTTGAGGCTGGGCGGGAGCGCGGAGGGCACCACAGAAGGGTAGAAGGTGAGTACATATTCAGTGTGTGGGCTTCAAGGGAAGTCCATATTCTCTGTGTGGGAGGCGAGTGCCAAAGAACACAGGCAGCTAAGTGTGTGGCTCGATAATACCTCAGTAGATCTGGCACACCCAGACCGCCCGCAGTACGATGTTGCTGGAGCAGTCGCATTTTAACTCTAGGTTTTTTCCAGCCCAAATAAAGTTAGATAAGTCTCGTTGAAGCTTTTTTAGTATCTTAATAGGAATGTGAATGGGGAGGGTTTGCCATAAATACAGCAATCGTGGAAGCAGGTTCATCTTGACTGCAGCAATACGACCAAACCAAGAGATGAATAATTTATTCCAAGTGGTCAGATCAGATTTAATTGATGATATTAGTCTTGGAAAATTGACTGCGTATAATGTTGAGTAGGATTTGGTTAAATACACACCTAAGTATTTGAGCTTGGTGCATTGCCATTTAAATGGGTAAGAGGAGTGTAATAAGCGCAGATCTTGTGGAGGTATATGTAACTCAAGAATCTCTGTTTTATCAGTGTTGAGTCTATAATTAGATAGATTACTGTATGTCTGAACCTCCTCAAACAAGTGTTGTAGAGAGATATGCGGGTCGGTTAAAGTTAAGATGACGTCATCCGCGTAAAGGGCTATTTTATACTCATGAGTGCCTACTAAAATGCCGGAGATGTTGGGGTTTAATCTAATTTTTGCCGCTAATGGATCCATCACCAGGGCAAAGAGAAGGGGAGAAAGAGGACAGCCCTGACGGGTGCCATTTTTAATAGGTAGGGGCGAGGAGGACAGGCCATTGACTAATATAGAAGCAGAGGGATTGCGGTATAGCGAGGTAATAGCATCATAAAACGCGCCATGTAATCCAATGTTTTTTAGGGTTTGTTGTATAAAGGGCCAAGCTACTCTGTCAAAGGCTTTTTCTGCATCAAGGGCCACCACCAGGGTCGGGAGAGAGTCCTTATGGGAGAGGTGGATAAGATTAATAAGTCGTCGGGTATTGTCTGCAGCCTGTCTATTAGGGATAAAACCAACTTGGTCTGGATGTATCAGTGTCGGGAGATAAGGAGCAAGTCTATTTGCAAGAATCTTGGCAAATAATTTCAGGTCCGTATTTAAAAGTGAGATAGGCCTGTAGTTTTTCATTTCCAGATGATCACGGTCGGGTTTGGGGATAACTATGATATTGGCCCTGGTGGTGGCTTCATCAAGTGAGCCCCCCTCCAATAATGAATTAAAAAGAGAATGTAGCATGGGAAGGAGGGACTGGGCAAACTTCTTGTAATAAATAGCGGTATAACCATCTGGGCCCGGGGCAGAAGCGCGGCGCAGAAGCTTAATTGTAGCGAGAATTTCTTTGTGGGTGATAGGAGCGTTGAGGGTCTCAAGATCTGAGGCAGAGAGTTTTGGCAAGTGGCAAGAGGATAGATATTGTTGAATAGCGGAGCAGTAGAAACATCGGAAGGGAGATTGTAAAGGGAGCTATAGTAGTCGTGAAAGTGTGAGGTCATCAATTTAGGGTCACAAGTTGTGGATCCATCAGAGCCCTTCAAGGCCAGTATTCGGTTGAGGGTGCGTTTAGCACGCAATCGACGGGCCAGTAGAGTATCTGCTTTATCAGATCTCTCGTAAAATTTCTGACGGATCCACAAGAGTGATTTGATCGTTTTCCTGGTGAGGACTTGTGACAGTTGCCCTTTTAGTGAGAGAATCTTCAGGTATAGTCGTTTTTTGGGGAGTTTTGGTGTCGAAGAGTTAAAGAGGCTAATTCAGCTTCTAGATCGGCAATGCGCTTAGCCTCAGTCTTTCTCTGGGCCGAAGTCAAATTAATGAGGAGGCCCCGTAAAGTGGCTTTATGAGCTTCCCACAGAATAGCCGGTGTTTTATCAGGTGAAACGTTATCAGCAAAATAATTGAGGATCGCGTCATTAATTTGAGTAATATTGGAGGGTTTGAGTAGGAGTGATTCATTACGGCACCATGAGCGTGTAAACGGTGGTTTATGAGGAGTAGCAAAATCTAATGTGATAACATAATGATTAGACCAAGTGGTCGGGATTATCTGAGCACCTAGAAGGGCCTGAGTGGAGTCACGATCCACAAAGATATAATCAATACGAGTGTATAGATCGTGTTGTGGGGAGTAATGAGTGTAACCTCTAGAAGATGGGTATAGTGTTCTCCAGCTATCATATAAGTTATGAGAGGTGATGCACGACTGCTTAAGTTTCGACAACTTCACATGGGGGGAGGGCCCCAAGCATGGGTGGGACCTATGAAATGAGGGGTCTAGGGTAGCGTTGCAATCACCAGCTACAATGACCCAGGAATTCGAGAACTTAGAAAGATGATCCGAGAATGTTCTAAAAAAGGATCCTTGCTGCATGTTTGGGGCGTATATGGACGCTAAGGTGATAGGAGTTTGATTGAGGGTACCGGAGAGTATCACAAATCTGCCATTGTCATCAAGAACTGAATCCTGAATGACTAGGGGGAGGTCACGGTGAATCAAAATAGCAGTACCTCTACGTTTAGCTGACATTGTAGAGTAAAAAGCCTGTGGGTATCGTTTACAGCTCAGAGATGGGTGGGGGGCCTGGAAATGAGTCTCCTGCAGAAAAATTATATCCGATTTATGTCGGGTAAAAAATTGGAGTTCCATGGACCGTTTGGTTGAGGAATTAAGGCCATTGACATTAATAGATAACACTTTTAGAGTCATGGAGGGTAATAATCAGTGATTTTAACTCTTATGTTTCACTGTACTTTGGGATAACACAATACATTCTATTTTAATTGTACTACATTAAAGGTTATATTTTATGATTAATCTTTCTTAGTGCATCAACAATACAGGTTTTCCTTTTTTTCTTCCTTAAAAAAATTCTTTAGTGTCAGAGAAAACGCAGACGTGACCAAGCGTATTCAGGGAGGGTGTGTGACGTCAGCTCCGGCCCCGATCAGCCCGTTCTCATCGCACTGTAGGAGTAAGTCCTGGGCTGCGCAGAGACTGCACACACTGGTAAAATCCATTCACTGGGGACTGAGGGATATTTGTAGCATGGCGTACACATGCAATCGCACACTTGCACGGGCGAATTTACACTTACCTTGGGCGGCGACTGTCTGAACGCAGGACAACAAAATTAGCAGCCAAGCTATCAGGTCTGGGGGCCTAATTCAGATCTGATCGCTGCTGTGCGTTTTCGCACAGCAGCCGATCAGGTCTGAACTGCGCATGCGCCGGTGCCGTAGTGCGCCGGCGCATGCCAGAAAGCTGACGGCTGTCTCAGCCCTGTGATCGCCTCTGCCTGATTGACAGGCAGAGGCGTCACTGGGCAGGAGAAGGTGAGATGGCGTCGTTTGGCCTGCCATTTAGGGGGCACGGCACGGGCAATGCAGGCGTGCCCCGCCATTGGAGGGGCGGGCCACGGCGGCTGCGTGATGTCACACGCAGAAGCTGCGCTGGCATGGAGTTACTCCTAAAGTACAAAAGCACCACCGCTGTGCAATGCTTTTGCACTTGTCCGGGAGGGCCTGACATGTGGGGTGGACTAGTCCTGTGCTGGGCGTCCCCCTGCTTGTCTGTGTGACTGATCGTGGATGTGTTACATTTAGCACATCTACGATCAGGTCTGAATTAGGCCCATTGAACACTCCATTCTGCTGAAGCCCTGTATAATATACCCACACCATAACTAATCAGTGTGCAGCTCCACAACGTCTACAGCCGCTGTCATGGAAAACTAAAAGCGTTACAATGCATGTAGGGTGTACTGCAGTGCTACAAACAGATAAATTCCTTGTTCATAAATGATCACCAAACTCCGCTGCACTCACACCACCCTATAGTAGACAACAGTAGTTGTGCCTTTCACCCTGCACAAATGCCTTCTCTTTATAATGTCCTCCTGGTGCCACCTTGAGCGTCTATGCAACAATGGGGTTTGAGATGTGAACTGTGAAACTCCCCTTGGAAGGTCAAACAGTTGTCAATGGGGAGTGTACCCTAACAGTGGCCCCTGATCTGATGGTGAGTGCTTCTCTGAGCAGTGGGTGCTACAGTTACAGCTGGTTTCATGAACTGTTTTATCAGCAAAAATTGGCCTACCTATATTTGTCTTATGTATACTGTTATGTACATAATACAACGTGAAAAAAGTTTTTGAAAGATTTTTGCTAATTTATTAAAAATAAAAAACTAAGAAATCACATGTACATAAGTATTCACAGCCTTTGCTCAATACTTTGTTGATGCACCTTTGGTAGCAATTACAGCCTCAAGTCTTTTTGAATATGATGCCACAAGCTTGGCACACCTATCTTTGGGCAGTTTCGCCCATTCCTCTTTGCAGCACCTCTCAAGCTCCATCAGGTTGAATGGGAAGCGTCGCTGCACAGCCATTTTCAGATCTCTCCAGAGATGTTCAATCGGATTCAAGTCTGGGCTCTGGCTGGGCCACTCAAGGACATTCACAGAGTTGTCCTGAAGCCACTCCTTTTATATCTTGGCTGTGTGCTTAGGGTCGTTGTCCTGCTGAAAGATGAACTGTCGCCCCAGTCTGAGGTCAAGAGCTCTCTGGAGCAGGTTTTTATCCAGGATGTCTCTGTACATTGTTGCATTCATCTTTCCCTCTCTCCTGACTAGTCTTTCAGTTCCTTCCACTGAAAAACATCCCTAGAGCCTGATGCTGAAACCACCATGCTTTACTGTAGGGATGGTATTGGCTTGATGATGAGCGGTGTCTGGTTTCCTCCAAACATGACGCCTGGAATTCACGCCAAAGAGTTCAATCTTTGTCTCATCAGACCAGAGAATTTTGTTTCTCATGGTCTGAGAGTCCTTCAGGTGTATTTTGACAAACTCCAGGCGGGCTGCCATGTGCTTTTTACTAAGGAGTGGCTTCTATCATACAGACCTGAATAGTGTATTGCTGCAGAGATGGTTGTCCTTCTGGAAGGTTCTCCTCTCTCCACAGAGGAATGCTGTAGCTCTGACAGAGTGACCATCGGGTTCTTGGTCACCTCCCTGACTAGGGCCCTTCTCCCCCCATCACTCAGTTTAGATGGCCGGCCAGCTCTAGGAAGAGTCCTGGTGGTTCTGAACTTCTTCCATTTACGGATGATGGAGGCCACTGTGCTCATTGGCAGTGGCGGATCCAGGGGGGGGGGGGGCACTCGGGCCCGTGCGCCGCACAGGGAGATGAGGGGCACCCGCTGGGATTGTGTTACCTCCCTGCACAGCGGCAGACGGAGGCAGGAGCTCAGTACTGAGCTCCGGCTTCCGGCGCTGTCACTGTGCGGCGTGCGCTATGGGAGAGACATCAGTCATGACGTCTTTCTCATAGTGCTACGGGGTGGACGCCAAGAGGAGGACTGCAGCGGTCTGGAAGTGGGAACGGGGCTCGGTAAGTATGATGTTTTTTTCTTCCTTAGTGCAGCGGGGGCATCTACTGGGGGCAAACTACGGGGGAACATTACTACTGGGGGGGCATCAACAAGGGACATTACAACTGGGGGGGCATTACTACTGGGGGCAAGCTACTGGGGGCATTATTACGGGGGGCATCTACTGGGGGCATTACTACTGGGGGGTCATCTATTGGGGGCATTACTACTGGGGGCAGCTACTGGGGGACATTTTTACTGTGGGCCATCTACTGGGGGCATTATTACTGGGGAGCATCTACTGGGGGCATTACTACTGGGGGGTCATATATTGGGGGCAAACTCCTAGGGGGCATTACTACTGGGGGCAAACTACTGGAGGACATTATTACTGGGGGGCATCTACTGGGGGCAAACTACAGGGGGACATTATTACTGTGGGGCATCTACTGTGGGCAAACTACTGGGGGACATTATTACTGGGGGCCAACTACAAAGGGGCTAACTACTGAGGGCATACTACAGGAGGGCAATACTACTGGCGGCTTGGCTACAGGGGCATTACTACTTGGGTGCTAAACTACAGGGGGGCCAAACTACTGGGGGATAACTACAGGGACCAAACTACTGGGGGCATTACTACTGGGGGCTAAACTACAAGGGGGGCATAACTACAGGGGCTAAACTACAATGGGGCAAACTACAGGGGGGCATTACTACTGGTGGCTAAACTACAAGCAGGTAAACTACTGGGGGCATTACCACTGGGAGGCTAAACTAAAGGGGGGGTAAACTACTGGGGTCATAACTGCAGGGGCATTACCACTGGGGGCATAACTACTAGGGCGCTAAATGACTGGGGCATTACTACAGGCAACATTACTACTGGGGGTAATACGGGCATTGCATAAGGGGCACCACTACTATGGGGTCTACATAAGGGGCACTACCAGTAAAGTGGACATTGCATAATGAGCGCTACAACTGTGGGCACTGTATAAGAAGCGCCACCTCACATGCACCAAAGCCGCACGCAAATGTACTTGCCCCTTCCATGGTGCCCCCCTATCGTTTTCTTCTGGATCCGCCCCTGACCATTGGGACCTTCAAAACAGCAGATATTTTTCTGTACCCTTCCCCAGATTTGTGTCTCGAGGCAATCCTGTCTTGGAGGTCTACAGACAATTCCTTTGACCTCATGCTTGGTTTTTGCTCACACATGCACTGTCAAGTGTGGGACCTTATATAGACAGGTGTATGCCTTTCCAAATAATGTCCAATCAACTGAATTTACCACAAGTGGACTCCAATTGAGCTGTAGGAACATCTCAATGATGATCAGTGGAAACAGGATGCACCTGGGCTCAATTTTGAACTTCATGGCAAAGGATGTGAATACTTACGTACATGTGATTTCTTAGTTTTTTATTTTTAATAAATTTGCATACATCTAAAAAAAACTTTTTTCACGTTGTCATTATGGGCTATTGTGTGTAGAATTTTGATGGAAAAAATGAATTTATTCCATTTTGGAATAAGGCTGTAACATAAAATGTGGAAAAAGTGAAGCGCTGTGACTACTTTCCGGATTTACTTGATGTTGGTATCTCACTCTAGGGATGGGATGTCAAACATGGATGGCGGAGGTTGATGTTTCTCCAGCATCACTGGCAGAGGTCTGAAGGTGATGCTGTTGACATGTACTTCAATGGTTAATCACTACAAGCTGTCTCTTAACTGAGTGTTATTGCGCATGACTCATCAGCCTCAATAACATCACATGTCAGAGTGACCAGACTTAAAGTTCATGCTGATTAGATTGCAGGTGCATGTTGTACACCTGTCTCTATAAAAGACACTGTATGTGTCCAATCCTGTCACTGTGTTACTGGAGCAGCACAGTGCTGTACGGCTGTACAGTACTTAACCCAAGAGAGATTTATACCATATCATATTGACTGCTGTTTATATTCTATCACCTGTTATTTTCAATAACACCTACTCTGGCATTAGAATCAACATGTGCACTAGCTTCCTTACTCACATTGCTACAAACCTACCTACTTGTAGGCATCTGCCAATAGATGATATCACTTTTTTTTTCCCCTGACACATGCTGCTTTGGTGCTTTGCCCTACCCCTCATTGTGTGGTGCTTAGCCCTTCTCTGACGGTGCTGCTAAATTCTTCTGTCCCCAGCTAGTGATGTCCATCAATAGATCAAATCATCAATGGTTTTCTGTAATCGATGTAGAGTACCAATGGCATCAATGGAGAACCATCTAACGACCATCTGTAATTTACACGTGTTTTGGTGTTTTAAAATATTGGGAGGAATGCTTATACATTTATAAGGATAGTGGGTAGCATATTCAGTGTTGAGGCACTATGGTTTATTATGTGAATTCTCTTTCTACTGAGGTTGAACAATATATTTAAAAGGAAAAATCACTCAATATATATATTTTTTGCTGGAAATTGGCAAATGCACTCAATATTCATGCAGAACAGTGCATTGTGGGAAATGCACTCAATATTCAGACAGAACAGTGCATTGTGGGAAATGCACTCAATATTCAGGCAGATCTCAGGTGACTCTCCCGGATGCCTGTAAAAGTAGGTAAGGTCCCCTGCAGCTGCCCACTGCCACCCAATTCCTGATCGAAGTTAGCGGCCCGCGTTGGCTTGAAGGCGTGATTTGCGCTTAATTAAATGGTGACCCTGCCCCCGATCTTATAATACCAAGAATTGCGGATTTGTATTTCAGGGCACGATGATGGCATAATCATGGCACCACATCCACACAGCCCACCTTGCTGCACCCTCCCCCCCCCCCCCTCCTCCCCAGCCCAGGCCTCCCACCTGGCTGCCTCCTCCCAGTGGGTCCAGCCAAGATTTCGGCACACATGATACATAGGTACAGCAGTGGATTGTGGGAAACGCGCTCAATATTTCAGCTGTGCGGTGCATTTGCCTTCTCTAGACAGAGTTCCAATAATAAACATGTCTCGTGTATTTTTATCCTTTTTCTATTCTCAGATTCCAAATAAAAACAAATCATGCTCTGCTCATGATGAAAATATTCCAGTAAAAGGACAATTCCCACAGTCAGAAGAATTAATGACTGGTACGGAGCAATCAATAATGCTGGCTTAATCCTTATAGAAAGAGATGGTGTTCCATATGCAAATACAGTACAGTATATAATGGTTCTCAGTGAATAGACCACCTTGATATTTAAATGCATGCAGGGGAGGGCTGACAATTAGTGTTCTGGGGGGCACATTAGAAAAAGTGGCTCAAGCTCTTTCGAGCATGTCACAATGGAAAATTATCCATTGCCAAAAAGCCGTGGGACTGCTGGGCCCAATGAGGAATTTACACAACCTATTAAATACAAGAAAAATTGTTATTTCAAAGAGGCTGTAATTAGACCCAACGCAGCCTTATCTGACCAGTACTCAATGCAGAGCGTATTCTAGTAGCCGACAGGGCCACAGAGACATCTCATGGGCCCTGGCATTGAGAGGGGGAGTGGCCAAGTGCAGGGCTACTGCTGACACACCTCAGTTTACTCAATACATGCTCAGAGATGGATAATCAGTACCCACCCATCCATCAATATACTAAACAAAGAGTGACATAATAAAGACTGCATTGTCCTGACTGATACATATAATCATTCTGGTGACTTCTACAGTATACAGAGCGTATACTAGTTCCCAATATTCAATACAGACAGCAACTTAATAACCAATTATACTGTACAATACAATACATATCAAAGACGGAATCAGTATGATATCCCGGCTGTCGGATCCCGGCGGTTAGCAGAGCCACACCAGGATCCCCATAGCCGGAATACTGGCAGTTGCCACACTACTCTATTCCCCCTTTGGGTGGTGGCGTGGACAATGGTGTCGAGAGGGGGGGGGGGGAGGGTACAAATTACCTCCCCCTTACCTGGTAGCAGCAGCTGCAGCTCTTCTCCTCTCCCCAGCACACACTGCTGTATACTGGGCTGCAGTGTGGCCATGGAGATGCTTAAAATACAATTTCTCATACGTCCTAGAGGATGCTGAGGTCACCATTAGAACCATGGGGTATAGACGGGATCCGCAGGAGACATGGGCACTTTAAGACTTTGAAAGGGTGTGAACTGGCTCCTCCCTCTATGCCCCTCCTCCAGACTCCAGTTTTAGGATTGTGCCCAGTGAGACTGGACGCACTACAGGGAGCTCTACTGAGTTTCTCTGAAAATACTTTTTTGTTAGGTTTTTTATGTTCAGGGAGGCTGCTGGCAACAGTCTCCCTGCTTCGTGGGACTTAGGGGAGAGAAGTATGACCAACTTCTGGTGAGTTAATGGCTCTGCTTCTGGCTACAGGACACAATTATCTCCTGAGGGTTTGATCGCCGGGTACGCTCAGATGCTCGCTCCCGCAGACTGCCGTCACCCCCTTACAGAGCCAGAAGTCAGAAGACAGGTGAGTAGCAAGAAGAAAAGAAGACTTCAGTGACGGCATTTCCCTGAGGTACCGCGCAACGGGCAGACGCTGCGCGCCAAGCTCCCGCTCACACACAGCACTACTGGGTGCAGGGCGCGTGGGAAGGGGGGTGCCCTGGGCAGCTAAAAATCCTCAGCATAATCTGTCAAAAGAAAGCCATTAGTGCATAGGCACTGTCCTAACCCCCGCCAGTATAATCAGTATTACAAGAGCGGGACGGAAGCGCGCCATTAAGGGGCGGAGCTTCGTCCCCACAGCTCACTCGGCGCCATTTCATCTCCGCTGGCTGCAGAGACGCTGGTCCTTCCTCACACTGCTGAACAAGTATCAGGGTGCAAAACGTGGGGGGCAGGTTATTTGGTGCAATAATCTCCTATATATTAGCCCTGTGACTCTGTGCCTGCATTTCTAACGCTGGGCGGAGTCACAGGCACAGATCTGGGTGGCTGGATGCAGGCCAGGAACAGTCCCCTCCCTCGATCCGCCCATCCCCGCCCAGTCCCCTCCCCATCTCCGCCCAGTCCCCTCTTTCCCTCCTCCCCGTACACTCCCTGCACCCTGGTGAGTTGTGATACTGCAGCCGGTGAGTCTTGCTAGACAGTGCGGCTGAGAATGCTGTGGACGACCTCGGCCTGCCGCACCCGCCCCCCTCCCACCCGCGGCACCCACAGCCTCCACAATATACGCCCCCCACCCGCGGCACATGCCCTGCGCCACCCCGCACCCTCCCACCCGCGGCACCCACACCTGCAGCGCCCCTCGCCCACCCGCGGCACTCCCTCCCCCACCCGCGGCACTCCCGCCCCCTCCCCCACCCATTGCACCCACATCTGCAGCACCCCCGCCCCTCCCCCACCCGCGGCACTCCCACCCCTCCCCCACCCGCGGCAGACGCCCCTCCCCCACCTGCGGCACTCCCGCCCCCTCCCCCACCCATTGCACCCACATCTGCAGCACCCCGTCCCTCACCCACCCGCGGCACTCCCGCCCCTCCCCCACCCGCGGCACTCTCGCACCCTCCCCCACCCATTGCACCCACACCTGAAGCACCCCCCGCCCCTCCCCCACCCGCGGCACTCCCGCCCCTCCCCCACCCGCGGCACTCCCGCTCCCTCCCCCACTTGTATAACCCACACCTGAAGCACCCCCCGCCCCTCCCCCACCCGCGTCACTCCCGCCCCTCCAGCACCCGCGGCAGACGCCCCTCCCCCACGCATGGCACTCTCGCCCCCTCCCCCACCCATTGCACCCACACCTGAAGCACCCCCCGCCCCTCCCCCACCCGCGCCACTCCCGCCCCTCCAGCACCCGCGGTACATGCCCCTCTCCCACCCACGGCACTCCCGCCCCCTCCCCCACCCATAGCACCCACACCTGCAGCACCCCATCCCCCACCCATGGCAACCCCCGCCCCTCCCCCACCCATGGCACCCACCACATCTGTCCTCCACCCACGGTACACGCCCCACCCGCACCACTCCCGCCCCCTTCCCCACCCGTAGCACCCTCAAACCCCGGCACCCCCCCGCCCCTTCCCCACCCGCGGCACCCCCGCCCCTCTCCCGCCCCCATACCCATCTCTCCCCACGCTACACCCCCCACCCCCACCCGCGGCTCCCCCACCTGCGGCACCCACAGTATCCACCACATCCGCCCCCAACGTCGGCACTCCCACCCCTCCCCCACCCGTACCACCCACACCCGCAGCACCCCCCGCCCCTCCCCCACCCGCGGCACTCGCGCCCCCACTCGCAGCACCCCCCGCCCCTTCCCCACCCGCCGCACCCACCACATCTATCCCCCACCCCGGCACACGCTCCTCCCCCACCCGAGGCACTCCCACCCCCACCCGTATAACCCACAACCCGCAAAACCTATGCCCCTCCCCCACCCGCAGCAACCCCGCACCTCCCCCATACCCATCTCTCCCCCCCACTACACCCCTGCACCCTCCACCCCACCCCCATACCCACCTCTCCCCCCCGCACCTCCCCCGCCCACGACACCCACAGCATCCACCACATCTGCTCCCCCCACTCGCACCACACGCCCACCCCCGCCCGCTGCACTCCCTCCCCCACCCGTAGCACCCTCTACCCCACCCGCACCACCCCCGCACCTCCCCCACCCTGCTACACCCCCGCATCCTACACCCCACCCCCCCCCCCCTCCCCAACCCGCGGCACCCACAGCATCCACCACATCAGCACCCACCCGCGGCACACGCCCCTCCCTCGTGCGCTGCACTCCTGCCCACCCCTAGCACCCCCCGCACCTCCCTCACCCACCTCTCCCCCCCGCTACACCCCCGCACCCTCCACCCCACCCGCAGCACCCACCACATCCCACCCACGGCACACGCCCCTCCCCCACCTGCAGCACTCCTGCCCCCTCCCCCACCCATGGCACCCGCAACCCACGCCCCCCCCCCTCTACACCCCCGCACCCTCCACCCCACCCGCCCCGCGCCACCCCGCACCCTCCGACTGGTGGCACCCACACCTGCAGCACCCTCGCCCCTCCCCCAGCCGCGGCACTCCCGCCCCCTCCGCCACCTGTTGCACCCCCGCACCTCCCCCACCCGCGCTACCCACAGTATCCACCACATCTGCGGCATCCACCACATCCGCCTCGCGTCCCCTACCCCACCCGTAGCACCCACACCCGCAGCACCCCCCGTCCCTCCCCCATCCACGGCACTCCCGCCCGCAGCACCCCCCGCCCCTTCCCCACCCGCGGCACCCAACACTTCCGGCCCCCACCCCCGGCACTCCCGCCCCCTCCCCTACCCGTATCGCCCACAACTCGCAAAACCCCCACCCCTCCCCCACCCGCGGCACACCCGTACCTCCCCCACCCCCATACCCACTTCTCCCCCCGCTACACTCCCGCACCCTCCACCCCACCCTCCCCCAACCCACCCCCATACCCACCTCTCCCCCCCTCACCCTCCACCCCACCCGCACCTCCCCCACCCGCGGCACCCACAGCATCTACCACATCCGCCCCCCACCCGCGGAACACGTCCCTCCGCCACCCGTAGCACCCACACCTGCCCCACCCGCGGCACCAACAGCATCCACCACATCTGCCCCCACCCGCGGCACATGCCCCCCCATCCACAACATCCCCCTCCCACCCGCTGCTCTCCCGCCCCCTCCCCCACCCGTAGCACCCACACCCGCAGCACCCTCCACCCCTTCCCCTGCCCACAGTGCATCCGGAACCCCACCACGCCCCCGCAGCCGCCACTCCCCCAACCCCAGCCACTCGGCCCCCTCCCCCACCCACATCATCTATAGACAGCTTCCCCCATTCGTGGACCTACCACACCTCCCCCACCCGCAGCACCTCTGGACCATCTCCCACAGCACCTCCGGACCCCATCCACGGCTCCCCTGCAGCCACCCCTCCTCCACCCGCAGCACTTCTAGAACCCAACCTCACCCCCCCTGCAACCCCACCTCCCCAAACACACTCCCACCACATCGCCCCTCCCCCACGCACACCACCTCCAGACCCCCTCCTTCATCCACAGCCCCCCGCACCCACCCCTCCCCCATCAACAGCATCTACACTCCCCTTCCACACCCACACCTCCCCCACCCACACCCCCTCCCCCATCCGCGCCCCCTCCACACCTACCCCTTCCCCACCCACAGCACCTCTGCACCCTTTCCGCCATCCGTGCCACTACACCCACCCCTCCACCACCCGCAACACCTCTGGCCCCCTCCCGCACCCACACCTCCACCACACGTAGCACCTCGGACACCATCCGCAGCTGCTACAAGTGATTCCCTGAATCAGGGTGATCAACGGCACGGATAGGCACCTCCACCTCACTGAACCCACCCTCTTTCCAAACACCCCACACACACACTGAACTTCTGTGAGTATAGATGCCACCAGTGGACATTGGATTAATTAAAAAAAGTAATACGGTGGCCATTATGTGTCTAAGCGACACTGCTACCTGTGGCCATTGTGTATAAGTGGCGCTGCTACCTGTGGGCACTGTGTGTATACGCGCCTCTGCTACCAGTGGCCATTGTGTGTATAAATGACACTGCTACCTGTCGCCATTGTGTGTATAAGTGGTGCTGATACCTGTGGCCATTGTGTGTATAAGTGACAGTGCTACCAGTGGCCATTGTGTGTATAAGTGGTGCTGCTAAAAGTGGCCATTGTGTGTATAAGTGGTGCTGCTGCTACCTGTGGCCATTGTATGTATAAGCGGCTCAGCTAGCTGTGGCCACTGTGTGTATAAGCGCCTCTGTTACCTATGGGAATTGTGTGTAGAAGTGGCACTGCTACCGGGGGCCATTGTGTGTATAAGCAACACTGCTACCTGTGGTCATTGTATATATAAACTGCTTTGCTACCTGTGGGCACGTTGTGTATAAACGTCTCTGTTACCTGTGGGCACTGTGTGTATAAGCGGCTCTGCTACCTGTGGGCACTGTGTGTATAAGCGTCTCTGCTACCTGTGGGCGCTGTGTGTATAAGCGGCTCTGCTACCTGTTGGCACTGTGTGTATAAGCGGCTCTGCTGCCTGTGGGCGCTGTGTGTATAAGCGGCTCTGCTACCATTGGGTATTGTGTGTATAAGCTGCCCTGCTACCTCTGGCCACTGTGTGGATACGTGGCTCTGATACCTGTGGCCACTGTGTGTATAAGCTGCGCTGCTACCTGTGGGCGCTGTGTGTATAAGCGGCTCTGCTACCTGTGGGCACTGTGTGTATAAGCGTCTCTGTTACCTGTGGGCACTGTGTGTATAAGCGGCTCTGCTACCTGTGGGCACTGTGTGTATAAGCGTCTCTGCTACCTGTGGGCGCTGTGTGTATAAGCGGCTCTGCTACCTGTTGGCACTGTGTGTATAAGCGGCTCTGCTGCCTGTGGGCACTGTGTGTATAAGCGGCTCTGCTACCATTGGGTATTGTGTGTATAAGCTGCCCTGCTACCTCTGGCCACTGTGTGGATACGTGGCTCTGATACCTGTGGCCACTGTGTGTATAAGCTGCGCTGCTACCTGTGGGCGCTGTGTGTATAAGCTGCGCTGCTACCTGTGGGCGCTGTGTGTATAAGCGGCTCTGCTACCTGTGAGTATTGTGTGTATAAGCTGGCCTGCTACCTCTGGCCACTGTGTGGATACGCGGCTCCGTTACCTGTGGCCATTGTGTGTATAAGCGGCTCAGCTACCTGTGTCCATTGTGTGTATATGCGGCTCTGATACCTGTGGCCACTGTGTGTATAAGCTGCGCTACATACACTAGCAGTATATACTACACTATGTTATTCATTGTGCCCTGCGGCCACTCTTCACGCCCTCACAAAGGGCTACGTCCCCTTGACAATTGCATGCCCTTCCCCCTTGCAATATTTACCCAATAGCATAAACTTTTGTGAAGGTAATACTCCATATAATAACAATTATAGCACAGCTGAAGCCCGTGCAGGGGTTAACAGGTCGTAGCCTCTTGCAACGCTATTTTCTGTCTAACACCTTCCCTCTCTTTTATCCTCACCCTACCACCCTGCCTCTCCCTATCCTTTACCCATCGCACAGCGTTTTTCTGTACATTCCCTTTCTCCCCCCCCCCCCCCCCCCCCACACCTGTCTACCTTTTCTCAACCGGAACCCATTTCTGTATGCCCTCTATACTGTCCTGCATTTCTGGTTCTGTTATCTACCGGCCTGCGTATGTTCAAAGGCGTGCAGAGGTTAACGGGGCGTAGCCCCTAACAACGGTGTGAAGAGCGCCCGTAGGGCGCGATGAATCACCTATTATAATATATAAAAAGCGCTACAGGTCTGGGGCTTTTTCGTAATCACTTCAGACACATTGATTTGGCGCTTGGGTGTGAGCTGGCAAATTCCCTCTGTGTCTCTCTGACAGGCTTTTCTGTGGGTCTGTCCCCTATAAGCCCAGTGTGTCTGTGGGTGTATTTTTACACGTGTGTCGGCATGTCTGAGGCTGAGTGCTCTTCACAGGAGGAGGTTGTACTAGAGACACAAAAGGCGGTGGGGGTGACCATGTCGGCATCGCCGACTCCTGATTGGGTAAATGTGTTGAATGATTTGAATGCTAATGTAGCTCGTATTAGTAAGAGATTAGACAAGTCTGAGTCTCAGACCCAGGTATGGAAGAAATCTGTGGAAGATATGTTATTACAAGTTCAGGTCCCCTCGGGGTCACAGAAACGTACGTTTACCCAGTTGGCTGACACTGATACCGACACGGACACTGATTCCAGTGTCGACTATAGTGATTCCAGATTAGATCCGAAATTGGCAAAGAGCATTTGCCACGTGTGTGTGTGTGTGTGTGTGTGTGTGTGTGTGTGTGTGTGTGTGTGTGTGTGTGTGTGTGTGTGTGTGTGTGTCCCTCCTTCTGCCTGAAGAAAGCTCCTGAAGAAAGCTGGGAGGTATGCACCCCTGTCTGCCTGAAGAAAGCTGGGAGGTATGCACCCCTGTCTGCCTGAAGAAAGCTGGGAGGTATGCACCCCTGTCTGCCTGAAGAAAGCTGGGAGGTATGCACCCCTGCCTGTGCCATGCCCATACCATCTGCTTCTGCTCCTAGTCTCCTATAGATTTGGCCAGATCTGTGACTCATTTGACTAACTCCGCCCAGTGTTGTGACTCCACCCAGCGTTAGCAAATGAGTCACAAAGTCACAGATCTGGGCTATTATATAGGAGATACCTAATCCCCCCCACCCCTCCTCCCCTGGTGATATAATGCTCTGTCTGAGTAAGCTCAGCTGTTCCAGGAATGCCAGTGTCGACACTGTGAAAGTTGACATGTTTACTGTTGGCATTCTGAACATTGCAGTCACCCAAGTACTGGGAATCATTCATCTACTATATATGACACCTTCGCTGATATGCCATAGCTGGCTCTCCACAGTACTGTATATAGCCTGCCTGGCAGAACCTGACTGAGAGACCTGCAAGGACTATGGGGCCTATTTATTAACATTATTTTTACTAAAATATCGTGAAAAAGGGTGTTTTCACACCCTTTTCACATTATTTTAGTATCACCTTTAGTATCTTTCATGAAAAATTGCACCAAACCCTTTAATTCACTTTTTTAGTAACCCACATCGCATTCCCCATACTTGTAATCGGAAATGCGATCTGACCAGATTTACTAAAAAAAATAATATGACCTGGCTGGCGAGTTCACAGGGCAGCACTGCGATAAGCACCCTTTTGCCCAGCTTTCTCTGCTCCTGGCAGAGAAAGCTGAGCAGGGACCCGGCTCCAGTGATCAGCTATGTGTGCCCAATGGACACACAAGCTGATCACAGTGTACAAATAAAAATAAAAAAGTAAAAACAAAAACATACTCACCTGTCCAGGGAGCCGGTCCGCGCTGCTCCAGTGAGCGCTGACGGGCGCCGGGTCCCCCATATGTTGCAATGTGACCCCGGTGCAGCAAAACAGCAGCGCACTTTATAGCACTGAGGTTCACAGTGCAGGAGAAGGACCCTGCGCCCAGCAGCCTCCTGAAGCAGCGCGGACCGGCTCCCTGGTCAGGTGAGTATATTAACCTGCTGGGGGGGTCCGCAGCACGTGGGGGTAGTCGCGACGGGGGGGGGGGGGTGTCGACTGGGCAACGGCGGTAGCGGCGATGTTGGCGGGGGCGGCACATGCGCAGCAGGACATCGGGGTATTTTTTATGAAAAATACCCAGATGATGCTGCAAAGAGGCATCACAGGGACAGATCTTGACCACAAGCTCTGTTCCTGCATGCGATAATTGATACATCCCTGCGATGTAATCAATTATCGCAGTGCGAGTTTGGGCGATTTTATCACCTGTCATCTGCAACCTGGATGCGGATGGTGATAAATAGGTCCCTATATCCCCAACAGCTGTGACGACCTGCCTCTGGGTACACGCATGGTTATATCAGACAGATATAAGAAAGTCAGGAAAACCAGTAAGTGTTTAAGGTGTTCAGTAGATCTGGAGATATATAAGGGAGATAGGAGGCATTTTTACTTATGTCCAGGGCTGGCTCTACCATTAAGTAGTAGGCAGTTGTCTAGAGTAACAATGGTAAGTGGGTAATAAACCCTGAATTAGTGACACATCTGTTGGCAGAGTATTGCGGTGCCTGGTGCAGTGACGTTAGTCCATACACTTAATGAGTAATGCAGGTTTATTTAGTAAACACACAGGTGACTTGGATGTATTATTGGTATGGGCAATTGGCCCCTTATATCAGACAAGGTAACACAGCAATGGTAGGGGTACTTATCATCTGTTTGTGTGGCTGCGGTGTATCAACAGGGGACGGCATCGGTGGTAAAGGGATGGAGAACTGCACAGCCGTGCAGTCTGACTCCCTCTGTAAAGAAGTTGCCCGGCTCTGTGATAGCTCCTGAGGCGCAGTACATGCAGGAACACTGTACGTCTCTCACTCTGTTCTTACACTGAGCTCCGCTCCAGGTCTCAGCTCTCCACGCACTGTCACTAAGATGGAGGATCAGAGCACGAACTAAGCTCCACCTCAGAGAGACACTGGCACAAGGGGGCAAACAATAGGGGATGCGCCCATAGGATCTTATAGTAGAAGGAGATAGGCATAGAGTGCACCATCTACTAACAACATCCAGGGGCCAGTTTATGAAACATTGCAATTTTAAGTTTAATTTCTTACACTATCATTGTCCTCCGTCTGGATCACACAACCTTCTGTGCCAAACTGGGATCACTCAACCTTCTGTGGCTCACCCACAATACCTTCTCGCTCTTACCTGGATCACACTTCCTCCTCTCTCTTCCCTGGATCACACTAACTTCTCTCTCCCACCTGGATCACACTACCTTCTCTCTCCCACCTGGATCACACTACCTTCTCTCTCTTCCCTGGATCACACTAACTTCTCTCTCACATGGATCACACTACCTTCTCTCTCCCACCTGGATCACACTACCTTCTCTCTCCCACCTGGATCACACTACCTTCTCTCTCCCACCTGGATCACACTACCTTCTCTCTCTCACCTGGATCACACTACCTTCTCTCTCTCACCTGGATCACACTACCTTCTCTCTCCCACCTGGATCACACTACCTTCTCTCTCCCACCTGGATCACACTACCTTCTCTCTCCCACCTGGATCACACTACCTTCTCTCACCTGGATCACACTACCTTCTCTCTCCCACCTGGATCACACTACCTTCTCTCTCCCACCTGGATCACACTTCCTCCTCTCTCTTCCCTGGATCACACTAACTTCTCTCTCACATGGATCACACTACCTTCTCTCTCCCACCTGGATCACACTACCTTCTCTCTCCCACCTGGATCACACTACCTTCTCTCTCCCACCTGGATCACACTACCTTCTCTCTCCCACCTGGATCACACTACCTTCTCTCTCCCACCTGGATCACACTACCTTCTCTCTCCCACCTGGATCACACTACCTTCTCTCTCTCACCTGGATCACACTACCTTCTCTCTCCCACCTGGATCACACTACCTTCTCTCTCCCACCTGGATCACACTACCTTCTCTCTCTCACCTGGATCACACTACCTTCTCTCTCCCACCTGGATGACACTACCTTCTCTCTCTCACCTGGATCACACTACCTTCTCTCTCCCACCTGGATCACACTACCTTCTCTCTCTCACCTGGATCACACTACCTTCTCTCTCCCACCTGGATCACACTACCTTCTGTCTCTCACCTGGATCACACTACCTTCTCTCTCCCACCTGGATGACACTACCTTCTCTCTCTCACCTGGATCACACTACCTTCTCTCTCCCACCTGGATCACACTACCTTCTCTTTCTCACATGGATCACACTACCTTCTCTCTCCCACCTGGATCACACTACCTTCTCACTCTCACCTGGATCACACTACCTTCTCTCTCCCACCTGGATCACACTACCTTCTCTCTCTCACCTGGATCACACTACCTTCTCTCTCTCACCTGAATCACACTACCTTCTCTCTCTCACCTGGATCACACTACCTTCTCTCTCCCACCTGGATCACACTACCTTCTCTCTCTCACCTGGATCACACTACCTTCTCTCTCTCACCTGAATCACACTACCTTCTATCTCCCACCTGGATCACACTTCCTTCTCTCTCTCACCTGGATCACACTACCTTCTCTCTCCCACCTGGATCACACTACCTTATCTCTCTCACCTGGATGACACTACCTTATCTCTCTCACCTGGATGACACTACCTTATCTCTCTCACCTGGATGACACTACCTTCTCTCTCCCACCTGGATCACACTACCTTCTCTCTCACACCTGGATCACACTACCTTCTCTCTCCCACCTGGATCACACTACCTTCTCTCTCTCACCTGGATCACACTACCTTCTCTCTCTCACCTGGATCACACTACCTTCTCTCTCTCACCTGGATCACACTACCTTCTCTCTCCCACCTGAATCACACTACCTTCTCTCTCCCACCTGGATCACACTACCTTGTCTCTCTCACCTGGATCACACTACCTTCTCTCTCCCACCTGGATGACACTACCTTCTCTTTCTCTGACGTCCTAGTGGATGCTGGGAACTCCGTAAGGACCATGGGGATAGCGGGCTCCGAAGGAGGCTGGGCACTCTAGAAAGATCTTAGACTACCTGGTGTGCACTGGCTCCTCCCACTATAACCCTCCTCCAAGCCTCAGTTAGATTTCGTGCCCGGCCGAGGTTGGATGCACACTAGGGGCTCTCCTGAGCTCTTAGAAAGTAATAGTCTTAGATTTTTTTATTTTCAGTGAGACCTGCTGGCAACAGGCTCACTGCAGCGAGGGACTAAGGGGAGAAGAAGCGAACTCGCCTGCTTGCAGCCGGATTGGGCTTCTTAGGCTACTGGACACCATTAGCTCCAGAGGGATCGACCGCAGGCCCAGCCTTGATGTTCGGTCCCGGAGCCGCGCCGCCGTCCCCCTTACAGAGCCAGAAGCAAGAAGATGGTCCGGAAAATCGGCGGCATGAAGACTCTGTCTTCACCAAGGTAGCGCACAGCACTGCAGCTGTGCGCCATTGCTCCTCTCACACACTTCACACTCCGGTCACTGAGGGTGCAGGGCGCTGGGGGGGGGCGCCCTGAGGCAGCAATAAAAACACCTTGGCTGGCTAAAATACCTCAATATATAGCCCCAGGGGCTATATATGAGGTAAATACCCCTGCCAGAATTCCTTAAAAAACGGGAGAATAGGCCGCGAAAAAGGGGCGGAGCCTATCTCCTCAGCACACTGGCGCCATTTTCCCTCACAGCTCCGCTGGAAGGAAGCTCCCTAGCTCTCCCCTGCAGTCTACAAAGGGTTAATAAAGAGAGGGGGGGCACTAAGTTTAGGCGCAGTATACATTATATATAAAAACAGCAGCTATAGGGGACATAACTCAGTTAGTCCCTGCATTATATAGCGCTCTGGTGTGTGCTGGCATACTCTCACTCTGTCGCCTCAAAGGGCTTTTGTGGGTCCTGTCCTCGTTTAGAGCATTCCCTGTGTGTCTGCGGTGTGTCGGTACGGCTGTGTCGACATGTTGAATGAGGAGGCTTATATGGTGACGGAACAGAGGCCGATATATGTGATGTCGCCCCCTGTGGGGCCGACACCAGAGTGGATGGATAGGTGAAAGGTATTAACCGACAGTGTCAACTCCTTACATAAAAGGGTGGATGACGTAACAGCTGTGGGACAGCCAGCTTCGCAGCCCGCGCCTGCCCAGGCGTCTCAAAGGCCATCAGGGGCTCAAAAACGCCCGCTCTCTCAGATGGCAGACACAGATGTCGACACGGAGTCTGACTCCAGTGTCGACAAGGTGGAGACATATACACAATCCACTAGGAACATCCGTGACTTGATCCCGGCAATAAAAAATGTGTTATACATTTCTGACTTTAACCCAAGCACCTCTAAAAATGGGTTTTAGGTTTGGGGAGAAAAAACAGGCAGTGTTTTGTTCCCCCATCAGATGAATAAATGAAGTGTGTGAAAAGCGTGGGTTCCCCCGTTAAGAAACTGGTAATTTATAAAAAGTTACTGATGGCGTACCCTTTCCCGCCAGGTGGATAAGTTACGCTGGGAGATATCCCCTAGGGTGGATAAGGCGCTCACACGTTTGTCAAAAAAGGTGGCACTGCCGTCTTAGGATACGGCCACTTTAATAGGTACCTGTTGATAAAAAACAGGAGGCTATCCTGAAGTCTGTATTTACACACTCAGGTACTAGACTGAGACCTGCAGATAGTGCTGCTGCAGCGTGGTCGGTGACCCTGTCAAACAGGGATACTAGTTGGCAAACATAAAAACATATTAAAGACGTCGTCTTATATATGGGGGATGCACAGAGGGATATTTTGCCGGCTGGCATCCAAAATAAATGTAATGTCCATTCTGTCAGGAGGGTATTAGAGACCTGTCATTGGACAGGTGATACTGACTTAAAAAGCGCATAGAGAGCCTTATAAGGGTGAGGAATTATTTGGGGATGGTCTCTGGGACCTCGTATCCACAGCAACTGCTGGGAAGAAATAATTTTACCTCAGGTTTCCTCACAGACAAAGGTACAGTCCTTTCGGCTTCAGAAAAGCAAGCGGGTCAAATGGCGCTTCCTTTCTGTACAGAGACAAGGGTAGAGGGAAAAAGCTGCACCAGTCAGCCTGTTCCCAGAATCAAGATTCTTCCCCCGCCTCCTGTGAGTCCACACCATGACGCGGGTGCTCCACAGGTGTAGCCAGGTACGGTGGGGGGCCGTCTCAAAAAATTTCAGCAATTAGTGGGCTCGCTCACAGGTGGATCCCTGTTTCTTTCAAGTAGTATTTCAGGGGTACAAGCTGGAATTCGAGATGTCTCCCCCCAGCCGTTTCCTAAAATATGCCTTGCTGACAACTCCCTCAGGCAGGGAGGCTGTGCTAGAGGCAATTAATAAGCGGTATTCCCAGCAGGTAATACTCAAGGTGCCCCTACTTCAACAAGGACGGGGTTACTATTCCACACGGGTTGGGGTACCGAAACCGCATGGTTCGGTGGGACCCTTTTTATATTTAAAATCCTTAAACACATACATAAAAAAATTCAAGTTCAAGATGGAATCGCTCAGGGCGGTTATTGCAAGCCTGGACGAGGGGGATTACATGGTATCCCGGGACATCAAGGATGCTTACCTGCATGTCCCCATTTATCATCCTCGCCAGGAGTACCTCAGATTTGTGGTACAGGATTACCATTACCAAGTCCAGACACTGCCGTTTGGACTGTACATGGCACCGAGGGTGTTTTATCAAGGTAATGGCCGAAATGATGATACTCCTTCGAAAAAAGGGAGTTGTAATTATCCCGTACTTGGACAATCTCGTTATAAGGGCGAGGTCCAAGGAGCAGTTGGTAGTCGGGGTAGCACTATTTTGGAAAGTGCTACAACAGCATGTTTGGATTCTAAACAGTCCAAAGTCACAGCTGGTTCCTATGACACGTCTACTGTTCCTGGGGATGGTTCTGGACATAAACCAGAAATAGTGTTTCTCCCGGAGGAGAAAGCCAAGGAGTTGTCATCTCTAGTCAGAGACCTCCTGAAGCCAAAATAGGTAGCGGTGCATCATTGTACGCGAGTCCTGGGAAAAATGGTAGCTTCCTACGAAGCAATCCCATTAGGCAGGTTCCATACAAGAACTTTTCAGAGGGACCTGTTAGACAAGTGGTCCGGATCGCATCTTCCGATGCATAGGCTGATAACCCTGTCTCCAAGAACCAGGGTATCTCTACTGTGGTGGCTGCAGAGTGCCCATCTTCAAGAGGGCCGCAGGTTCGGCATACAGGACTAGGTCCTAGTGACCATGGATTCCAGCCTTTGAGGCTGGGAGGCAGTCACACAGGGAAGAAATTTCCAGGGACTTTGGTCAAGTCAGATTATTTCCCTACACATAAATATTCTGGACCTGAGGGCCATTTACAATGCCCTGAGGCCGGCAAGGCATCTGCTTCAAAACCAGCCGGTACTGATCCAATCAGACAACATCACGGCAGTCGCCCATGTAAACCAACAGGGCGGCACAAGAAGCAGGATGGCGATGGCAGAAGCCACAAGGATTCTCCGATAGGCGGAAAATCATGTGTTAGCACTGTCAGCAGTGTTCATTCCCGGAGTGGACAACTGGGAAGCAGATCTTCTCAACAGACACGACCTCCACCCGGGAGAATGGGGACTTCCTCCAGAAGTCTTCCAATAGGATTGTACACCATTGGGAAAGGCCACAGGTGGACATGATGGCGTCCCGCCTCAACAAAAAGCTATAAAAGATATTGCACCGGGTCAAGGGACCCTCAGGCGATAGCTATGGACGCTCTGGTAACACCGTGGGTGTACCAGTCGGTTTATGTGTTCTCCCCTCTGCCTCTCATACCAAAGGTACTGAGAATAATAAGAAGGCGAGGAGTAAGAACGATACTCGTGGATGGCCAAGAAGAGCTTGGTACCCAGAACTTCAAGAATTTATATCAGAGGACCCATGGCCTCTGCCACTCAGACAGGACCTGCGGCAGCAGGGGCCCTGTCTGTTCCAAGACTTACCGAGGCTGCGTTTGACGGCATGGCGGTTGAACGCCGGATCCTGAAGGAAAAGGGCATTCCGGAGGAAGTCATTCCTACGCTTACTAAAGCCAGGAAAGAGGTTACAGCAACTCATTATCACCGCATATGGCGAAAATATGTTGCATGGTGTGAGGCCGAAAGGGCCCCAACAGAGGAATTTCAACTAGGTCGATTTCTGCATTTCCTGCAAGCAGGAGTGACTATGGGCCTTAAATTGGGTTCCATTAAGGTACAGATCTCGGCTCTGTCGATTTTCTTTCAAAAAGAACTAGCTTCAGTACCTGAAGTTCAGACATTTATAAAAGGAGTGCTGCATAGTCAGCCCCCGTTTGTGCCTCCTGTGGCACCTAGGGATCTCAACGTGGTGTTGAGTTTCTTAAAATCACATTGGTTTGAACCACTAAAAACCGTGGATCTGAAATATCTCACGTGGAAGGTGGTTATGTTATTGGCCTTGGCTTCTGCCAGGCGAGTATCAAAATTGGCGGCTTTGTCTTGTAAAAGCCCTTATTTGATTTTCCATATGGATAGGGCAGAATTGAGGACTCGTCCCCAGTTTCTCCCAAAGGTGGTGTCAGCGTTTCACCTGAACCAGCCTATTGTGGTGCCTGCGGCTACTAGGGACTTGGAGGACTCCAAGTTGCTAGACGTTGTCAGGGCACTAAAAATATATGTTTCCAGAACGGCTAGAGTCAGAAAATCTGACTCGCTGTTTATCCTATATGCACCTAACAAGCTGGGTGCTCCTGCTTCTAAGCAGACTATTGCTCGTTGGATTTGTAGTACAATTCAGCTTGCACATACTGTGGCAGGCCTGCCACAGCCAAAATCTGTCAATGCCCATTCCACAAGGAAGGTGGGCTCATCTTGGGCGGCTGCCCGAGGGGTCTCGGCTTTACAACTTTGCCGAGCAGCTACTTGGTCAGGGGCAAACATGTTTGCAAAATTCTACAAATTTGATACCCTGGCTGAGGAGAACCTGGAGTTCTCTCATTCGGTGCTGCAGAGTCATCCGCACTCTCCCGCCCGTTTGGGAGCTTTGGTATAATCCCCATGGTCCTTACGGAGTTCCCAGCATCCACTAGGACGTCAGAGAAAATAAGAATTTACTCACCGGTAATTCTATTTCTCGTAGTCCGTAGTGGATGCTGGGCGCCCATCCCAAGTGCGGTTTATCTGCAATACTTGTACATAGTTATTGTTAACTAAATCGGGTTATTGTTGAGCCATCTGTTGAGAGGCTCTATTGTTTCATACTGTTAACTGTGTTTCATATCACGAGTTGTACGGTGTGATTGGTGTGGCTGGTATGAGTCTTACCCGGGATTCAAAATCCTTCCTTATTGTGTACGCTCGTCCGGGCACACTACCTAACTGAGGCTTGGAGGAGGGTCATAGTGGGAGGAGCCAGTGCACACCAGGTAGTCTAAGATCTTTCTAGAGTGCCCAGCCTCCTTCGGAGCCCGCTATCCCCATGGTCCTTACGGAGTTCCCAGCATCCACTACGGACTACGAGAAATAGAATTACCGGTGAGTAAATTCTTATTTTCCCACATGGATCACACTACTTTCTCACTCTCACCTGGATCACACTACCTTCTCTCTCCCACCTGGATCACACTACCTTCTCTCTCACCTGGATCACACTACCTTCTCTCTCTCTCACCTGAATCACACTACCTTCTCTCTCTCACCTGGATCACACTACCTTCTCTCTCCCACCTGGATCACACAACCTTCTCTCTCTCACCTGGATCACACTACCTTCTCTCTCTCACCTGAATCACACTACCTTCTATCTCCCACTTGGATCACACTACCTTCTCTCTCTCACCTGGATCACACTACCTTCTCTCTCTCACCTGGATGACACTACCTTCTCTCTCCCACCTAGATGACACTACCGTCTCTCTCCCACCTGGATCACACTACCTTCTCTCTCTCTCCTGGATCACACTACCTTCTCTCTCCCACCTGGATGACACTACCTTCTCTCTCTCACCTGGATCACACTACCTTCTCTCTCTCACCTGGATGACACTACCTTCTCTCTCCCACCTGGATGACACTACCTTCTCTCTCCCACCTGGATCACATTACCTTCTCTCTCCCACCTGGATCACACTACCTTCTCTCTCCCACCTGGATCACACTACCTTCTCTCTCCCACCTGGATCACACTACCTTCTCTCTCCCACCTGGATCACACTACCTTCTCTCTCCCACCTGGATGACACTACCTTCTCTCTGTCACCTGGATGACACTACCTTCTCTCCCACCTGGATCACACTACCTTCTCTCGCTCACCTGGATGACACTACCTTCTCTCTCCCACCTGGATCACACTACCTTCTCTCTGTCACCTGGATGACACTACCTTCTCTCTCCCACCTGGATGACACTACCTTCTCTCTCCCACCTGGATCACACTTCCTCCTCTCTCTTCCCTGGATCACACTAACTTCTCTCCCACCTGGATCACACTACCTTCTTTCTCCCACCTGGATCACACTATCTTCTCTCTCCCACCTGGATCACACTACCTTCTCTCTCTCACCTGGATCACACTACCTTCTCTCTCCCACCTGGATGACACTACCTTCTCTCTCTCACCTGGATCACACTACCTTCTCTCTCCCACCTGGATCACACTACCTTCTCTCTCCCACCTGGATCACACTACCTTCTCTCTCCCACCTGGATCACACTACCTTGTCTCTCTCACCTGGATCACACTACCTTCTCTCTCCCACCTGGATGACACTACCTTCTCTCTCCCACCTGGATCACACTACCTTCTCTCTCTCACCTGAATCACACTACCTTCTCTCTCTCACCTGGATCACACTACCTTCTCTCTCCCACCTGGATCACACTACCTTCTCTCTCCCACCTGGATCACACTACCTTGTCTCTCTCACCTGGATCACACTACCTTCTCTCTCTCACCTGAATCATACTACCTTCTATCTCTCACCTGGATCACACTACCTTCTCTCTCTCACCTGGATGACACTACCTTCTCTCTCCCACCTGGATGACACTACCTTCTCTCTCCCACCTGGATCACACTACCTTCTCTCTCTCTCTCCTGGATCACACTACCTTCTCTCTCCCACCTGGATGACACTACCTTCTCTCTCTCACCTGGATGACACTACCTTCTCTCTCTCACCTGAATCATACTACCTTCTCTCCCACCTGGATCACACTACCTTCTCTCTCCCACCTGGATCACACTACCTTCTCTCTCCCACCTGGATCACACTACCTTGTCTCTCTCACCTGGATCACACTACCTTCTCACTCTCACCTGAATCACACTACCTTCTCTCTCACCTGGATCACACTACCTTCTCTCTCCCACCTGGATCACACTACATTCTCTCTCCCACCTGGATGACACTACCTTCTCTCTCTCACCTGGATGACACTACCTTCTCTCTCTCACCTGAATCATACTACCTTCTCTCCCACCTGGATCACACTACCTTCTCTCTCCCACCTGGATCACACTACCTTCTCTCTCCCACCTGGATCACACTACCTTGTCTCTCTCACCTGGATCACACTACCTTCTCACTCTCACCTGAATCACACTACCTTCTCTCTCTCACCTGGATCACACTACCTTCTCTCTCCCACCTGGATCACACTACCTTCTCTCTCCCACCTGGATCACACTACCTTCTCTCTCTCACCTGAATCACACTACCTTCTATCTCTCACCTGGATCACACTACCTTCTCTCTCTCACCTGGATGACACTACCTTCTCTCTCCCACCTGGATGACACTACCTTCTCTCTCCCACCTGGATCACACTACCTTCTCTCTCTCTCCTGGATCACACTACCTTCTCTCTCCCACCTGGATGACACTACCTTCTCTCTCTCACCTGGATCACACTACCTTCTCTCTCTCACCTGGATCATACTACCTTCTCTCTCCCACCTGGATCACACTACCTTCTCTCTCCCACCTGGATCACACTACCTTCTCTCTCTCACCTGGATCACACTACCTTCTCTCTCCCACCTGGATCACACTACCTTCTCTCTCCCACCTGGATCACACTACCTTCTCTCTCCCACCTGGATCACACTACCTTCCCTCTCCCACCTGGATGACACTACCTTCTCTCTCCCACCTGGATCACACTACCTTCTCTCGCTCACCTGGATGACACTACCTTCTCTCTCCCACCTGGATCACACTACCTTCTCTCTTTCACCTGGATGACACTACCTTCACTCTCCCACCTGGATCACACTACCTTCTCTCCACCATCTGTACCTTATATCATATGTCCATCACGCGGCTCACATTACACATTACTCAGTCCTCTCATTCCCCACATGGGTTATGTTGTATAACCCTTATTACTCAAAACTACCTTCTATATTTCTGAAATATATCCCATAGTTACCAAAATTAGCCCATGCAATTTTCACCATCATGACCATTCTATTCCTGGATAAGACATCCATCTTCTTCCTTTATGTTGTGTACATCCTCTGCCACCATGGCACAAGCCACCCACACTTTTTTTCCCCAAAGAAGCCATTGTTACATAGTAACATAGTATTTGAGGTTGAATAGAGTCAAATTGCCCATCGTGTTCAACCTGTTTTAAGTTGTGATGATTCTACATACTTGCTGAATCATGTTTTATGACTAGTTAGCTACTATAACTCATGTTACCCCCAGATGAACCATGTTGATATTTTAAGTATTATAACCTTGGATAGCTTTTTCATTCAGAAATTTATCCATTCCTTTTTTAAATCCAATTACAGAGTCCACCATTACCACCTTCCCTGGCAGGGAATTCCACATCCTGAATGCCCTAACAGTGAAGAACCCATTCCTCTGTTGCGTTCGGAACTTTCTCTCCTCCAGTCGCAGCAAGTGCCCACGTTAAGTCCACTATTAAAAAATGCCTCGCACCTCTACAGTAGCTGCCCTGCAGATGGCCTAATTTCAGCCTCCTGACACTTCCTCCCACAACTGTTCCATCCTTCCTCTTGCCCAGACCACATGCTCCTCTTTTGGACTGTACGGCACTCTCCCTCCCTAGGACCACACATACCTCCTCCCCAAAAAATCCACTTCCTCCACATGGTCCATTCAGTTTCCATGGCTACGGGTCTGTATTCCTCCCCAGGACCACACAGTCCTCTCCCTTCCTTTTATAGTCAGGCTCTTGGGCTCTTGCAGATCAGGATTACTCACTCTAGACCTTAATGTCATGGGAATCCTCAGTCAGACAAGACCTTAACCCCTCCTCCTCTGCCAGAAGTACAACTGCTTCTAATTAAATTAATACTGCTCCTGCTACAAAGTCCCAGTATAAAGAGCAGAGTTTATCTCAGTGGTTAACAAAATCCCAATATATCAGAGCCTCTTCTACGCAGAACATGCTATAAGTCTTATCACTCCTGTGCATCATGCGACATAACGGATCCTTCAGACTATGGGGGTCATTCCGAGTTGATCGTAGCTGTGCTAAATTTAGCACAGCTACGATCATTCACACTGACATGCGGGGGGACGCCCAGCACAGGGCTATCCCGCCCCGCATGTCAGTGCTGGCCCCCCCGCAGAAGTTCAAAGGCAACGCACAGCGGCGATGCCTTTGCACCTCAAGAGTAGCTCCCGACCAGCGCAGCTTTAGCGTGCTGGCCGGGAGCTACTCACCGCTCCCCGGCTCGCAGCAGCTGTGTGTGACGTCAAGCAGCCGCTGCGGGCTGCCCCCCGTTCGGTCCGGCCATGCCTGCGTTGGCCGGACAGCTCCTACGAAACGGCAGCCAAACGCCGCTGTTCCGCCCCCTCCCGCCCAGCGATAGCCTCTGCCTGTCAATCAGGCAGAGGCGATCACAGCCCTGCTATGGCCTTCGGTCGTCTGGCATGCGCCGGCGCACTACGGCGCCGGTGCAGTAGGGACCCGTTTGCTCGGCTGCGACAAAAAGCAGAGAGCTAACGGGTCGGAATGACCCCCTATGGGCCTAATTCAGAGTTGATCGCAGCAGCAAATTTGTTAGCAGTTGGCCAAAACCATGGTGGTCATTCTGAATTGATCGCTTGCAGCATTCGTGCGCTGTGCAGCGATGAGGCAAAAAAAATGGCACTTCTGCGCATGTGTATGCAGCGGAATGCGCACACGCGAAGTACTATTACAACGAACGATGTCGTTTCACACAAGGTCTAGCGAAGCTTTTCAGGCTGCACAGTGATTGACATGAAGTGGGCGTTTCTGGGTGTCAACTGACCGTTTTCAGGGAGTGTTCGAAAAAACACAGGCGTGCCAGGTAAAACGCAGGCGTGGCTGGGCGAACGCAGGGCGTGTTCGTGACGTCAAAACAGGAACTGAACAGACTGAAGTGATCGCAAGCGCTGAGTAGGTCTGAAGCTACTCTGAAACTGCACAAAATTATTTTTTAGCCGCTCTGCGATCCTTTCGTTTGCACTTCTGCTTAGCCATAATACACTCCAAGTGGGCAGCGGCATAGCGTTTGCACGGCTGCTAAAAACTGCTAGCGAGCGAACAACTCGGAATGACCACCAAAGTTACTTGCTTTTTTTGCTTTACTTACAAACATGAATCCAGCCCTATGTGTAAGTACAATTGTAACTTCACAGAGGCTTGCAACAGTATTCAACTTCTAATGCTGTTTGCATAAGAAATCAACTCCTGCAGAGCAGTGGCGTCACTAGGCGGGGCGGGGGGTGCGAGACGCCACCCAGTGGGAGGCAGCATAGCGTTTGCATGGTTGCTAAAAACAGCGAGCGATCAACTCTGAATTACCCCCTGTGCACCTATTAGATAACATGCAGCACAGGGGAGATGTACTAAGCAGTGAAAAGGATGGCGAAGTTGCCCATGGCAACCAATCAGCATTGACGTAACATTTATAATTTGCATATTATAAAAATATACAGGGAAGCTGATTGGTTGCCATAGGCAACTTTTCCACTGGGTCACTTTCCACTCTTTTTACTGCTGCTTAGTACATCTCCCTGCCAAAGATAAAGGATAGACTATCTTCTAATACAGATGGGATGTGGTCATGTGACCACCGCTCGGGATCCTGGCGGTCATCATGCCGACGCTGGGATCCCGAGCAATCAAAATGCCGGCAGACAGAATGCCAACCCACTGCCGCCACTTTACTTACCTCAGCTCAGCCAGCTGCGACTCCCTTCTCTGTTCCCCCTGCAGTGAGAGCTATTGGCGAATGTCAGTCACAGGACACACCCCTCTGTATTGTTATATAGATACCTGCATCACTAAAACAAAGAGTCTTCTACAAGAAGCCAGTACTGATTACCTCACTGCAGTTAGCTGAAATCATTTCTCACATTAGTAATGGTGTGCATGACCTCTACTGGCAAAATACTAAATTACACTGTGAGAAATGCATATGTTTGTGGGGAGACACAACAGGTATGGGTCATTGGATCGACCCAACTTAGGTCGACACTCATTAGATCGACCACTGAAGGTCAACATTGCTATTAGGTCGACATGTACTAGGTCGGCAGGTAAAAAGGTCGACATAAGGTTTTTGACTGTTTTTGGTGTTGTTTTCTCCGTAAAGTGACGGGGAACCCAAATTAGTGCACCGAGTCCCCTCGCATGGCGAAGTTGCCTCTCTCCGCTACCACTGCGCTTGTCGCAGGTTAGCGGTCCAATCGTGGTCCACGTGGATCGTTAAGTATGATAAAATCCAAAAAATTGAAAAAAATAAGAATTTACTTACCGATAATTCTATTTCTCATAGTCCGTAGTGGATGCTGGGGACTCCGAAAGGACCATGGGGAATGGCGGCTCCGCAGGAGACTGGGCACAAAAGTAAAAGCTTTAAGACTACCTGGTGTGCACTGGCTCCTCCCCCTATGACCCTCCTCCAAGCCTCAGTTAGGATACTGTGCCCGGACAAGCGTACACAATAAGGAAGGATTTTGAATCCCGGGTAAGACTCATACCAGCCACACCAATCACACCGTACAACTTGTGATCTGAACCCAGTTAACAGCATGATAACAGAGGAGCCTCTGAAAAGATGGCTCACAACAATAATAACCCGATTTTTTGTAACAATAACTATGTACAAGTATTGCAGACAATCCGCACTTGGGATGGGCGCCCAGCATCCACTACGGACTATGAGAAATAGAATTATCGGTAAGTAAATTCTTATTTTCTCTGACGTCCTAGTGGATGCTGGGGACTCCGAAAGGACCATGGGGATTATACCAAAGCTCCCAAACGGGCGGGAGAGTGCGGATGACTCTGCAGCACCGAATGAGAGAACTCCAGGTCCTCCTCAGCCAGGGTATCAAATTTGTAGAATTTAGCAAACGTGTTTGCCCCTGACCAAGTAGCTGCTCGGCAAAGTTGTAAAGCCGAAACCCCTCGGGCAGCCGCCCAAGATGAGCCCACTTTCCGTGTGGAATGGGCTTTTACAGATTTTGGCTGTGGCAGGCCTGCCACAGAATGTGCAAGCTGAATTGTACTACAAATCCAACGAGCAATAGTCTGCTTAGAAGCAGGAGCACCCAGCTTGTTGGGTGCATACAGGATAAACAGCGAGTCAGATTTTCTGACTCCAGCCGTCCTGGAAACATATATTTTCAGGGCCCTGACTACGTCCAGCAACTTGGAATCCTCCAAGTCCCTAGTAGCCGCAGGCACCACAATAGGCTGGTTTAAGTGAAATGCTGAAACCACCTTAGGGAGAAATTGAGGACGAGTCCTCAATTCTGCCCTGTCCGTATGAAAAATTAGGTAAGGGCTTTTATAGGATAAAGCCGCCAAATCTGAGACACGCCTGGCTGAGGCCAGGGCTAACAGCATTACCACTTTCCATGTGAGATATTTTAAGTCCACAGTGGTGAGTGGTTCAAACCAATGTGATTTTAGGAACCCCAAAACTACATTGAGATCCCAAGGTGCCACTGGAGGCACAAAAGGAGGCTGTATATGCAATACCCCCTTGACAAACGTCTGAACTTCAGGAGCTGAAGCTAGTTCTTTTTGGAAGAATATTGACAGGGCCGAAATTTGAACCTTAATGGACCCTAATTTTAGGCCGATAGACAGTCCTGTTTGCAGGAAATGCAGGAAACGACCCAGTTGAAATTCCTCTGTAGGGGCCTTCCTGGCCTCACACCACGCAACATATTTACGCCAAATACGGTGATAATGTTGCACAGTTACATCCTTCCTGGCTTTGATCAGGGTAGGGATGACTTCATCCGGAATGCCTATTTCCTTCAGGATCCGGCGTTCAACCGCCATGCCGTCAAATGCAGCCGCGGTAAGTCTTGGAACAGACATGGTCCCTGCTGGAGCAGGTCCTTTCTTAGAGGTAGAGGCCACGGGTCTTCCGTGAGCATCTCTTGAAGTTCCGGGTACCAAGTCCTTCTTGGCCAATCCGGAGCCACGAGTATAGTCCTTACTCCTCTCCTTCTTATGATTCTCAGTACCTTGGGTATGAGAGGCAGAGGAGGGAACACATACACTGACTGGTACACCCACGGTGTTACCAGAGCGTCCACAGCTATTGCCTGAGGGTCCCTTGACCTGGCGCAATATCTGTCCAGTTTTTTGTTGAGGCGGGACGCCATCATGTCCACCTTTGGTTTTTCCCAACGGTTCACAATCATGTGGAAGACTTCTGGGTGAAGTCCCCACTCCCCCGGGTGGAGATCGTGTCTGCTGAGGAAGTCTGCTTCCCAGTTGTCCACTCCCGGAATGAACACTGCTGACAGTGCTATCACATGATTTTCCGCCCAGCGAAGAATCCTTGCAACTTCCGTCATTGCCCTCCTGCTTCTTGTGCCGCCCTGTCTGTTTACGTGGGCGACTGCCGTGATGTTGTCCGACTGGATCAGCACCGGCTGACCCTGAAGCAGAGGCCTTGCCTGACTTAGGGCATTGTAAATGGCCCTTAGTTCCAGGATATTTATGTGAAGTGACGTTTCCATGCTTGACCACAAGCCCTGGAAATTTCTTCCCTGTGTGACTGCTCCCCAGCCTCTCAGGCTGGCATCCGTGGTCACCAGGACCCAGTCCTGAATGCCGAATCTGCGGCCCTCTAGAAGATGAGCACTCTGCAACCACCACAGGAGAGACACCCTTGTCCTTGGAGACAGGGTTATCCGCTGATGCATTTGAAGATGCGATCCGGACCATTTGTCCAGCAGATCCCACTGAAAAGTTCTTGCGTGGAATCTGCCGAATGGAATCGCTTCGTAAGAAGCCACCATTTTTCCCAGGACCCTTGTGCATTGATGCACTGACACTTGGCCTGGTTTTAGGAGGTTCCTGACTAGGTCGGATAACTCCCTGGCTTTCTCCTCCGGGAGAAACACCTTTTTCTGTACTGTGTCCAGAATCATCCCTAGGAACAGCAGACGTGTCGTCGGAATCAGCTGCGATTTTGGAATATTTAGAATCCATCCGTGCTGTCGTAGTACTACTTGAGATAGTGCTACTCCGACCTCTAACTGTTCTCTGGACCTTGCCCTTATCAGGAGATCGTCCAAGTAAGGGATAATTAAGACGCCTTTTCTTCGAAGAAGAATCATCATTTCGGCCATTACCTTGGTAAAGACCCGGGGTGCCGTGGACAATCCAAACGGCAGCGTCTGAAACTGATAGTGACAGTTCTGTACCACAAACCTGAGGTACCCTTGGTGAGAAGGGCAAATTGGGACATGGAGGTAAGCATCCTTGATGTCCAGAGACACCATATAGTCCCCTTCTTCCAGGTTCGCTATCACTGCTCTGAGTGATTCCATCTTGAATTTGAACCTTTGTATGTAAGTGTTCAAGGATTTCAGATTTAAAATAGGTCTCACCGAGCCGTCCGGCTTCGGTACCACAAACAGCGTGGAATAATACCCCTTTCCTTGTTGTAGGAGGGGTACCTTGATTATCACCTGCTGGGAATACAGCTTGTGAATGGCTTCCAATACCGCCTCCCTGTCGGGGGGAGACATTGGTAAGGCAGACTTCAGGAACCGGCGAGGGGGAGACGTCTCGAATTCCAATTTGTACCCCTGAGATACTACCTGCAGGATCCAGGGGTCCACTTGCGAGTGAGCCCACTGCGCGCTGAAATTCTTGAGACGGGCCCCCACCGTGCCTGAGTCCGCTTGTAAGGCCCCAGCGTCATGCTGAGGACTTGGCAGAAGCGGGGGAGGGCTTCTGTTCCTGGGAAGAGGCTGTCTGCTGCAGTCTTTTTCCCCTTCCTCTGCCCCGGGGCAGATACGAGTGGCCTTTTGCCCGCTTGCCCTTATGGGGACGAAAGGACTGAGCCTGAAAAGACGGTGTCTTTTTCTGCTGAGAGGTGACCAGGGGTAAAAAGGTGGATTTCCCAGCCGTTGCCGTGGCCACCAGGTCCGATAGACCGACCCCAAATAACTCCTCCCCTTTATACGGCAATACTTCCATATGCCGTTTGGAATCCGCATCACCTGACCACTGTCGCGTCCATAACCCTCTTCTGGCAGAAATGGACAGCGCACTTACTCTTGATGCCAGAGTGCAAATATCCCTCTGTGCATCTCTCATATATAGAAATGCATCCTTTAAATGCTCTATAGTCAATAATATATTGTCCCTGTCCAGGGTATCAATATTTTCAGTCAGGGAATCCGACCAAGCCACCCCAGCACTGCACATCCAGGCTGAGGCGATTGCTGGTCGCAGTATAATACCAGTATGTGTGTATATACTTTTTAGGATATTTTCCAGCTTCCTATCAGCTGGTTCCTTGAGGGCGGCCGTATCAGGAGACGGTAACGCCACTTGTTTTGATAAGCGTGTGAGCGCCTTATCTACCCTAGGGGGTGTTTCCCAACGCGCCCTAACCTCTGGCGGGAAAGGGTATAATGCCAATAATTTTTTAGAAATTAGCAGTTTTTTATCGGGGGAAACCCACGCTTCATCACACACCTCATTTAATTCATCTGATTCAGGAAAAACTACGGGTAGTTTTTTCACACCCCACATAATACCCTTTTTTGTGGTACTTGTAGTATCAGAAATGTTCAAAACCTCCTTCATTGCCGTGATCATGTAACGTGTGGCCCTACTGGAAAATACGTTTGTTTCCTCACCGTCGACACTGGAGTCAGTGTCCGTGTCTGAGTCTGTGTCGACCACCTGAGGTAACGGGCGCTTTAGAGCCCCTGACGGTGTTTGAGACGCCTGTACAGGTATTAACTGATTTGCCGGCTGTCTCATGTCGTCAACAGTCTTTTGTAAAGTGCTGACACTATCACGTAATTCCTTCCATAAGACCATCCAGTCAGGTGTCGACTCCCTAGGGGGTGACATCACTAATACAGGCAATTGCTCCGCCTCCATACCATTTTCCTCCTCATACATGTCGACACAACGTACCGACACACAGCACACACACAGGGAATGCTCTGATAGAGGACAGGACCCCACTAGCCCTTTGGGGAGACAGAGGGAGAGTTTGCCAGCACACACCAGAGCGCTATATATATACAGGGATAACCTTATATATAAGTGTTTTTCCCTTATATAGCTGCTGTATAGATTTATCTGCCAAATTAGTGCCCCCCCTCTCTTGTTTTACCCTGTTTCTGTAGTGCAGGACTGCAGGGGAGAGTCAGGGAGCTTCCCTCCAACGGAGCTGTGAGGAAAAAATGGCGCCAGTGTGCTGAGGAGATAGGCTCCGCCCCCTTCTCGGCGGCCTTTCTCCCGCTTTTTTAAGGAAAAATTGGCAGGGGTTAAATGCATCCATATAGCCCAGGAGCTATATGTGATGTATTTTTTGCCATATAAGGTGTTTTTATTGCGTCTCAGGGCGCCCCCCCCCCAGCGCCCTGCACCCTCAGTGACCGGAGTGTGAAGTGTGCTGAGACAATGGCGCACAGCTGCGGTGCTGTGCGCTACCTTATTGAAGACAGGACGTCTTCTGCCGCCGATTTTCCGGACCTCTTCAGTCTTCTGGCTCTGTAAGGGGGCCGGCGGCGCGGCTCTGGGACCCATCCATGGCTGGGCCTGTGATCGTCCCTCTGGAGCTAATGTCCAGTAGCCTAAGTAGCCCAATCCACTCTGCACGCAGGTGAGTTCGCTTCTTCTCCCCTTAGTCCCTCGGTGCAGTGAGCCTGTTGCCAGCAGGTTTCACTGAAAATAAAAAACCTACTTTAAACTTTTACTCTAAGCAGCTCAGGAGAGCCCCTTAGTATGCACCCTTCTCGTTCGGGCACAAAAATCTAACTGAGGCTTGGAGGAGGGTCATAGGGGGAGGAGCCAGTGCACACCAGGTAGTCTTAAAGCTTTTACTTTTGTGCCCAGTCTCCTGCGGAGCCGCTATTCCCCATGGTCCTTTTGGAGTCCCCAGCATCCACTAGGACGTCAGAGAAAAATAAAAAAACTCATGTCGCCCTTTTGACCTGTCGACCTAGTACATGTCGACCTAATGCATGTCGACCTTCAGTGGTCGACCTAATGAGTGGTCGACCTAATGAGTGTCGACCTACGTTGTGTCGACCTAACGACCGTAACCCGACAACTTATCTCTATGAGATGGAATATGTAGGAAATGCTCAAGGTCTGTGGCTGGTTGATTGACGGCCAGGTGAGAGGATTACTCCAACTCTCCACATTACCTGGTCCCAATCAGCCGCAGAGGCTGTGTAATAATATGTGTCTCTTAGGCTGGGTATATACTTCAAAGATTTATCTGCCACCACGCCAACCGAGCAGCCGATTAGGCAAACTATACTCACTTACCAATTGGCCGCCCTATACGTCGGTCAGGACATCACAGTTGGGTGGGCATTTGAATTTGCACTGCCCAGCTGTGACATCACTGTCGGCACTCCCTGCAGCCAGACACGCCGATATATATGCAAGAGCATGTTGGAGGAGCCCTGTCTGGGTCAGCTACTGAGGGTGTGTCCGTCAGTGACCCCTGTGCAGTCCCCAGCGCCCCCTATGCGGTCGCCGGCAGCACTGTTAGCACCCGCTAATTATTTTAAAGTAAAAATCAACCAGAGATAAACCATAATTATCGATTAGAAATGAGTATATTGAACCTCATTCAGAGTTGGACGCAATTTGAATCTAATTGCCAACGTAAAATGTGCCTGGGAATAGTCAACACTTATAAACAGGTTTAGAATATGCTAGAGATGAGTTGGTTCGGTTCTCAGAGAACCGAACCCTACCGAACTTCACATCTCGAACCCGGATCTGAGTCCGGCTCGGGTTTTCCCGCCTGACTCGGAAACCAGAACGAGGCAAAACGTCATCATCCCACTGTCGGATTCTCGCGGGTTTGGATACCATATAAGGAGCCGTGCATCGCCGCCATTTTCACTCCAGTCCTGGAGAGTGTAGTGAGAGGACGTGTCTCGGTCCTCAGTGTCTGTGCGAGCGGGAAAGTGAGGTTGCGATTATAGTGCTGTCTTGTGCTGCTCAGTCCAGTGTAGTGTCTTAGCGGCATCAGTCAGTCCAGTGATCAGTCATAGTGGTGGTGTCCTTTGCTGCCATATGTCCAGCGCTGCTGTATAATAAGTCCCTTACAGTGTAGCTATGTTGTCCTGCATCAGACCAGTGGTAGTGTCCTGTGCTGTATATTATTTACTCCAAATAAAGGGGTTATTAACATTTAATCCAAATATAATTTTTACAGGGTTTGCCCTGTGTGGTGTAGGGGTACGCTCTCCTGTGCCGCATGTTGTGTTATATAACTCCAGAAAAATAACAGAGAACAAAAATTTGGAGGATAAAATAGGGAAAGATCAAGAACCATTTCCTCCTAGTGCTGAAGCTGCTACCACTAGTCATGACATAGATGATGAAATGCCATCAACGTCGTCTGCCAAGGCCGATGCCCAATGTCATAGTAGAGGGCATGTCAAATTCAAAAAGCAAAAGTTCAATAAAAAGACCCAAAAAAAGAAATTGAAATGGTCTGAGGAGAAACGTAAACTTGCCAATATGCCATTTACAACACAGAGTGACAAGGAACGGCTGAGGCCCTGGCCTATGTTCATGACTAGTGGTTCAGCTTCACATGACGATGGAAGCCCTCATACTCCCGTTAGAAAAATGAAAAGAGTTAAGCTGGCAAAAGCACAGCAAAGAACTGTGCGTTCTAAGATGGAATCACAAATCCCCAAGGAGAGTCCAAGTGTGTCGGCGGTTGCGATGCCTGACCTTCCCAACACTGGACGGGAAGAGGTGGCTCCTGCCACCATTTGCACGCCCTCTACAAGTGCTGGAAGGAGCACCCACAGTCCAGTTTCTGATATTCAAATTGAAGATGTCACTGTTGAAGTACACCAGGATGAGGATATGGGTGTTGCTGGCGCTGAGCAGGAAGTTGACGAGGAGGATTCTGATGGTGATGCGGTTTGTTTAAATCAGGCACCGGGGGAGACACCTGTTGTCCGTGGGATGAATAAGCCCATTGTGATGCCTGGGCAAAATACCAAAAAAGCCACCTCTTCGGTGTGAAATTATTTCTCCACAAATCCGGACAACAGGTTTCAAGCCGTTGCTGCTGGGAGTCGATCGTCATCACAGAGGGGAAGTCGGAAGACCACTTGTACTACTTCAACTAAGCAACAGTCCAACAGTCCTTTGTGAGGAAGATTAAATATGACAGCAGTCATCCTGTTGCAAAGCGGATAACTGAGGCCTTGACAGCTATGTTGGTGTTAGACGTGCATCCGGTATCCGTCATTAGTTCAGTGGAACTTAGAGAATTGTTTGAGGTAGTGGGACTTAGAGAATTGTTTGAGGTAGTGTGTCCCCGGTACCAACTCCCATCTAGGTTCCACTTCACTGGGCAGGCGATACTGAGAATGTGCAGAAACATCAGAAAAAGTGTCCTCAGTGTCCTAAAAAATGCAGTTGTAAACACTGTCCACTTAACCACGGACATCTGGACAAGTGGAACAGGGCAGACTCAGGGCAGTCTTTTCGTATGGGCTCAATGGGCTCTTGCCCAAGGGCCCCAGGCTGATAGCTAAGGGTCCCCTTTTTCCAGGGGTACCAGATTTTTGAAAATCGGCCCTGGGGAACAGGATATATCCGACTTCAAAGCAGCGGCCCCCATCCGAGCCTGTTAATTGTTCTTCCCAGCCAGATATCTCGGGTTCTGTCTGACTTAGAGTTTTTCTGAGGGTATAATCCAAAAGCTGGGACTCTCTCTTTTGGTGGATACTAGCAGCTTGTCTCTACTATGCCTAGAACCAGAGATATCAGCCTTCCAGCAGCTGGTCTCTGCTCCAGCTCCACACGCCTAATATACTGTTTTATATTTTTGTTGGTGAATTGCTCTGGTTCTTGATCTCATTAAAGCTAACAAATCTATTTCCAGGAACTGGAGATATATACAGTAAAGCAAGCTGCCCTCCCACCAGAAAATGATGAATATTAAGCCCATTCCACTATCCACCCCTCCCCTGCGTATTAAACACCCCCTACCACCCTGAAAGTTATGTAACGGGGCCCTTTCATTCAGCCCAATGTCCCCTTCTACAGTTTAGTGCTTTCCCTCCAGCCCCATCTCCCACCATCTGCGCAGTAAAGGAGTAATTAGCAGAGATTATTTCTCCAGGTCCTACATGCTGAGCGTAAGATAGAACCCCCCTACCCCCCGCGGGGGGTGTGGTATGGTTTGCCGGCGGTCGGGGTCCCGGCAACCAGTATACCGGCGCCGGAATCCCGACCGCTGGCATACCGACAGCTGGGTGAGCGCAAATGAGCCACTTGCAAGCTCGCAGCGCTCGCCACGCTGCAGGCACGGTGGCGCGCTATGTGCGCCACACTATTTTTTCTCCCTCCAGGGGGGTCGTGGATCCCCAAGAGGGAGAAAAGATGTCGGTATGCCGGCGGTCGGGATTCCGGCGCCGGTATGGTGGTCGCCGGGAGCCCGGCCGCCGGAAACCTGAAGACCACCACCCGCGGGACATCAAAGCTGCCGCTGACAGCACCCCCCACCCCTACTGCTGGAGGATGAGTAGGGGCCCCAGTGCATTGCTGTGCCCAGGGGCCTACACTGCTGTTAAGACGGCTCTAGGAAGACTAAGGACTATATGACTGTGACAGCCCACTGGGTAGATGTATTGCCTCCCGCAGCAACAGCAGTTGCACCAGTAGCAGCATCTCGCAAACGCAAACTCGTTCCTAGGCAGGCTACACTATGTATCACCACTTTCCGTAAGAGGCACACCGTTGAGAACCTCTTACGGAAACTGAGGGACATCATCGCACAATGGTTTACCACAATTAAACTCTCCTAGGGATTTGTAATATCAGACAACGCCACCAATATTGTGCGTGCATTACATCTGGGCAAATTCCGGCATGTCCCACGTTTTGCACATGCAGTTAATTTGGTGGTGCAGAATTTTTGAAAAATGACAGGGGCGTGCAGGAGATGCTGTTGCTGGCCCGAAAAAGTGCGGGCCACTTTCGGCATTCAGCCACCGCATGCAGAAGACTGAAGGGCCATCAAACACATCTGAACCTTCCCTGCCATCACCTGAAGCAATAGGTGGTAACGAGGTGGAATTCAACACTCTATATGCTTCAGAGGATGGAGGAGCAGCAAAAGGCCATTCAAGCCTATACATCCACCTACGATATAGGCAAAGGAGGGGGAATGTACCTGACTCAAGCGCAGTGGAGAATGATTTCCGTCTTGTGCAAGGTTCTCCAACCTTTCGAGTCAGGTCATTCCCCTTATCAGGCTTTTGCAGAAGCAGCTGGAGAAATTGAAGGAGGAGCTAAGACGGAGTGATTCCGCAAAGTATGTGGGACTTGTGGATGGAGCCCTTCATTCGCTTTGCCAGGATTCAAGGGTGGTCAATCTGTTGAAATCAGAGCACTACATTTTGGCCACCGTGCTCGATTCTAGGTTTAAAGCCTACGTTGTATCTCTCTTTCTAGCAGACACAAGTCTGCAGAGGTGCAAAGACCTGCAGGTGAGAAAATTGTCAACTCAAGCGGAACGTGACCCGTCAACAGCTCCTCCTTCATTTTCTCCCGCAACTGGGGCTGCAAGGAAAAGGATAAGATTTCCTAGCCCACCCGCTGGCGATGATGCAGGGCAGTCAGGAGCGAGTGCCAACATCTGGTCCGGACAGAAGGACCTGCCAACGATTACTGACATCCAATGCTTAAAGAGGTCCTAGAGAGGTGGTGGAACTCACCTCCCCTCCCCAAGGAGAAAATGCAAGTAAGTTATTGTGCGCGCCTACGGCACGTGTTGCAAAAACCGGTGTGGTCTCAAAAAGAAAGGGGCGTGGCCACACAATAGTAATAATGCCCACAGTAGTAGCACCCCGTAATACACATAATGCCCACAGCAGTAGCGCCCCTTATACAATGCACACAGTAGTAGTGCTCCTTATGCAATGTCCACTGTACTGGTAGTGCCCACGGTGGTAGTGCCCCTTCTATAGAGCCCATAGTAGTGGTGCCCCTTTGCAATGCCCCCAGTAGTAGTGCCCCTTATGTCCCCAGCAGTGATGCCCCTTATGAAGTTCCCCCTTTACAATGCCCTCATTAGTAGTGCCGCCAGTAGTAATGCCCTTAACGGTAATGCCCCTGTGTAGTATTGCCCCCAGTAGTGATGTTGCCTGTAGTAATGCCCCAGTCATTTAGCCACATCTAGTTTAGCCCCAGTAGTTGTGCCCCCAGTGGTAATGCCCCAGCAGTTATGACCCCAGTAGTTTAGCCCCTGTAGTTAAGCCCCCATGTAGTTTGCCCATTAGTAATGCCCCCAGTAGATTGCCCCCTTGTAGTTTAGCCCCCAGTAGTAATGCCCCCAGTAGTTTAACTCCTGTAGTTATGTTCCCAGTAGTTTAACCCCTGTAGTTATGCCCCCAGTAATTTAGCCCCCCTGTAGTTTGCCCCCAAGTAGTAACACCCCTGTAATTATACCCCCAGTAGTAATGTTCTCCTGTAGTTTGCCCCCAAGTAGTAATGTCCTCCTGCAGTTTGCCCCCAAGTAGTAATGTTCTTAGTAGTTTAACCCCTGTAGTTATGCCCCCAAGTAGGAATGCCCTCCTGTAGTTTGCCCCCAGTAGTAATTAGGGATGAGCGGGTTCGGTTCCTCTGAATCCGAACCCGCCCGAACTTCAGCTTTTTTCCACGGGTCCGAGCAGGCTCGGATCCTCCCGCCTTGCTCGGTTAACCCGAGCACGCCCGAACGTCATCATCCCGCTGTCGGATTCTCGCGAGACTCGGATTCTATATATGGGGAGCATTATTAGGAGGAGTACTACTATACTGTATACTACTCAGACACAGTATTTTGGGGAGCATTATTAGGAGGAGTACTACTATACTGTATACTACTCTACTACTTGCTGAAGTGATATTTATAGAGTCATAGGGAGAGGACGTGGCTGGCGTCCTCTCCGTTTAGAGAAGAGAGAGACACAGTATTTTGGGGAGCATTATTAGGAGGAGTACTACTATACTGTATACTACTCTACTACTTGCTGAAGTGATATTTATAGAGTCATAGGGAGAGGACGTGGCTGGCGTCCTCTCCGTTTAGAGAAGAGAGAGACACAGTATTTTGGGGAGCATTATTAGGAGGAGTACTACTATACTGTATACTACTCTACTACTTGCTGAAGTGATATTTATAGAGTCATAGGGAGAGGACGTGGCTGGCGTCCTCTCCGTTTAGAGAAGAGAGAGACACAGTATTTTGGGGAGCATTATTAGGAGGAGTACTACTATACTGTATACTACTATACTACTTGCTGAAGTGATATTTATAGAGTCATAGGGAGAGGACGTGGCTGGCGTCCTCTCCGTTTAGAGAAGAGAGAGACACAGTATTTTGGGGAGCATTATTAGGAGGAGTACTACTATACTGTATACTACTCTACTACTTGCTGAAGTGATATTTATAGAGTCATAGGGAGAGGACGTGGCTGGCGTCCTCTCCGTTTAGAGAAGAGAGAGACACAGTATACTATTTTGGGGAGCATTATTAGGAGGAGTACTACTATACTGTATACTACTCTACTACTTGCTGAAGTGATATTTATAGAGTCATAGGGAGAGGACGTGGCTGGCGTCCTCTCCGTTTAGAGAAGAGAGAGACACAGTATTTTGGGGAGCATTATTAGGAGGAGTACTACTATACTGTATACTACTATACTACTTGCTGAAGTGATATTATAGAGTCATAGGGGGAGAGGACGTGGCTGGCGTCCTCTCCGTTTAGAGAAGAGAGAGACACAGTATTTTGGGGAGCATTATTAGGAGGAGTACTACTATACTGTATACTACTCAGACACAGTATTTTGGGGAGCATTATTAGGAGGAGTACTACTATACTGTATACTACTCTACTACTTGCTGAAGTGATATTTATAGAGTCATAGGGAGAGGACGTGGCTGGCGTCCTCTCCGTTTAGAGAAGAGAGAGACACAGTATTTTGGGGAGCATTATTAGGAGGAGTACTACTATACTGTATACTACTCTACTACTTGCTGAAGTGATATTTATAGAGTCATAGGGAGAGGACGTGGCTGGCGTCCTCTCCGTTTAGAGAAGAGAGAGACACAGTATTTTGGGGAGCATTATTAGGAGGAGTACTACTATACTGTATACTACTATACTACTTGCTGAAGTGATATTTATAGATTAGATAGTGTGACTGTAAGTGTATTATCTGACTTGTGGGGGAGACACTGACAGTGGGGAGCAGTTAGAGTCTGAGAGCAGGACTCAGGAGTACATATAACGTACAGTGCACACTTTTGCTGCCAGAGTCAGTGCCACACTGCCATTGTTGTGACCACACTGACCACCAGTATAATAATATATTTTGTGATTGTCTGCTTAGGACTCGGAGTACTAGTTGCAAGTTGCAACGTGACCTGACCACCAGTTTAATAATCAATCACCACCAGTTTAATATATATATATATAATTGTATATAATATATATATATATATATATATATATATATATATAATATTGTATACCACCTACCCGTGGTTTTTTTTTTTCTTTCTTCTTTGTACATACTACTATAGTATAGTAGCTTACTGTAGCAGTCTGCGGTGCTGCTGAGCTGACAGTGTCCAGCAGGTCCGTCATCAGTCATCATTACCAATACCTAATAAATATATTATCTACCTGTCCGGCTGCAGTACTAGTGATATTATATATATATACATATATATATTGATTTCATCTCATTATCAATCATCCAGTCTATATTAGCAGCAGACACAGTACGGTAGTCCACGGCTGTAGCTACCTCTGTGTCGGCACTCAGCAGTCCATCCATAATTGTATACTAGTATCCATCCATCTCCATTGTTTACCTGAGGTGCCTTTTAGTTGTGCCTATTAAAATATGGAGAACAAAAATGTTGAGGTTCCAAAATTAGGGAAAGATCAAGATCCACTTCCACCTCGTGCTGAAGCTGCTGCCACTAGTCATGGCCGAGACGATGAAATGCCAGCAACGTCGTCTGCCAAGGCCGATGCCCAATGGCATAGTACAGAGCATGTCAAATCCAAAACACCAAATATCAGTAAAAAAAGGACTCCAAAACATAAAATAAAATTGTCGGAGGAGAAGCGTAAACTTGCCAATATGCCATTTACCACACGGAGTGGCAAGGAACGGCTGAGGCCCTGGCCTATGTTCATGGCTAGTGGTTCAGCTTCACAGGAGGATGGAAGCACTCAGCCTCTCGCTAGAAAACTGAAAAGACTCAAGCTGGCAAAAGCACCGCAAAGAACTGTGCGTTCTTCGAAATCCCAAATCCACAAGGAGAGTCCAATTGTGTCGGTTGCGATGCCTGACCTTCCCAACACTGGACGTGAAGAGCATGCGCCTTCCACCATTTGCACGCCCCCTGCAAGTGCTGGAAGGAGCACCCGCAGTCCAGTTCCTGATAGTCAGATTGAAGATGTCAGTGTTGAAGTACACCAGGGTGAGGAGGATATGGGTGTTGCTGGTGCTGGGGAGGAAATTGACCAGGAGGATTCTGATGGTGAGGTGGTTTGTTTAAGTCAGGCACCCGGGGAGACACCTGTTGTCCGTGGGTGTTATGATTCCCGTACTCCAGACCAGAGGAGATCTTATGGCAGAGGTCTGAGTACTGGAAAGATATACTGGTTGTGGGAGCAGGAGAGCCTAGTAACCCCTGGCGCCCTAACTCCGTTGTCTCGCCCGTGTTATCAGAAATCCCCTGCGAGACTATGGTTGCTTGAGCCCATGGCAGCCGCGTTCGAAGGGCGGATTATGTCTGCCCAACCCCGATGCCCCCTCAGGTCTTAATGGGAGACAAAGGGAAATCCGAGACAGGGTGATAACAAGGGGCCCTCTGACTAAGCAACCAGGCCAGGGGTTACAAGCTAACTAACTAAACCAAAAAGTATGTGCGGACTAGCCGCCAGGGAAAAGGACAACCAAAGATCCACTGATCCGTAACTCCTATCCAGCACCGCTGGATACCAGAGTGGATCAGGGGGAGCGGAATCCTCCGCAAAAGCTCCAGAACACAAAGATACAAAATAATAAACAGTAAGCGGTCAAGCCGCAACACACGGCTACGCCGCGACTCACGAACACCACAGGATGTTAAAGGTGCTCGGTCAGACTCCAGGAACAGATGACAATTTCCGAGTACAGGATCACTGAGGACAGGAACAACCGGATTGAGCAGGACTGGAAACTCTCTGTAACCAACACAGGCAAACAGGAAGCTATCACCGGCGTCTGTGAGAAGTCCAAAGGGTGCTTATAACTGTGAGCTCCCCAATCAGGAGCCAGACTGGGTAATCACAAGTAATGCCGTGCAGCTTGCATGCTGCACGGCCAGCACACCATTATACAATTAGAAAAGACCCAGCAACGGGGAACGCGGCCCGAACGTGGCGTCCCCGTTGCTAGGGTCTGAGCGGCTCCGTGCGCCCGGCGTCTAGCGTTGCCAGGGAGCCGGCGGCTGTACGCGCACGGCGTCCCTGGTTGCTAGGCGCCGGGCCGCACCGACGAGCGGACCCCGGCGCCTAACAGTACCCCCCCCTTGAGGAGGGGTCAAGGAACCCCTAAAGCCCGGTTTCCGAGGAAATTCTCGAAAAAATGCCCTCTTGAGCCTCGGGGCATGGAGATCCTTATCCAGGACCCAAGACCTTTCTTCTGGACCATAACCTCTCCAATGCACCAAAAAATAAAGCCGACCCCGGGACAACTTGGAATCGAGAACCTTCTCCACCAAGAACTCCTGCTGACCCTGTACAACAATTGGTGATCTCCCCTGAGATATCTTACGAGGAAATCTACTGGACGAAACATATGGTTTCAGCAATGAGCAATGGAAAGTATTTCCGATCCGTAAAGTTTTTGGTAAACGTAACCGGAAGGCAACTGGATTGACTTTTTTGATAATGTGAAATGGTCCAATAAATTTAGGACCCAATCTGGCTGAGGTTTGTCGAAGTTTAATGTTGCGAGTCGACAACCACACCCTATCTCCTACTTTAAAAGTGCACGGCCGCCGGAGCCTGTCAGAAAATCTCTTTTCCTGAAATGCCGCTTTTCTGAGAGCCAGGTGCACTTTTCTCCAAATGAGCCTAAGATGAGAGGTCAAGGTCAGTGAGGAGACAGAGGAATGTTGAAAAAAGGAATTAGCTCTGGGGTGAAAACCAAAAACTGCAAAAAATGGAGACACATTGGTGGAGGAATGACAGGCATTATTGTAAGCGAACTCCGCCAATGGAAGAAACTCAGACCAGTCATTTTGGAGTTTGGCCGAGTACAACCGCAAATATTGTTTTAGTGATTGATTAACTCGCTCAGTCTGCCCGTTGGATTGGGGATGGTAGCCTGACGTTAAAGATAATTTCATCTTCAATGAGACACAAAAAGATTTCCAAAACTGTGCAATGAATTGTGGACCCCGATCGGAAACAATATCAGTGGGTAACCCATGGAGTCTGAAAACATGGCGGAGGAACAAGACTGCCAATCCCTGGGCAGATGGCAATCGGGGAAGAGCAATGAAATGGGCCATTTTACTAAAACGGTCCACTACCACCCATATGACTCGGCATCCGGCTGACAGAGGGAGGTCCACCACAAAATCCATGGAGATATGAGACCATGGCCTAAGAGGAACATTCAAGGGCATAAGCTGACCGATAGGCAAAGAACGGGGAACTTTATGCTGTGCACAGACCTGACACGAAAAAACAAACTCCTTAATGTCTTTGGAAAGACCAGGCCACCATACTGAGCGGGAGACTAATTCCAAAGTCTTAGCGATTCCCGGATGCCCGGCAACTTTGCTATCATGAAACTCCGTCAAAACAGTTGCTCTCAAAAATTCAGGGACAAAAAGACGACCAGCAGGAGTATTTCCAGGAGCCTGATGTTGAAGCAGCTTTAACTGGGTAAATAAATCCTGTGTGAGGCCTGCCCGAATGACTGAAGACGGAAGTATGGGAGTAACAGGACTGTTGTCTTGAACTGGAAGAAAACTGCGTGACAGGGCATCTGCCTTGGTATTCTTGGAGCCTGGCCTGAAGGTGATAATGAATTTGAAACGAGTAAAAAATAAAGCCCAACGAGCCTGCCGGGCATTCAGTCGTTTAGCTGATTCAATGTATTGAAGATTTTTGTGATCAGTCAAAACTGAAATGATATGAGTCGCTCCCTCAAGCCAATGCCTCCACTCCTCGAAAGCCCATTTAATAGCCAGCAATTCCCGGTTACCAACATCGTAGTTGGATTCAGCAGAAGAGAATTTTCTGGACATAAAGGCACAAGGGTGTAATTCAAGGGAATCCGGATCCTTCTGAGATAGGATAGCCCCTACTCCAACCTCTGAGGCATCAACCTCAACAATGAAAGGCAATTCTGGGTTGGGGTGTCTGAGGACAGGGGCTGAGACAAAGGCTTGTTTCAAGGCCTGAAAAGATAGCTCGGCTTCACGTGACCAATTGGTAGGATCCGCTCCCTTCTTAGTCAGTGCCACAATGGGAGCAACTAGGTCAGAGAAAGAGTGAATAAATCTTCTATAGTAGTTCGCAAACCCTAAAAAGCGCTGAATTGCTTTTAAGTTGGTGGGTTGCGCCCAACTAAGGATGGCTTGGAGCTTCTTTGGTTCCATACGGAATCCCCGAGGGGAAATAATGTATCCTAAAAAGGATACCTCCGTGACATGAAATTCACACTTCTCCAGCTTGGCATATAGGTGATTTTCACGTAATTTTTTTAGAACCTGACGCACCTGGGTAACATGTTGTTCTACAGAGTCAGAATAAATCAAAATATCGTCTAAGTAGACTACAACGAATTTTCCAAGAAATTCACGGAGCACATCGTTAATGAGATCCTGGAAAACTGCCGGAGCGTTAGACAGGCCGAATGGCATAACCAGATACTCATAGTGGCCTGAGTGAGTACTGAATGCCGTTTTCCACTCATCCCCTGACTTGATTCTGATGAGGTTATATGCTCCTCTCAGGTCAATCTTAGAAAAAATCACAGCCGAACGTAGCTGATCAAAGAGGACAGAGATCAGTGGCAGAGGGTAAGTATTTTTTACTGAGATTTTATTCAAGGCTCTAAAGTCAATGCAGGGTCTGAGTGAACCATCCTTCTTCTCTACGAAGAAGAAGCCTGCACTTAAAGGGGATTTAGATGGCCTGATAAATCCTTTCCCTAGGCTTTCTTTAACATACTCATTCATGGCCACAGTTTCAGGTCCGGACAATGCATATAACCTTCCCTTAGGCAAAGTGGCACCAGGAATTAGCTCAGTAGCACAATCATAAGGCCTATGGGGAGGCAGAATATCCGCATTGCCCTTGGAAAAAACATCAACAAAATCCTGGTATTCCACAGGAATGGGTGCGGGAATGGCAGCAGCTATTCTGATGGGAAGCGTAATACATTCCTTATTACAGATGGTACCCCATTGTGAGATCTCCCCCGACTGCCAATCAATGATGGGATTATGAAAGGCCAGCCAAGGGTGACCCAGAACCACTGGAACTGCTGGGCAATGGGTGAGGAAAAACTCAATTTTTTCAGAATGCAGAGCTCCTACCGAGAGTAGAACAGGAGGTGTACAGAGAGAAATAACCCCATTGGACAAGGGACTCCCATCTAAACCATGCATGGTGATACACCTACCCAAGGCTAACTGAGGAATACCTAAGGTCTTGGCCCATGTCAAATCCATAAAGTTCCCTGCAGCTCCACTGTCCACAAAAACAGAGACCGAGGAACAGAGGCTGCCAAAGGAAACTTTAGCTGGGACTAACAGTGAATTATTTGAGGAGATAAGCTGCAGACCAAAGTGAACCCCCTCACAATTCACTTGGTCGAGACGTTTCCCGACTTGTTCGGACAACTACGGGCAAAATGTCCCTTACCTCCACAGTATAAACAAAGACCAGAATTTTGCCTTCTGGTTCTTTCTTCAGAAGACAGTTTGGAGAGACCTATCTGCATAGGCTCCTCTATGTCCACAGGGATGGAAAAAACACAAGGAGTTGACCCGACAGATGCTCCTTTTTCAGCCCTCCGCTCTCTGAGCCGACGATCAATCTTAATAGAGAGCTCCATGAGTTTATCGAGAGTCTCAGGAGCGGGATACTGAAGGAGACTGTCTTTTATAGACTCAGATAAGCCGAGGCGAAACTGACTGCGCAGGGCTGGGTCATTCCATCCACAGTCGTTCGACCAACGGCGAAACTCCGTACAATAAATCTCTGCGGGATTCCTACCCTGTCTGAGAGCACGCAACTGACTCTCGGCGGATGCCTCTCTATCAGGGTCGTCATACAATAGCCCTAAAGACTTTAGAAAGGCGTCTACAGAAAATAAAGCCGGATCGTCTGTCTTTAAACCAAAAGCCCAGGTCTGAGGATCCCCCTGAAGCAGAGAAATAATAATTCCAACCCGCTGAGCCTCCGTACCTGAGGAGACTGGTCTCAAACGAAAATAAAGTTTACAAGACTCTTTAAAATTAAAAAACTGTTTTCTATCCCCAGAAAAACGGTCAGGCAGATGCATTTTTGGTTCAGGAATGACCCTCGGGGAAGTCCGTAACAGATCTTCCTGTGACCTCACCCGAAGAGACAGATCCTGAACCATCTGAGTAAGCTCTTGAATCTGGCTAACTAGAAGCTGGCCAGGATTTGGCCCGACACCGGTGGGATTCATGAGGCCGACAAATCTCCCAACTGAACAAGGGAAAAAATTAACTCCTGTTTAATTTTAAATTTAGTCTGGCCGGTGATAATGTTATGATTCCCGTACTCCAGACCAGAGGAGATCTTATGGCAGAGGTCTGAGTACTGGAAAGATATACTGGTTGTGGGAGCAGGAGAGCCTAGTAACCCCTGGCGCCCTAACTCCGTTGTCTCGCCCGTGTTATCAGAAATCCCCTGCGAGACTATGGTTGCTTGAGCCCATGGCAGTCGCGTTCGAAGGGCGGATTATGTCTGCCCAACCCCGATGCCCCCTCAGGTCTTAATGGGAGACAAAGGGAAATCCGAGACAGGGTGATAACAAGGGGCCCTCTGACTAAGCAACCAGGCCAGGGGTTACAAGCTAACTAACTAAACCAAAAAGTATGTGCGGACTAGCCGCCAGGGAAAAGGACAACCAAAGATCCACTGATCCGTAACTCCTATCCAGCACCGCTGGATACCAGAGTGGATCAGGGGGAGCGGAATCCTCCGCAAAAGCTCCAGAACACAAAGATACAAAATAATAAACAGTAAGCGGTCAAGCCGCAAAACACGGCTACGCCGCGACTCACGAACACCACAGGATGTTAAAGGTGCTCGGTCAGACTCCAGGAACAGATGACAATTTCCGAGTACAGGATCACTGAGGACAGGAACAACCGGATTGAGCAGGACTGGAAACTCTCTGTAACCAACACAGGCAAACAGGAAGCTATCACCGGCGTCTGTGAGAAGTCCAAAGGGTGCTTATAACTGTGAGCTCCCCAATCAGGAGCCAGACTGGGTAATCACAAGTAATGCCGTGCAGCTTGCATGCTGCACGGCCAGCACACCATTATACAATTAGAAAAGACCCAGCAACGGGGAACGCGGCCCGAACGTGGCGTCCCCGTTGCTAGGGTCTGAGCGGCTCCGTGCGCCCGGCGTCTAGCGTTGCCAGGGAGCCGGCGGCTGTACGCGCACGGCGTCCCTGGTTGCTAGGCGCCGGGCCACACCTACGAGCGGACCCCGGCGCCTAACAGTGGGAGGAATATGGCCGTTGACATGCCTGGTGAAAATACCAAAAAAATCAGCTCTTCAGTGTGGAGGTATTTCAACAGAAAAGCGGACAACAGGTGTCAAGCCGTGTGTTGCCTTTGTCAAGCTGTAATAAGTAGGGGTAAGGACGTTAACCACCTCGGAACATCCTCCCTTATACGTCACCTGCAGCGCATTCATAATAAGTCAGTGACAAGTTCAAAAACTTTGGGTGACAGCGGAAGCAGTCCACTGACCAGTAAATCCCTTCCTCTTGTAACCAAGCTCACGCAAACCACCCCACCACCAACTCCCTCAGTGTCAATTTCCTCCTTCCCCAGGAATGCCAATAGTCCTGCAGGCCATGTCACTGGCAATTCTGACGAGTCCTCTCCTGCCTGGGATTCCTCCGATGCATCCTTGCGTGTAACGCCTACTGCTGCTGGCGCTGCTGTTGTTGCTGCTGGGAGTCGATGGTCATCCCAGAGGGGAAGTCGGAAGACCACTTGTACTACTTCCAGTAAGCAATTGACTGTCCAACAGTCCTTTGCGAGGAAGATGAAATATCACAGCAGTCATCCTGCTGCAAAGCGGATAACTGAGGCTTTGGCATCCTGGGTGGTGAGAAACGTGGTTCCAGTATCCATCATTACTGCAGAGCCAACTAGAGACTTGTTGGAGGTACTGTGTCCCCGGTACCAAATACCATCTAGGTTCCATTTCTCTAGGCAGGCGATACCGAGAATGTACACAGACCTCAGAAAAAGAGTCACCAGTGTCCTAAAAAATGCAGCTGTACCCAATGTCCACTTAACCACGGACATGTGGACAAGTGGAGCAGGGCAGGGTCAGGACTATATGACTGTGACAGCCCACTGGGTAGATGTATGGACTCCCGCCGCAAGAACAGCAGCGGCGGCACCAGTAGCAGCATCTCGCAAACGACAACTCTTTCCTAGGCAGGCTACGCTTTGTATCACCGGTTTCCAGAATACGCACACAGCTGAAAACCTCTTACGGCAACTGAGGAAGATCATCACGGAATGGCTTACCCCAATTGGACTCTCCTGTGGATTTGTGGCATCGGACAACGCCAGCAATATTATGTGTGCATTAAATATGGGCAAATTCCAGCACGTCCCATGTTTTGCACATACCTTGAATTTGGTGGTGCAGAATTTTTTTAAAAACGACAGGGGGGTGCAAGAGATGCTGTCGGTGGCCAGAAGAATTGCGGGACACTTTCGGCGTACAGGCACCACGTACAGAAGACTGGAGCACCACCAAAAACTACTGAACCTGCCCTGCCATCATCTGAAGCAAGAAGTGGTAACGAGGTGGAATTCAACCCTCTATATGCTTCAGAGGTTGGAGGAGCAGCAAAAGGCCATTCAAGCCTATACAATTGAGCACGATATAGGAGGTGGAATGCACCTGTCTCAAGTGCAGTGGAGAATGATTTCAACGTTGTGCAAGGTTCTGATGCCCTTTGAACTTGCCACACGTGAAGTCAGTTCAGACACTGCCAGCCTGAGTCAGGTCATTCCCCTCATCAGGCTTTTGCAGAAGAAGCTGGAGACATTGAAGGAGGAGCTAACACGGAGCGATTCCGCTAGGCATGTGGGACTTGTGGATGGAGCCCTTAATTCACTTAACAAGGATTCACGGGTGGTCAATCTGTTGAAATCAGAGCACTACATTTTGGCCACCGTGCTCGATCCTAGATTTAAAGCCTACCTTGGATCTCTCTTTCCGGCAGACACAAGTCTGGGGTTGAAAGACCTGCTGGTGAGAAAATTGTCAAGTCAAGCGGAACGCGACCTGTCAACATCTCCTCCTTCACATTCTCCCGCAACTGGGGGTGCGAGGAAAAGGCTCAGAATTCCGAGCCCACCCGCTGGCGGTGATGCAGGGCAGTCTGGAGCGACTGCTGATGCTGACATCTGGTCCGGACTGAAGGACCTGACAACGATTACGGACATGTCGTCTACTGTCACTGCATATGATTCTCTCAACATTGAAAGAATGGTGGAGGATTATATGAGTGACCGCATCCAAGTAGGCACGTCACACAGTCCGTACTTATACTGGCAGGAAAAAGAGGCAATTTGGAGGCCCTTGCACAAACTGGCTTTATTCTACCTAAGTTGCCCTCCCACAAGTGTGTACTCCGAAAGTGTTTAGTGCCGCCGCTCACCTTGTCAGCAATCGGCGTACGAGGTTACATCCAGAAAATGTGGAGAAGATGATGTTCATTAAAATGAATTATAATCAATTCCTCCGTGGAGACATTGACCAGCAGCAATTGCCTCCACAAAGTACACAGGGAGCTGAGATGGTGGATTCCAGTGGGGACGAATTGATAATCTGTGAGGAGGGGGATGTACACGGTGATATATCGGAGGATGATGATGAGGTGGACATCTTGCCTCTGTAGAGCCAGTTTGTGCAAGGAGAGATTAATTGCTTCTTTTTTGGTGGGGGTCCAAACCAACCCGTCATTTCAGTCACAGTCGTGTGGCAGACCCTGTCACTGAAATGATGGGTTGGTTAAAGTGTGCATGTCCTGTTTATACAACATAAGGGTGGGTGGGAGGGCCCAAGGACAATTCCATCTTGCACCTCTTTTTTCTTTAATTTTTCTTTGCGTCATGTGCTGTTTGGGGAGGGTTTTTTGGAAGGGACATCCTGCGTGACACTGCAGTGCCACTCCTAGATGGGCCCGGTGTTTGTGTCGGCCACTGGGGTCGCTTATCTTACTCACACAGCTACCTCATTGCGCCTCTTTTTTTCTTTGCGTCATGTGCTGTTTGGGGAGGGTTTTTTGGAAGGGACATCCTGCGTGACACTGCAGTGCCACTCCTAGATGGGCCCGGTGTTTGTGTCGGCCACTAGGGTCGCTTATCTTACTCACACAGCTACCTCATTGCGCCTCTTTTTTTCTTTGCGTCATGTGCTGTTTGGGGAGGGTTTTTTGGAAGGGACATCCTGCGTGACACTGCAGTGCCACTCCTAGATGGGCCCGGTGTTTGTGTCGGCCACTAGGGTCGCTTATCTTACTCACACAGCTACCTCATTGCGCCTCTTTTTTTCTTTGCGTCATGTGCTGTTTGGGGAGGGTTTTTTGGAAGGGACATCCTGCGTGACACTGCAGTGCCACTCCTAGATGGGCCCGGTGTTTGTGTCGGCCACTAGGGTCGCTTATCTTACTCACACAGCTACCTCATTGCGCCTCTTTTTTTCTTTGCGTCATGTGCTGTTTGGGGAGGGTTTTTTGGAAGGGACATCCTGCGTGACACTGCAGTGACACTCCTAGATGGGCCCGGTGTTTGTGTCGGCCACTAGGGTCGCTTATCTTACTCACACAGCTACCTCATTGCGCCTCTTTTTTTCTTTGCGTCATGTGCTGTTTGGGGAGGGTTTTTTGGAAGGGACATCCTGCGTGACACTGCAGTGACACTCCTAGATGGGCCCGGTGTTTGTGTCGGCCACTAGGGTCGCTTATCTTACTCACACAGCTACCTCATTGTGCCTCTTTTTTTCTTTGCGTCATGTGCTGTTTGGGGAGGGTTTTTTGGAAGGGACATCCTGCGTGACACTGCAGTGACACTCCTAGATGGGCCCGGTGTTTGTGTCGGCCACTAGGGTCGCTTATCTTACTCACACAGCTACCTCATTGCGCCTCTTTTTTTCTTTGCGTCATGTGCTGTTTGGGGAGTGTTTTTTGGAAGGGCCATCCTGCGTGACACTGCAGTGACACTCCTAGATGGGCCCGGTGTTTGTGTCGGCCACTAGGGTCGCTTAGCTTAGTCATCCAGCGACCTAGGTGCAAATTTTAGGACTAAAAATAATATTGTGAGGTGTGAGGTATTCAGAATAGACTGAAAATGAGTGTAAATTATGGTTTTTGAGGTTAATAATACTTTGGGATCAAAATGACCCCCAAATTCTATGATTTAAGCTGTTTTTTAGTGTTTTTTGAAAAAAACACCCGAATCCAAAACACACCCGAATCCGACAAAAAAAATTCGGTGAGGTTTTGCCAAAACGCGGTCGAACCCAAAACACGGCCGCGGAACCGAACCCAAAACCAAAACACAAAACCCGAAAAATTTCCGGCGCTCATCTCTAGTAGTAATGCCATCCTGTAGTTTGCCCCCAGTAGTAATGCCCTCCTGTACTTTGTCCCCAGTAGTCAGCCCCCGTTAGTAATGCCCCCAGTAGTTAGCCCCCGTTAGTAATCCCCCAGTAGTTAGCCCCCATGTAGTTTGCCCCCTTGTAGCTTGCCCCCCTGTAGTTTAGCCCCCAAGTAGTAATGCCCCACTGTAGTTTGCCCCCAAGTAGTAATGCACCTGTAGTTATACCCCCAGTAATGCCCCTGTAGTTATACCCCCAGTAGTAATGCCCTCCTGTAGTTTGCCCCCAGTAGTTAACCCCCATTAGTAATGCCCCCTTGTAGTTTGCCCCCAGTAGTAATGCCCCCCAATAGAAGCGCTTCTACATATAGGAAGAAAAAAAAACACTATACTCACCGTGCCCCGCTCCCGCGTCCGACCACTGCAGTCCTCTGGGCATCCGCTCCTCGGCACTATGGGAGAGACGTCATGACGTCTCTCTTATAGCGCACAGTAACAGAGCCGGAAGCCGGAGCTCAGTACTGAGCTCCTGCCCCCGGCTGACGCTGTGCAGGGAGAGCTGGGCGGCCGCTGGTAACACAATCTCAGCGGGCGCCTGGCATCTTCCAGCGGCGGCACACAGCGGGTTAAGTGAGCCGGAGGAGGCAGAACTGCGTTCCGTCTCCAAGTGGAACTGACAGAACGCAGTTCCGTCCCGTGCCGGCTCACTTTATCCCCTGCTGATATGTCTACTGTCACTGCATATGATTCTGTCACCATTGAAAGAATGGTGGAGGATTATATGAGTGACCGCATCCAAGTAGGCATGTCAGACAGTCCGTACGTGTACTGGCAGGAAAAAGAGGCAATTTGGATGGCCTTGCACAAACTGACTTTAATTTACCTAAATTGCCCCCCTCCAGTGTGTACTCCGAAAGAGTGTTTAGTGCAGCCAGTAACTAGAGATGAGCGCCTGAAATTTTTCGGGTTTTGTGTTTTGGTTTTGGGTTCGGTTCCGCGGCCGTGTTTTGGGTTCGAACGCGTTTTGGCAAAACCTCACCGAATTATTTTTGTCGGATTCGGGTGTGTTTTGGATTCGGGTGTTTTTTTCAAAAAACCCTAAAAAACAGCTTAAATCATAGAATTTGGGGGTAATTTTGATCCCAAAGTATTATTAACCTCAAAAAACATAATTTACACTCATTTTCAGCCTATTCTGAACACATCACACCTCACAATATTATTTTTAGTCCTAAAATTTGCACCGAGGTCGCTGTGTGAGTAAGATAAGCGACCCTAGTGGCCGACACAAACACCGGGCCCATCTAGGAGTGGCACTGCAGTGTCACGCAGGATGTCCCTTCCAAAAAACCCTCCCCAAACAGCACATGACGCAAAGAAAAAAAGAGGCGCAATGAGGTAGCTGTGTGAGTAAGATTAGCGACCCTAGTGGCCGACACAAACACCGGGCCCATCTAGGAGTGGCACTGCAGTGTCACGCAGGATGTCCCTTCCAAAAAACCCTCCCCAAACAGCACATGACGCAAAGAAAAAAAGAGGCGCAATGAGGTAGCTGACTGTGTGAGAAAGATAAGCGACCCTAGTGGCCGACACAAACACCGGGCCCATCTAGGAGTGGCACTGCAGTGTCACGCAGGATGGCCCTTCCAAAAAACCCTCCCCAAACAGCACATGACGCAAAGAAAAAAAGAGGCGCAATGAGGTAGCTGACTGTGTGAGTAAGATTAGCGACCCTAGTGGCCGACACAAACACCGGGCACATCTAGGAGTGGCACTGCAGTGTCACGCAGGATGTCCCTTCCAAAAAACCCTCCCCAAACAGCACATGACGCAAAGAAAAAAAGAGGCGCAATGAGGTAGCTGTGTGAGTAAGATTAGCGACCCTAGTGGCCGACACAAACACCGGGCCCATCTAGGAGTGGCACTGCAGTGTCACGCAGGATGTCCCTTCCAAAAAACCCTCCCCAATCAGCACATGATGCAAAGAAAAAGAAAAGAAAAAAGAGGTGCAAGATGGAATTATCCTTGGGCCCTCCCACCCACCCTTATGTTGTATAAACAAAACAGGACATGCACACTTTAACCAACCCATCATTTCAGTGACAGGGTCTGCCACACGACTGTGACTGATATGACGGGTTGGTTTGGACCCCCCCCAAAAAAGAAGCAATTAATCTCTCCTTGCACAAACTGGCTCTACAGAGGCAAGATGTCCACCTCATCTTCACCCTCCGATATATCACCGTGTACATCCCCCTCCTCACAGATTATCAATTCGTCCCCACTGGAATCCACCATCTCAGCTCCCTGTGTACTTTGTGGAGGCAATTGCTGCTGGTCAATGTCTCCGCGGAGGAATTGATTATAATTCATTTTAATGAACATCATCTTCTCCACATTTTCTGGATGTAACCTCGTACGCCGATTGCTGACAAGGTGAGCGGCGGCACTAAACACTCTTTCGGAGTACACACTTGTGGGAGGGCAACTTAGGTAGAATAAAGCCAGTTTGTGCAAGGGCCTCCAAATTGCCTCTTTTTCCTGCCAGTATAAGTACGGACTGTGTGACGTGCCTACTTGGATGCGGTCACTCATATAATCCTCCACCATTCTATCAATGTTGAGAGAATCATATGCAGTGACAGTAGACGACATGTCCGTAATCGTTGTCAGGTCCTTCAGTCCGGACCAGATGTCAGCATCAGCAGTCGCTCCAGACTGCCCTGCATCACCGCCAGCGGGTGGGCTCGGAATTCTGAGCCTTTTCCTCGCACCCCCAGTTGCGGGAGAATGTGAAGGAGGAGATGTTGACAGGTCGCGTTCCGCTTGACTTGACAATTTTGTCACCAGCAGGTCTTTCAACCCCAGCAGACCTGTGTCTGCCGGAAAGAGAGATCCAAGGTAGGCTTTAAATCTAGGATCGAGCACGGTGGCCAAAATGTAGTGCTCTGATTTCAACAGATTGACCACCCGTGAATCCTTGTTAAGCGAATTAAGGGCTGCATCCACAAGTCCCACATGCCTAGCGGAATCGCTCCGTGTTAGCTCCTTCTTCAATGCCTCCAGCTTCTTCTGCAAAAGCCTGATGAGGGGAATGACCTGACTCAGGCTGGCAGTGTCTGAACTGACTTCACGTGTGGCAAGTTCAAAGGGCATCAGAACCTTGCACAACGTTGAAATCATTCTCCACTGCACTTGAGACAGGTGCATTCCACCTACTATATCGTGCTCAATTGTATAGGCTTGAATGGCCTTTTGCTGCTCCTCCAACCTCTGAAGCATATAGAGGGTTGAATTCCACCTCGTTACCACTTCTTGCTTCAGATGATGGCAGGGCAGGTTCAGTAGTTTTTGGTGGTGCTCCAGTTTTCTGTACGTGGTGCCTGTACGCCGAAAGTGTCCCGCAATTCTTCTGGCCACCGACAGCATCTCTTGCACGCCCCTGTCGTTTTTTAAAAAATTCTGCACCACCAAATTCAAGGTATGTGCAAAACATGGGACGTGCTGGAATTGGCCCAGATTTAATGCACACACAATATTGCTGGCGTTGTCCGATGCCACAAATCCACAGGAGAGTCCAATTGGGGTAAGCCATTCCGCGATGATCTTCCTCAGTTGCCGTAAGAGGTTTTCAGCTGTGTGCGTATTCTGGAAAGCGGTGATACAAAGCGTAGCCTGCCTAGGAAAGAGTTGGCGTTTGCGAGATGCTGCTACTGGTGCCGCCGCTGCTGTTCTTGCGGCGGGAGTCCATACATCTACCCAGTGGGCTGTCACAGTCATATAGTCCTGACCCTGCCCTGCTCCACTTGTCCACATGTCCGTGGTTAAGTGGACATTGGGTACAGCTGCATTTTTTAGGACACTGGTGACTCTTTTTCTGAGGTCTGTGTACATTTTCGGTATCGCCTGCCTAGAGAAATGGAACCTAGATGGTATTTGGTACCGGGGACACAGTACCTCCAACAAGTCTCTAGTTGGCTCTGCAGTAATGATGGATACCGGAACCACGTTTCTCACCACCCAGGATGCCAAGGCCTCAGTTATCCGCTTTGCAGTAGGATGACTGCTGTGATATTTCATCTTCCTCGCAAAGGACTGTTGAACAGTCAATTGCTTACTGGAAGTAGTACAAGTGGGCTTACGACTTCCCCTCTGGGATGACCATCGACTCCCAGCGGCAACAACAGCAGCGCCAGCAGCAGTAGGCGTTACACGCAAGGATGCATCGGAGGAATCCCAGGCAGGAGAGGACTCGTCAGACTTGCCAGTGACATGGCCTGCAGGACTATTGGCATTCCTGGGGAAGGAGGAAATTGACACTGAGGGAGTTGGTGGGGTGGTTTGCGTGAGCTTGGTTACAAGAGGAAGGGATTTACTGGTCAGTGGACTGCTTCCGCTGTCACCCAAAGTTTTTGAACTTGTCACTGACTTATTATGAATGCGCTGCAGGTGACGTATAAGGGAGGATGTTCCGAGGTGGTTAACGTCCTTACCCCTACTTATTACAGCTTGACAAAGGGAACACACGGCTTGACACCTGTTGTCCGCATTTCTGGTGAAATACCTCCACACCGAAGAGCTGATTTTTTTGGTATTTTCACCTGGCATGTCAACGGCCATATTCCTCCCACGGACAACAGGTGTCTCCCCGGGTGCCTGACTTAAACAAACCACCTCACCATCAGAATCCTCCTGGTCAATTTCCTCCCCAGCGCCAGCAACACCCATATCCTCCTCATCCTGGTGTACTTCAACACTGACATCTTCAATCTGACTATCAGGAACTGGACTGCGGGTGCTCCTTCCAGCACTTGCAGGGGGCGTGCAAATGGTGGAAGGCGCATGCTCTTCACCTCCAGTGTTGGGAAGGTCAGGCATCGCAACCGACACAATTGGACTCTCCTTGTGGATTTGGGATTTCGAAGAACGCACAGTTCTTTGCGGTGCTTTTGCCAGCTTGAGTCTTTTCAGTTTTCTAGCGAGAGGCTGAGTGCTTCCATCCTCATGTGAAGCTGAACCACTAGCCATGAACATAGGCCAGGGCCTCAGCCGTTCCTTGCCACTCCGTGTGGTAAATGGCATATTGGCAAGTTTACGCTTCTCCTCCGACAATTTTATTTTAGGTTTTGGAGTCCTTTTTTTTCTGATATTTGGTGTTTTGGATTTGACATGCTCTGTACTATGACATTGGGCATCGGCCTTGGCAGACGACGTTGCTGGCATTTCATCGTCTCGGCCATGACTAGTGGCAGCAGCTTCAGCACGAGGTGGAAGTGGATCTTGATCTTTCCCTAATTTTGGAACCTCAACTTTTTTGTTCTCCATATTTTATAGGCAGAACTAAAAGGCACCTCAGGTAAACAATGGAGATGGATGGATTGGATACTAGTATTGGATACCTGCCGACTGCCGACACAGAGGTAGCCACAGCCGTGAACTACCGCACTGTACACTGGTTGATAAAGAGATAGTAGTATACTCGTAACAACTAGTATGACACTATGACGACGGTATAAAGAATGAAAAAAAAACCACGGTTAGGTGGTATATATTATAATAATAATACAATTATGGATGGACGGACTGCCTGCCGACTGCCGACACAGAGGTAGCCACAGCCGTGAACTACCGCACTGTACACTGGTTGATAAAGAGATAGTAGTATACTCGTAACAACTAGTATGACACTATGACGACGGTATAAAGAATGAAAAAAAAACCACGGTTAGGTGGTATATATTATAATAATAATACAATTATGGATGGACGGACTGCCTGCCGACTGCCGACACAGAGGTAGCCACAGCCGTGAACTACCGCACTGTACACTGGTTGATAAAGAGATAGTAGTATACTCGTAACAACTAGTATGACACTATGACGACGGTATAAAGAAAGAAAAAAAAATACCACGGTTAGGTGGTATATATTGTAATACAATTATGGATGGACGGACTGCCTGCCGAGTTCCGACTGCCGACACAGAGGTAGCCACAGCCGTGAACTACCGCACTGTACTGTGTCTGCTGCTAATATAGACTGGTTGATAAAGAGATAGTATACAATACATACAACAATATACTACTATACTGGTGGTCAGGCACTGGTCACCACTAGTCACACTGGCAGTGGCACTCCTGCAGCAAAAGTGTGCACTGTTTAATTTTAAATTAATATAATATTATGTACTCCTGGGGGCTCCTGCTATAACAACCTGCAGTGCTCCCCAGTCTCCCCCACAATTATTATAAGCTTTGCCTTTTATACATTGATGTGCAGCACACTGGGCTGAGCTGAGTGCACACAGACTGAGTCACACTGTGTGACTGGCTGCTGCTGTGTATCGTTTTTTTTCAGGCAGAGAACGGATATAGCAGAGAACGGATATATTAAAATAAATAAAAGTTAACTAACAACAACTGCACTGGTCACTGTGGTAAACTCTGTCTGACTCTGCACAATCTCTCTCTCTCTTCTAATCTAATTTCTAATGGAGAGGACGCCAGCCACGTCCTCTCCCTATCAATCTCAATGCACGTGTGAAAATGGCGGCGACGCGCGGCTCCTTATATAGAATCCGAGTCTCGCGAGAATCCGACAGCTTCATGATGACGTTCGGGCGCGCTCGGGTTAACCGAGCAAGGCGGGAGGATCCGAGTCTGCTCGGACCCGTGAAAAAAACATGAAGTTCGTGCGGGTTCGGTTTCAGAGAAACCGAACCCGCTCATCTCTACCAGTAACCTTGTCAGCAATCGGCGTATGAGGTTACTTCCACAAAATGTGGAGAAGATGATGTTCATCAAAATGAATTTTAAATTCCCCCGGGAAGACCTTTACCAGCAATTGCCTCCAGAAAGTACACAGGGACCTGCGATGGTGGATTCCAGTGGGGACGAATTAATAATCTGTGAGTAGGGGGATGTACACACTGAAAGGGGTGAGGCAGAGGCGTCACCAGGTGTGGTAACACCCGGTGCGCACCCCTGATGTACTGCCGCGATCGCGGCAAAAAAGGGGCGTGGCCTTTACAGCTAGGGGGCGTGGCTTCGCGGGGATACTGGTATCGTCACTCTGGGGGCGTGCACAGCATCTCCGGAGATGCTGGGCTTCCCCCAGAGACGGTCTCAGTGTGCTGTCGGCTCCTCTGCTATGACAGGAGCCGGGTGCTGTAGCGGAATTTCACACTGCAGCACCTGGGTCCTGTCACTACGGAGGAGCTGACATTTGGTGTCACCCCCTCCAGGTGTCACACCCGGGTGCGGGCCGCACCCCCCGCACCCGCCTTGTGACGCCACTGGGGTGAGGAATCAGAGGATGAGGATGAGGTTGACATCTTGCCTCTGTAGAGCCAGTTTGTGCAAGGAGAGATTGATTGCTTCTTTTTTGGTGAGAGCCCAAACCAACCAGTCATTTCAGCCACAGTTGTGTGGCAGACCCTGTCGCTAAAATGATGGGTTTGTTAGAGTGTGCATGTTCTGTTTATACAACATAAAGTGAGTGGGAGGGCCCAAGGACAATTCCATCTTGCACCTCTTTTTCTTCTTTGCATCATGTGCTGTTTGGGGACAAGTTTTTTAATGTGCCATCCTGTCTGACACTGCCGTACAACTCCAGAGGTACTGCCGTATAAGTCCAGGGGTACTGCCGTATAAGTCCAGTCCATTGGTTCTGTCTTGTGCTGCATCAGTCCAGTGGTGCTGTCTTGTGCTGCCATAAGTCCAGTGGTGGTGTCCTGTGCTGTATATTATTTACTCCAAATAAAAGGGTTATATACATTACTTATATTTTTATCCAAATAGTTTTTACAGGGTTTGCCCTGTGTGGCGTAGGGGTACGCTCGCCTGTGCTGCATATTATTATAATAGCTCGAAATAAAAGAGTTATTATTATCCAAATTAATTTTACAGGCTTTGCTGTGTGTGTGTGTGTGTGTGTGTGTGTGTGTGTGTGTGTGTGTGTGTGTGTGTGTGGTGTGTAGGGGTACGCTCTCCTGTGCCACAAATATTGTGCGTGTATTACATCTGAGCAAATTTCAGCACGTCCCATGTTGTTTGTGCCACACACTTGTGTTGCTTGGCTTAGTCATACAGCTACCTCATTGCACCTCTTTTACTTCTTTGCATCATGTGCTGTTTGGGGACTAGTTTTTTTAAGTGCCATCCTGTCTGCCACAGCAGTGCCACTCCTGGATGGGCCAGGTGTTTGTGCCACACACTTGTGTCGCTTAGCTTAGTCATCCAGCCACCTCGGTGCAACCTTTTGTCCTAAAAACAATATTGTGAGGTGTGAGGTGTTCATAATAGACTGGAAATGAGTGGAAATGAATGTTATTGAGGTTAATAATAACGTAGGAGCAAAATTACCCCCAAATTTTGTGATTTTAGCTGTTTTTATGTTTTTTTTCCAAAAATCATCCAGATCCAAAACCAAAACCAAAACATGAAAGGGTGGTTTTGGCAAAACCAATCCAGATCCAAAACTCGAGCATGGAACCAGAACCAAAACACAAAACATGAAAAGTGTTTGCCACACATCTCTATTAGATGTGATCGGCAGGGGGGGATGGTGCTGGTGATCGTCAGGGGGGAGAGGGTTGGTTATTTGCGGGGTGATTTTGTACTGGTAATCGGCGGGGGGAGGGGGGGGATGGTGCTGGTGATCAGCAGGGGGGGATGGTGCTGGTGATCAGCAGGGGGGGGATGGTGCTGGTGATCGATGGGGGGGGTGCTGGTGATCGGCAGGGGGGGATGGTGCTGGTGATCTGCAGGGGGAGAGGGATGGTTGTTTGCGGGATGATTTTGTACTGGTAAGTGGCGGGGGGAGGGAGGGGGGTGGTGCTGGCGATCAGCAGGGGGGGGGGGTATGGTGCTGGTGATCGACAGGGGGGTATGGTGCTGGTGATCAGCAGGGGGGGATAGTGCTGGTGATCGTCGAGAAGGGCATGGTGCTGGTGATCGGCAGGGGGGGGAGGGATGGTTATTTGCGGGGTGATTTTGTACTGGTAATCGGTGGGGGGAGGGGGGGATGGTGCTGGTGATCAGCAGGGGGGGATGGTGCTGGTGATCGGCAGGGGGGAGAGGTATGGTTATTTGCGGGGTGATTTTGTACTGGTAATCGGTGGGGGGAGGGGGGGATGGTGCTGGTGATCAGCAGGGGGGGATGGTGCTGGTGATCGGCAGGGGGGAGAGGTATGGTTATTTGCGGGGTGATTTTGTACTGGTAATTGGCGGGGGGAGGGGGGGGATGGTGCTGGTGATCAGCAGGGGGGGATGGTGCTGGTGATCGGCAGGGGGGAGAGGTATGGTTATTTGCGGGGTGATTTTGTACTGGTAAAATCGGCGGAGGGAGAGGGGGGATGGTGCTGGTGATCAACAGGGGGGGATGGTGCTGGTGATCGGCAGGGGGTGTGCGCACTCCTGTTTTGGGTGCCCTGGGTCCCCCCAGGGCTTAATCCGGCCATGTGTACACCCACACCCCACGCCATGGACCCCTCACTTATGCAACCCCATCACCACCTAACACAGGGGGGCCATGCAGACCAACGCACGCCATTTGCACAACGCCACACCACCCACCCGTCCCTGCTCACACAACACTCCCACTGCACGCACCATGCTCCGCTTCGCACACAGCTGCCAGCTCACACACACACTGCGGCCCAGTGGAAACGAGAGCCTCCTTTCCCAGCAACACACAGTCACCCAAACCCCGATTGACACCCGCACCCCACGCCACGGAACCCTCCCTCCGCCAAACCCCGTCACCAGCTACCAAATCCAGCTACTGAGGGGACATGCAGGCCGGGAGCTGCCGTCCGCACAACGGACCAGCACAGAGCACACACCATGTTAACACTGCCCATTGCTGCACATGCGACGCCGCATCACACTGCAAACACCCCGCACCTCACTCTACCTCTGTTAGGTGTATCGCCACAACTGCCCCCAGCCCTGCGGAAGACATGTATGTTCCAAGCCAGCACCAGACAACCACACCCCTGGACAAGAGACATGAGCGCACATTCCAGTTTCTATACACCTAACGCAGCCAGACACTCACAGACGCCCACCTTGCACTATCACCCATCCTCGTATGTGCAGCAATGCCTTTTGCCCTAATCCACACTCGCATGCCCCCATCACAAGGGGGGGAACAAGTGCAGCCTCATGGTCACCACAACACTTTCCAGCTCCAGCCAGCAGCCATAGATAGACCATCGCCTATCAGCACACAAACAGTGCATCCTTCTCTCCCTTACACACACACTCACCCTCCACACTCCTAACAACACGCACGCACCCTCCCCCGCCCGCTGCACACACAAAACACCTTCCCCATCCTTGCTACACCCCCACCCAACAACAACCCCTCCTGCCCCCATCACCCTCACATCACATAAAAAACACAACCCTCACACAGCCAACACTACAAATTACAAACAACCCCACACCCACTCAACCACCTGTCCAACACCCGCCGCACACCGCAAGCCCATTCCACAACCACAATTACCCCATACCTGCCACCCACCCTCAAAATACACCACCCATCCAACACCCCCTGCACCACAACACAGCCTTCCCCATCTGCCTAACCCAGTCACCCCCTCTTGCATGCACACACCACAACCCCAACAAAACCCTCCACCATCCACCCATCCATCCCATGTGAACCTACTCCACCGATGCAAACTTCCAACCCCATCCCCCTGCCACCCACAACCACAACTCCATCACACACTACACCTCCTGTCACCACCACCATCCCTCACCACTACCCAAAACATATACAGTCAGCAGCCCCCCTCCACGCACTTGCGCAAGCACCATAAAATACTCCCCACAGCATTTTTGCAACCCCCACAGCAAACTACATTGCCCTCCCAAACAACACTCCACCACACACATTCCCTTCACCACCCTCCACAATCCAGGCCAACACCACCCTCAACCTACCACACACCCACCTCCCTCCCTCTACAGCCAACTCATTATCTCAAACCAACAAAACACCAGTTAGCGCACAACACTACCCGCATATCCTACAGCCACAAAGATGCTAATTGCAACTCCAACATCTACCAAACCAACACACCTCAGCCCCCAACAAACACCCTAACAACACATCCTCTGTTCCTTACCACACAAAGGAACAATCCACCTACCCCTCCCCCAAACACACCATGCACGCACCCTCCACACATCCCTGCTCGCACAACACCAGTTCCCCATACTTGCAAGACCACCACCCACCAACTCCACCTTAGCAACCACTAACCCTCACAGCTATTAACACAACCCTTGCACACCCACAACTCCAACACACAACAAACCCCGCCACTACAATTCAACCACAACACCTCACACAAACCTTCCACATCCCCCTAGCCTACTCCACCCCCCCCCTCCACACACACACACACACACACACACACACACACACACACACAGGCACACACCACACACCCCAATACCCTACACAACCCACCCCATGTAAACATCCCTCAGCCATGGCTCCTTCGTCGATAAAGATCCTAATCGCAATGTAGCCGCTGTTTGACTGACAGGAAGCCGGCGTTTCTGGGTGGAAACCTGCCGTTTTCTGGGTGTTTCAGAAAAAATACAGACATGCCCAAGCGTTTTTGGGGAGGGTCTCTGACCTCAGCGCTATCTCAGTCACAGCAAGAGTAGCAGCTTTTGCCCCGGGCAAGCAGCACTTGTGCCCAGGGCGCCGCAGCTATGAGGGCTCTGCCGCACTGTTCCGCCTGGAGCCGGAGCGCCATGTTAATGAAGCTGAGCTCAGCGCTGACCCTCCCTCCCACTTTCCCATAATGCCGTGCGCACCGCTGTACACACAATGCCGTACGGGACTCGGAGCGGCCGCATGGAGGCAGGAGGCGCGCACTGAGCACACGGCGTCGGCAGCACACAGGCTGAGGCAGCATCGCGGACGGCAGCGGCAGGCCAGCTCCCAAAGTTGTGGTGGAGACAATTCACAGCATGATGCACTCTATGCGAAGTTGTGGGGACAAACAGCAGCATGCTCTGACCGGCAGTGCTGGGGACACTATTTACTGTAGCACTGCAGCCCACTCTGTGTGTTCTCCCTCAGCTACCTGACCCGATGCTCTGACCGGCAGTGCTGGGGACACTATTTACTGTAGCACTGCAGCCCACTCTGTGTGTTCTCCCTCAGCTACCTGACCCGATGCTCTGACCGGCAGTGCTGGGGACACTATTTACTGTAGCACTGCAGCCCACTCTGTGTGTTCTCCCTCAGCTACCTGACCCGATGCTCTGACCGGCAGTGCTGGGGACACTATTTACTGTAGCACTGCAGCCCACTGTGTGTTCACCCTCAGCTACCTGACCCGATGCTCTGACCGGCAGTGCTGGGGACACTATTTACTGTAGCACTGCAGCCCACTGTGTGTTCACCCTCAGCTACCTGACCCGATGCTTTGACCGGCAGTGCTGGGGACACTATTTACTGTAGCACTGCAGCCCACTCTGTGTGTTCTCCCTCAGCTACCTGAACTGATGCTCTGACCGGCAGTGCTGGGGACACTATTTACTGTAGCACTGCAGCGTGCAGCCCACTCTGTGGGCGGGATGTATTAACATACATCGCCGCCCCTCGCCGGTTACCGCAGCGATGTTGATCGCATATGTACTAACATATGCGATCAACATCGCGATGCGGTGACGGAGGCCCCCCGCGATACCTGTTAGGTGGTCTGCGGGGGGTCTCCGTCACCTCCCCGGGGTCCCCACACTGGCTAGATGCCGGGAAGCAGCAGCAGGCTGCCCCGGCACCTCCTCCTCCCCCCTGCAGCCGGAAGGACGTCCGGCTGCGTTGCTAGGGGGAGGAGGACACTACCTTCCGGGTCCAGGGCAGCCTGGAGGAAGGTAAGCCAGGGGGAAGGGGGGTCGGCGTCTGCGGCGGGGGTCGACGGTGTCGGCGGGTTGCGGCGGTCGGCGAAAAGAAGCCCATAGGCTTCTATAGGGTTTCGCCATCCAGAGATGGCGAAACCCTGGACGCCGAAAACGCTGCGGTAGGGTCTTAGTAAATATGAAAATGCGGTAAAACCCCCGTTTTCGGGGGTTTTACCGCATTTTTGCTTTAGTACATCCCGCCCTGTGTGTTCTCCCTCAGCTACCTGACCCGATGGTCACCAGGACAGCCCTAGGAGAAGGTTTTTACAAGTGGAGATGTTCCCTATTTTCTTGTAGAAGTTGCTAAATAAGTAGAATCTGATTGGTTGCTATGGGCAACATCTCCACTTCTAAAAACATGCACTTTAGTAAATATATCCCCTAGAATGGGACTAATGGGGCACAACTACTGCATACTTACCTACTCTCCCGGAAGCTGCGGGAGGCTCCCGTTTTTTGGGGTAGCCCCCCGCACCCCCGGAAGAGTGGTCAGGTCTCCCGCATCCTGCTCGCACCCTAGTGATGCGAGCAGGATGGAGAGATAACCTCCCGCATTCGCGGGTCCGTCGGGTGGAGAAGGGGTTAAAATGACGCAAATCGCGTAATTTTAGCCCCGCCCCCTTCCCACAGACCCGCGAATCGCGGCATTTCCCGGTGTGGGGGCGGGGCTTGGTGATGTCACAGTCCAGCCCCGCCCCCTCGAAGACACCTGCAGCGTCTCCTCTCCGGGCTTCTCCCGGAGAGGAGACTTACAATGTAGGTAAGTATGAACTACTGAGGGCACAGTACTGGGATCACAGCTACAGGGGGCACAGTACTAGGGGCACAGCTACTGCGGGCACAGCTAATGGGGGCACAACTACTGGGGGCACAACTACAGGGGATACAACTCTACAGGGGGCAAAACTACAGGGGGCATGACTGACCCCGCCCCTTCCCTATGAAGCCACGCCCCTATTTTTATGCGCCCCTACGGAGCGCACTAACCCTGCTTTACCTGTCGGGGGAGGGCGCCAAAGAAAACTTTTCACCTTGGGCGCCGCAAGGTTTAGAACCGGCCCTGAGTTGCAGATTAGTTGCTGCCTAAGACCTATTTGCTCAGACGGCAAAAATGTTTCCATTGCCCTCATTCCGAGTTGATCGCTCGCTAGCTGCTTTTAGCAGCATTGCACACGCTAGGCCGCCGCCCTCAGGGAGTGTATCTTAGCTTAGCAGAAGTGCGAACGAAAGGATCGCAGCATTGCTACAAAAAAAGATTGTGCAGTTTCGGAGAGCGAAATGACAGCATAGGAATGGAGAGAGTTAAACCTCCTCTGAGGGGTGGACCTAACTGTGATGAAAAGTACAGTCAATGTTAGAGAGGGGAGGGATCAGTATATATAGGGATGTATAGCCTAGCTTGGTCTCTCTTGCTGCTGGTTTTCCTTCCCGCCCTCCCACCCCATTTGGTAGAGGTTTTGGCACGGAGTGCCTTGGCTCTGAATTGTTAGCGTGTGTTATCGTTGGCTATTTGTCGGCGAAAAAGAACGGCAGGTTGTAATTTGACTTGTTAGTTGCAGTTGTTTACAGTTTTGGTGTGGTTTAGGTGCACTCACCTCCATTGACTTTTAAGGCCGCTAGATCACCTATCAGGGGGCAGCGTCATCACCCATCCGGGTGGGCAGTCAGCGTGGAGGTCTGAATCGGGCACCTATTACCTATGTATGGTTTGTGGTAAATTAGGATCGTTTGGGTTTTAATGTTTTCCGAGGTTATCGTCAGTTGAATATAGCCGTTCTTTTTTCTGCCACCATATGCCGGCTGAATCGGCATGTTAACTTAAATTTTACTTTACAGGTTTTTCTAATGGTTAGGGTACAATAAATAGCTAACAATTTTCTGCCAAATTCAAGTCTCCGTGTAATTATTTCTTGGTATTAAGGTATTGAATGCTTTACTTTTGAATAAAGGTCCACACACTATCATTAGGAGGTTTATGAGCTGCTAGAAGCTTACTCCTACCTTGCGATCACTGCAGACTGTTTAGTAGAGATGAGCGGGTTCGGTTCCTCGGAAACCGAACCCGCCCGAACTTCAGTTTTTTTTACACGGGTCCGAGCGACTCGGATCTTCCCGCCTTGCTCGGTTAACCCGAGCGCGCCCGAACGTCATCATCCCGCTGTCGGATTCTCGCGAGGCTCGGATTCTATCGCGAGACTCGGATTCTATATAAGGAGCCGCGCGTCGCCGCCATTTTCACACGTGCATTGAGATTGATAGGGAGAGGACGTGGCTGGCGTCCTCTCCGTTTATAGAGAGTGAGACTACTAGAGTAGAGAGAGACACAGTATTATTTACTTTAGTAATTTTGGGGAGCATTAGGAGGAGTACTACTACTTGCTGAAGTGATAGTGTGACTGTATATCTGACTTGTGGGGGAGACAGCGGGGAGCAGTTAGAGTCTGAGAGCAGGAGTACATATTTTAACGTACAGTGCACACTTTTGCTGGCACTCTGCTGCCAGAGTGCCACACTGCCATTGTGACCACACTGACCACCAGTATATATTGTGATTGTCTGCTTAGGAGTACTACTTGCAAGTTGCTGATAGTGTGACCAGTGACCTGACCACCAGTTTAATTAATCACCACCAGTTTAATATATATATATATATATAATTGTATATAATATATATATAATTGTATATGTATACCACCTACTATAGTAGCTTACTGTAGCAGTCTGCGGTGCTGCTGAGCTGACAGTGTCCAGCAGGTCCGTCATCAGTCATTACATAATAAATATATATACCTGTGCGGCTGCAGTACTAGTGATATTATATATATATATATATATATATATATATATATATATATATATATATATATATATTAATTTCATCTCATTATCATCCAGTCTATATTAGCAGCAGACACAGTACGGTAGTCCACGGCTGTAGCTACCTCTGTGTCGGCAGTCGCTGGTCCATCCATAATTGTATACCACCTACCAGTGGGTTTTTTTTTCTCTTTCTTCTTGATACATACTACTATAGTAGCTTACTGTAGCAGTCTGCGGTGCTGCTGAGCTGACAGTGTCCAGCAGGTCCGTCATCAGTCATTACATAATAAATATATATACCTGTGCGGCTGCAGTACTAGTGATATTATATATATATATATATATATATTAATTTCATCTCATTATCATCCAGTCTATATTAGAAGCAGACACAGTACGGTAGTCCACGGCTGTAGCTACCTCTGTGTCGGCAGTCGCTGGTCCATCCATAATTGTATACCACCTACCCGTGTTTTTTTTTTTTCTTTCTTCTTGATACATACTACTATAGTAGCTTACTGTAGCAGTCTGCGGTGCTGCTGAGCTGACAGTGTCCAGCAGGTCCGTCATCAGTCATTACATAATAAATAAATATATATACCTGTGCGGCTGCAGTACTAGTGATATTATATATATATATATATATATATATATATATATTAATTTCATCTCATTATCATCCAGTCTATATTAGCAGCAGACACAGTACAGTAGTCCACGGCTGTAGCTACCTCTGTGTCGGCAGTCGCTGGTCCATCCATAATTGTATACCACCTACCCGTGTTTTTTTTTTTTTTTTTTCTTCTTGATACATACTACTATAGTAGCTTACTGTAGCAGTCTGCGGTGCTGCTGAGCTGACAGTGTCCAGCAGGTCCGTCATCAGTCATTACATAATAAATATATATACCTGTGCGGCTGCAGTACTAGTGATATTATATATATATATATATATTAATTTCATCTCATTATCATCCAGTCTATATTAGCAGCAGACACAGTACGGTAGTCCACGGCTGTAGCTACCTCTGTGTCGGCAGTCGCTGGTCCATCCATAATTGTATACCACCTACCCGTGTTTTTTTTTTCTCTTTCTTCTTGATACATACTACTATAGTAGCTTACTGTAGCAGTCTGCGGTGCTGCTGAGCTGACAGTGTCCAGCAGGTCCGTCATCAGTCATTACATAATAAATATATATACCTGTGCGGCTGCAGTACTAGTGATATTATATATATATATATATATATATATATTAATTTCATCTCATTATCATCCAGTCTATATTAGCAGCAGACACAGTACGGTAGTCCACGGCTGTAGCTACCTCTGTGTCGGCAGTCGCTGGTCCATCCATAATTGTATACCACCTACCCGTGTTTTTTTTTTTCTCTTTCTTCTTGATACATACTACTATAGTAGCTTACTGTAGCAGTCTGCGGTGCTGCTGAGCTGACAGTGTCCAGCAGGTCCGTCATCAGTCATTACATAATAAATATGTATACCTGTCCGGCTGCAGTACTAGTGATATTATATATATATATATATATATATATATATATATTAATTTCATCTCATTATCATCCAGTCTATATTAGCAGCAGACACAGTACGGTAGTCCACGGCTGTAGCTACCTCTGTGTCGGCAGTCGCTGGTCCATCCATAATTGTATACCACCTACCCGTGGTTTTTTTTTTTCTCTTTCTTCTTGATACATACTACTATAGTTGCTTACTGTAGCAGTCTGCGGTGCTGCTGAGCTGACAGTGTCCAGCAGGTCCGTCATCAGTCATTACATAATAAATATATATACCTGTCCGGCTGCAGTACTAGTGATATTATATATATATATATATATATATATATATATATATTAATTTCATCTCATTATCATCCAGTCTATATTAGCAGCAGACACAGTACGGTAGTCCACGGCTGTAGCTACCTCTGTGTCGGCAGTCGCTGGTCCATCCATAAGTATACTAGTATCCATCCATCTCCATTGTTTACCTGAGGTGCCTTTTAGTTGTGCCTATTAAAATATGGAGAACAAAAATGTTGAGGTTCCAAAATTAGGGAAAGATCAAGATCCACTTCCACCTCGTGCTGAAGCTGCTGCCACTAGTCATGGCCGAGACGATGAAATGCCAGCAACGTCGTCTGCCAAGGCCGATGCCCAATGTCATAGTACAGAGCATGTAAAATCCAAAACACCAAATATCAGTAAAAAAAGGACTCCAAAATCTAAAATAAAATTGTCGGAGGAGAAGCGTAAACTTGCCAATATGCCATTTACCACACGGAGTGGCAAGGAACGGCTGAGGCCCTGGCCTATGTTCATGGCTAGTGGTTCAGCTTCACATGAGGATGGAAGCACTCAGCCTCTCGCTAGAAAAATGAAAAGACTCAAACTGGCAAAAGCACCGCAAAGAACTGTGCGTTCTTCCAAATCCCAAATCCACAAGGAGAGTCCAATTGTGTCGGTTGCGATGCCTGACCTTCCCAACACTGGACGTGAAGAGCATGCGCCTTCCACCATTTGCACGCCCCCTGCAAGTGCTGGAAGGAGCACCCGCAGTCCAGTTCCTGATAGTCAGATTGAAGATGTCAGTGTTGAAGTACACCAGGATGAGGAGGATATGGGTGTTGCTGGCGCTGGGGAGGAAATTGACAAGGAGGATTCTGATGGTGAGGTGGTTTGTTTAAGTCAGGCACCCGGGGAGACACCTGTTGTCCGTGGGAGGAATAGGGCCGTTGACATGCCTGGTGAAAATACCAAAAAAATCAGCTCTTCGGTGTGGAAGTATTTCACCAGAAATGCGGACAACATTTGTCAAGCCGTGTGTTGCCTTTGTCAAGCTGTAATAAGTAGGGGTAAGGACGTTAACCACCTCGGAACATCCTCCCTTATACGTCACCTGCAGCGCATTCATAATAAGTCAGTGACAAGTTCAAAAACTTTGGGCGACACCGGAAGCAGTCCACTGACCAGTAAATCCCTTCCTCTTGTAACCAAGCTCACGCAAACCACCCCACCAACTCCCTCAGTGTCAATTTCCTCCTTCCCCAGGAATGCCAATAGTCCTGCAGGCCATGTCACTGGCAATTCTGACGAGTCCTCTCCTGCCTGGGATTCCTCCGATGCATCCTTGCGTGTAACGCCTACTGCTGCTGGCGCTGCTGTTGTTGCTGCTGGGAGTCGATGGTCATCCCAGAGGGGAAGTCGTAAGCCCACTTTTACTACTTCCACCAAGCAATTGACTGTCCAACAGTCCTTTGCGAGGAAGATGAAATATCACAGCAGTCATCCTGTTGCAAAGCGGATAACTGAGGCCTTGACAACTATGTTGGTGTTAGACGTGCGTCCGGTATCCGCCGTTAGTTCACAGGGAACTAGACAATTTCTTGAGGTAGTGTGCCCCCGTTACCAAATACCATCTAGGTTCCACTTCTCTAGGCAGGCGATACCGAGAATGTACACGGACGTCAGAAAAAGACTCACCAGTGTCCTAAAAAATGCAGTTGTACCCAATGTCCACTTAACCACGGACATGTGGACAAGTGGAGCAGGGCAGGGTCAGGACTATATGACTGTGACAGCCCACTGGGTAGATGTATGGACTCCCGCCGCAAGAACAGCAGCGGCGGCACCAGTAGCAGCATCTCGCAAACGCCAACTCTTTCCTAGGCAGGCTACGCTTTGTATCACCGGTTTCCAGAATACGCACACAGCTGAAAACCTCTTACGGCAACTGAGGAAGATCATCGCGGAATGGCTTACCCCAATTGGACTCTCCTGTGGATTTGTGGCATCGGACAACGCCAGCAATATTGTGTGTGCATTAAATATGGGCAAATTCCAGCACGTCCCATGTTTTGCACATACCTTGAATTTGGTGGTGCAGAATTTTTTTAAAAACGACAGGGGCGTGCAAGAGATGCTGTCGGTGGCCAGAAGAATTGCGGGACACTTTCGGCGTACAGGCACCACGTACAAAAGACTGGAGCACCACCAAAAACGCCTGAACCTGCCCTGCCATCATCTGAAGCAAGAAGTGGTAACGAGGTGGAATTCAACCCTATATATGCTTCAGAGGTTGGAGCAGCAGCAAAAGGCCATTCAAGCCTATACAATTGAGCACGATATAGGAGGTGGAATGTACCTGTCTCAAGCGCAGTGGAGAATGATTTCAACGTTGTGCAAGGTTCTGCAACCTTTTGAACTTGCCACACGTGAAGTCAGTTCAGACACTGCCAGCCTGAGTCAGGTCATTCCCCTCATCAGGCTTTTGCAGAAGAAGCTGGAGGCATTGAAGGAGGAGCTAAAAGGGAGCGATTCCGCTAGGCATGTGGGACTTGTGGATGGAGCCCTTAATTCGCTTAACAAGGATTCACGGGTGGTCAATCTGTTGAAATCAGAGCACTACATTTTGGCCACCGTGCTCGATCCTAGATTTAAAACCTACCTTGGATCTCTCTTTCCGGCAGACACAAGTCTGCTGGGGTTCAAAGACCTGCTGGTGACAAAATTGTCAAGTCAAGCGAAACGCGACCTGTCAACATCTCCTCCTTCACATTCTCCCGCAACTGGGGGTGCGAGGAAAAGGCTCAGAATTCCGAGCCCACCCGCTGGCGGTGATGCAGGGCAGTCTGGAGCGACTGCTGATGCTGACATCTGGTCCGGACTGAAGGACCTGACAACGATTACGGACATGTCGTCTACTGTCACTGCATATGATTCTCTCCCCATTGAAAGAATGGTGGAGGATTATATGAGTGACCGCATCCAAGTAGGCACGTCAGACAGTCCGTACTTATACTGGCAGGAAAAAGAGGCAATTTGGAGGCCCTTGCACAAACTGGCTTTATTCTACCTAAGTTGCCCTCCCACAAGTGTGTACTCCGAAAGAGTGTTTAGTGCCGCCGCTCACCTTGTCAGCAATCGGCGTACGAGGTTACTTCCAGAAAATGTGGAGAAGATGATGTTCATTAAAATGAATTATAATCAATTCCTCCGTGGAGACATTGACCAGCAGCAATTGCCTCCACAAAGTACACAGGGAGCTGAGATGGTGGATTCCAGTGGGGACGAATTGATAATCTGTGAGGAGCGGGATGTACACGGTGATATATCGGAGGATGATGATGAGGTGGACATCTTGCCTCTGTAGAGCCAGTTTGTGCAAGGAGAGATTAATTGCTTCTTTTTCGGTGGGGGTCCAAACCAACCCGTCATTTCAGTCACAGTCGTGTGGCAGACCCTGTCACTGAAATGATGGGTTGGTTAAAGTGTGCATGTCCTGTTTATACAACATAAGGGTGGGTGGGAGGGCCTAAGAACAATTCCATCTTGCACCTCTTTTTTCTTTCATTTTTCTTTGCGTCATGTGCTGTTTGGGGAGTGTTTTTTGGAAGGGCCATCCTGCGTGACACTGCAGTGCCACTCCTAGATGGGCCAGGTGTTTGTGTCGGCCACTAGGGTCGCTTATCTTACTCACACAGCTACCTCATTGCGCCTCTTTTTTTCTTCTTTGCGTCATGTGCTGTTTGGGGAGTGTTTTTTGGAAGGGCCATCCTGCGTGACACTGCAGTGCCACTCCTAGATGGGCCAGGTGTTTGTGTCGGCCACTAGGGTCGCTTATCTTACTCACACAGCTACCTCATTGCGCCTCTTTTTTTCTTCTTTGCGTCATGTGCTGTTTGGGGAGTGTTTTTTGGAAGGGCCATCCTGCGTGACACTGCAGTGCCACTCCTAGATGGGCCAGGTGTTTGTGTCGGCCACTAGGGTCGCTTATCTTACTCACACAGCTACCTCATTGCGCCTCTTTTTTTCTTCTTTGCGTCATGTGCTGTTTGGGGAGTGTTTTTTGGAAGGGCCATCCTGCGTGACACTGCAGTGCCACTCCTAGATGGGCCCGGTGTTTGTGTCGGCCACTAGGGTCGCTTATCTTACTCACACAGCTACCTCATTGCGCCTCTTTTTTTCTTCTTTGCGTCATGTGCTGTTTGGGGAGTGTTTTTTGGAAGGGCCATCCTGCGTGACACTGCAGTGCCACTCCTAGATGGGCCAGGTGTTTGTGTCGGCCACTAGGGTCGCTTATCTTACTCACACAGCTACCTCATTGCGCCTCTTTTTTTCTTCTTTGCGTCATGTGCTGTTTGGGGAGTGTTTTTTGGAAGGGCCATCCTGCGTGACACTGCAGTGCCACTCCTAGATGGGCCAGGTGTTTGTGTCGGCCACTAGGGTCGCTTATCTTACTCACACAGCTACCTCATTGCGCCTCTTTTTTTCTTCTTTGCGTCATGTGCTGTTTGGGGAGTGTTTTTTGGAAGGGCCATCCTGCGTGACACAGCAGTGCCACTCTTAGATGGGCCAGGTGTTTGTGTCGGCCACTAGGGTCGCTTAGCTTAGTCATCCAGCGACCTCGGTGCAAATTTTAGGACTAAAAATAATATTGTGAGGTGTGAGGTGTTCAGAATAGACTGAGAATGAGTGGAAATTATGGTTTTTGAGGTTAATAATACTTTGGGATCAAAATGACCCCCAAATTCTATGATTTAAGCTGTTTTTTAGTGTTTTTTGAAAAAAACACCCGAAACCAAAACACACCCGAATCCGACAAAAAAAAATCGGTGAGGTTTTGCCAAAACGCGGTCGAACCCAAAACACGGCCGCGGAACCGAACCCAAAACCAAAACACAAAACCCGAAAAATTTCAAGTGCACATCTCTACTGTTTAGTTCCTGTTTTGACGTCACAAACACGCCCTGCGTTCGGTCAGCCACTCCCCCGTTTCTCCAGCCACTCCTGCGTTTTTATGTGGCACGCCTGCGTTTTTCAGCACACTCCCTGAAAACGCTCAGTTACCACCCAGAAACACCCACTTCCTGTCAATCACACAATGATCAGCAGTGCGACTGAAAAGCGTCGCTAGACCTTGTGTAAAAATACGTCAGGCTTTTGTGAAAGAACGACGCGCGTGTGCACTGCGTACCATACGCATGCGCAGAAGTGCAGATTTTTTGCCTGATCGCTGCGCTGCGAACATCGGCAGCTAGCGTACAACTCGGAATGAGGGCCCATGTTCTGGAAATTGCGTATGCATCTGCAAGTGGATAGCGATCTGCTATATATTCGCAAATTTGCATGAGGCATTTTTTCTTTCTGTCAAGGCGGCGCCTTTCTACTCACAGACAACTGCAATTTCTCAGATTAGCGATCCATGCTGAATTAGGCCCATAATTTGATAAATAGGCCCCCTAATGTTTAAGAGGTCTATTTATCACTATCCGCATCTAATGATGCGGACGACAGGTGATAACCTCGCACAGCGATAATTGATTACATTAATACATGGATGTATCAATTATCGCATGTATGGACAGAGCTTGCGTAAAAACTATCCCGACGACCTGCTGACAATTGAAGGGTTTGGAGCATTTTTTTATGAAAACTGCTCCAAATACCCTTTAATACATTCAGGTGATACTAAAATAACGTTACTAAATAGTAGAGATGAGCGGGTTCGGTTCCTCGGGATCCGAACCCCCCCCGAACTTCACCCATTTTACACGGTTCCGAGGCAGACTCGAATCTTCCCGCCTTGCTCGGTTAACCCGAGCGTGCCCGAACGTTATCATCCCGCTGTTGGATTCTCGCGAGATTCCTATTCTATATAAGGAGCCGCGCGTCGCCGCCATTTTCACTCGTGCATTGGAGATGATAGCGAGAGGACATGGCTGCGTTCTATCAGTTTCTGTGTTCAGTGTGCTGCAAATATCTGTGCTCAGTGTGCTGCAAATATCTGTGCTCAGTGTGCTGAAAATATCTACGTTCTCTGCCTGAAAAATGCTCCATATCTGTGCTGCATTGTAGTGTATAGTAGGACAGTGCAGAATTTTGCTGACCACCAGTATATATATAGCAGTACGGTACAGTAGTCCATTGCTCTACCTCTGTGTCATCAAGTATACTATCCATCCATACCTGTGCTGCATTTTAGTTGTGCGCAGTACATAGTAGGAGGACAGTGCAGAATTTTGCTGACCACCAGTATATATATAGCAGTACGGTACAGTAGTCCATTGCTCTACCTCTGTGTCGTCAAGTATACTATCCATCCATACCTGTGCTGCATTTTAGTTGTGCACAGTATATAGTAGGAGGACAGTGCAGAATTTTGCTGACCACCAGTATATATAGCAGTACGGTACAGTAGTCCATTGCTCTACCTCTGTGTCGTCAAGTATACTATCCATATGTGTGCTACATGTGCTGTTTGTGGACGATTTTTTAAATCTGCCATCCTGTCTGACACTGCAGTGCCACTCCTAGATGGGCCAGGTGTTTGTGTCGGCCACTTGGGTCGCTTAGCTTAGCCATCCAGCGACCTTGGTGCACCTCTTTTTTTCTTTGCATCATGTGCTGTTTGGGGACTATTTTTTAAATCTGCCATCCTGTCTGACACTGCAGTGCCACTCCTAGATGGGCCAGGTGTTTGTGTCGGCCACTTGGGTCGCTTAGCTTAGCCATCCAGCGACCTTGGTGCACCTCTTTTTTTCTTTGCATCATGTGCTGTTTGGGGACTATTTTTTAAATCTGCCATCCTGTCTGACACTGCAGTGCCACTCCTAGATGGGCCAGGTGTTTGTGTCGGCCACTTGGGTCGCTTAGCTTAGCCATCCAGCGACCTTGGTGCACCTCTTTTTTTCTTTGCATCATGTGCTGTTTGGGGTCTATTTTTTAAATCTGCCATCCTGTCTGACACTGCAGTGCCACTCCTAGATGGGCCAGGTGTTTGTGTCGGCCACTTGGGTCGCTTAGCTTAGCCATCCAGCGACCTTGGTGCACCTCTTTTTTTCTTTGCATCGTGTGCTGTTTGGGGACTATTTTTTAAATCTGCCATCCTGTCTGACACTGCAGTGCCACTCCTAGATGGGCCAGGTGTTTGTGCCGCCCACTTGGGTCGCTTAGCTTAGTCATCCAGCGACCTTGGTGCAAATTTTAGGACTAAAAATAATATTGTGAGGTGTGAGGTGTTCAGAATAGACTGGAAATGAGTGGAAATTATGGTTATTGAGGTTAATAATACTATGGGATCAAAATGACCCCCAAATTCTATGATTTAAGCTGTTTTTGAGGGGTTTCTGTAAAAAAAAAACACCCGAATCCAAAACACACCCGAATCCGCCAAAAAAATTTCAGGGAGGTTTTGCCAAAACGCGTCCGAATCCAAAACACGGCCGCGGAACCGAATCCAAAACCAAAACCCGAAAAATTTCCGGTGCACATCACTACTAAATAGGCCCCTAATTCTCTTACTATATGATATGGGGTGTAACACAGTGTTACTACTGCAGGGAAATACTACAAAGGTTCTTGCTCGCAGCTGTTTACAATGTAATGTCCTTAAACAGAGAAGGCTGCATAAGTACTCATTTCCATAACTCCCTGTCATCTGTAAACAATGTGACACTGATAAACAAATGAAGAACAAGAGAACAGAAGACGCCACTCCCAATATATGAGACAACACAGCAAGTTACTGATGCCAGAGACAAGTTGTCCTACACAGTGGACATCATTCAGTGCATGGCCTTGAAACACCTATCCTGATCGACATGTGATCGCAGTAAAACATGCAGGGGGGGTTTCTGAGTACCCAGAAACCACCCATGATAGGCCAAGTTATTTTTTTCAGAGACGGAGACTGCTGTCTCTCCGTCTTTACACAAACCATCAAGATCATAGATTGATCAGGACTGCAGATACTGTGGTAAATGTGTATGTAGCCAACATCCTAGATCACTAATACAGCCCCGTAAGTGCCAAACAACCAGATTTTACCAATCTGATTTGGCATGTGTGGCCCCTTTAAAATTCATCTAGGCACTTGGTACTCAGGGGCTTTAACTGTCCTTATTCTTTGTTGTCTCGTTATCCAGTTGAAGGCATCTGAAGGCTCCTGAAACATTACAGTACTTGTAAATACATGTATGCTAATAATCCCTCTTTACTATAACACAGCCTATTTTCTTATACTGTCAGTGGTCCATTCCCTGGACCAATTCCCATATATTACCAGTTATACCAGCTTGTAGAATGAAATGTATCATTGTTACCAGAGGAGAATTTAAATCCTCTTGTAAGTTTCTTTTGGTAAGCATTGTGTATGTAAATATTAGATGAACGCTTAATACGAAAGCACCTGTCAATCAAATACTGTCTGAACAATGGGGGTCATTCCGAGTTGTTCGCTCGTTATTTTTTTCTCGCAACGGAGCGATTAGTCGCTAATGCGCATGCGCAATGTCCGCAGTGCGACTGCGCCAAGTAAATTTGCTATGCAGGTAGGTATTTTACTCACGGCATTACGAGGTTTTTTCTTCGTTCTGGTGATCATAATGTGATTGACAGGAAGTGGGTGTTTCTGGGCGGAAACTGGCCGTTTTATGGGAGTGTGTGAAAAAACGCTACAGTTTCTGGGAAAAACGCGGGAGTGGCTGGAGAAACGGAGGAGTGTCTGGGCGAACGCTGGGTGTGTTTGTGACGTCAAACTAGGAACGACAAGCACTGAACTGATCGCACTGGCAGAGTAAGTCTCGAGCTACTCAGAAACTGCACAGAGAAGTATTTTCGCAATATTGCGAATCTTTCGTTCGCAATTTTGATAAGCTAAGATTCACTCCCAGTAGGCGGCGGCTTAGCGTGTGCAAAGCTGCTAAAAGCAGCTTGCGAGCGAACAACTCGGAATGACCCCCAATGAGCTAATTAAAACAATGGACGAGGGGAGAGTTTGTTATGCTTCACTGTCTGACAAAAAGAAATATAAGTGAGCTCGCTGTGGACATTGTGTACGATTAGCAAACACTCCAGGCCTTATCCAGAGTCAGCCTGAAACGGACTTACAAAATGTAATGGCAAATCCACGAGCATCTTTGCCACCAATTCAGTTGCATACGTAAATATTGAGCTGCGACCCCTTCCCCTTGGTTGTAACTCCTCCCACAAATCGTTGTACCTGGCTGAGGTAAGACTGGATTGCAGCTGGAGGCGTGGCTTCTGCTTGCATTTGCAAAAAGTGATATAGGACAAAAGGAGCATTTACATTTTTTGTTTATGACTTTAGAAAAAAACTGTAATTCTGACCTTTAGGTGGCCTAACTTTTGCAATTTTTCAACACCCATTTTAGTTGCACCCACACCACACCCTTACTGTACTCTCGGTGCAGCTGCACTTCAGGGGAAATTGCATGCACATTTCCCGTGACTCTACGCCCATTCCTGACCCAGTCGTACACAGTCTCAAGTCACGTTTGAAACTGGAAAAAAGTGTCAGACCACGAATAGTTCATGCATGCGCGTACGACGCATCCATCGCTGCCTTCTGGGTCTGGCGGTGATGTAGGATGACTTCTGGTGGAATCTCCATGGCTTCCAGTGGTAAGTTTGAGTAATCCTAACCAATGGTGGCTCCTACCTGATCGTGGTAGGGGGGCTGCCACTACCCATGCCTGGCCAGGTGAGGAGGAGAGGGGACTGCCAGCCCGTCAGCCGGGTCCTGGCACCTGGATCTGGTAGGTGTCGGGACCAGCGCATGCTCACCAGCAGCGGCCAGACTGCGCATGCACAATCCCCCTGCTTCTATGGACTGCATCAATAGCAGGCAGCCCATAGAAGCCGACTAGGCAGGGAGTGGCTTCCTACAGGAAGCCAGCTCTCTGCTAATCGTAGGGCGGTCTGGCAGTCCCAGCTGGAGGAAACCCCTCCCACTCGGACTGCCTGTATTGTCTGTGATTGATAGGTAGGACTTTGAATAGGAAGTCACTGCCAGTCACAGTGAAGCCAGTGCAGTCACGAACCACATCTGGCTTCACTGTGTCACAACTGAGGGTTTAGGCTGACAGGAGGAAGCCTCAGTTGTAGGGGGTGAAATGAAATTAAACTTGGGAGGTTTAATCAGACCCCTGGACATGTAAGTGTAGAAGGATTACCCGAAGGTGTGACCATGACAACCAGGTTAAAAGTCAATAAAAATTTTATTAACAGACTCCGTGTAGAAACAACAGTATTCACAGTTGATAAAAGCAAATGGCAATAATACAGTTCCTGGATCACTTGTAACCATGAGAGGTATCACAGAGCACTGGTAGGTTAAGGAATAGGTGTTAAAGTCCTTTGATGGAATAACCTTACCAGGCCTGGCTGTAGTAGTGAAGATAGCCGAGGAACACGCCAGTAGAAGTGTAGATGTAGTTGGTAACTTGAACAGACTGTTGTAGATACTGGATGGAACCAGCCAGGTGGTAGAGACACGGAGTGGATGCTGAATGGAATCAGCCAGGTAGTGAAGACACGGAGTGGATGCTGAATGGAATCAGCCAGGTGGTGAGGACACGGAGTGGATGCTGGACGGAACCAGTCAGGTGATGAAGACACGGAGTGGATGCTGAATGAAATCAGCCAGGTGATGAAGACTGTAAGATGCTAGGGAGCGTGGAAACAGAAGAGTTGACAAGGAGTTACCGGTGGTAGTGGATACTGCTGGTAAGTAGGGATCCGCTGGAATAACACCGGCACTTTGACGAAAACTGGATACTGCTGGAAGCTGACCGCTGGAAGCAGATGGGTTAATAGCTGGAAGCTGGAATAGCCACGGAGGGCTGCAGAGTCAGGTTGCACCGCAGGATGGAAGGCAGGTGCGGATCTCGTAGTGGCTGCTGGAGACAGGAGCTGGAACCTGGAGAAACAACCACAGGAGAGAGAGACTGGAACAAGGTTTGACATTCAAAGCACTGACCATTTCCTGGTTCAGGCACAGGATACTTATACCTGCTGCAGGGCAGGCATTGGCTGGCCAATCATGCAGATTCCCAGTGCAGCAGATTGGTGGAGATTGAGCATGTGACTGGAGCAAACATGGCTGCGCCCATGTTAGAACTGGAGGGAGAGTTGGTTTGGAAAACCATGTGGAAACATAGCAGCAATGGCGGCGCCGGCCGCGGAGGACAGGAGACGCCACACTGACAACTGCACACTGAGACACATGGATGACAGCGGAGGCCGCGGCAGACATGGGGCACCACTCTGACAACCTGCATACTGGAACACAGGAGCGGCGGCAGAGGCCGCGGAGGACGGGAGACGCCACACAAGGTTCAGACATGGCGCCGCTGTGACAGCGTCTCAGAGTGACAGGAGGGATATGCAGAGTGTGGACATCAGGAACACAGATGAGATCCGGCCCTGGAACGCTAAGCCAGCTTCAGAAGGCATCTAAAAGGCAAGTAATGGCGTCCAGATACCCGGATCGTGACAGCACCCCCCCCCCCCCCTTTAGGAGTGGCCCCAGGACACTTCTTCGGCTTTTGAGGAAACTTAGAGTGGAAATGCCGGACCAAGGCAGGAGCATGGACATCTGACGCATTGGTCCAAGAGCGTTCTTCAGGACCATAGCCCTTCCAGTCAATAAGATACTGCAATTGACCGTAACGGAAACGTGAGTCCAGAATCTTGGCCACTTCATACTCAACTCCCCGTTGAGTTTGGACTTTCGGAGCTGAAGGAAGTGTAGAATGAAACCGATTCAGGATCAGCGTTTCAACAGGGAAACATGGAATGTCCTGGGTATCTTCAGGAAGGGAGGTAACTGGAGTTTGTAGGCAACAGGATTGATGACTTGTTCAATTTTGAAAGGACCGATGTAACGAGGTGCAAACTTCATGCTGGGAACTCTCAACCTCAAATTCTTCGTGGACAACCACACACGATCATCCACCTTGAGAGCAGGAACCGCTCTACGCTTTCTATCAGTAAACTTCTTGTACCTGAACGAGGCTTTGAGCAAGGCCGCTCGCACACTCTTCCAGTTGTTAGAAAACTGACGCAAGGTGACATCCACTGCTGGAACAGAAGTTGCTGGAAGCGGTTGGAATTCTGGAACTTTAGGGTGGAATCCATAGTTGATGAAGAATGGTGTTGAAGAAGATGAGGAATGGTACTGATTGTTGTGGCTGAACTCGGCCCAAGGAAAGAGTTGAACCCAGTCATCTTGAGAGGAAGACACATAAATGCGGAGGTAGGCCTCCAAGTCCTGATTCACCCTCTCGGTTTGACCATTGGTCTGAGGATGGCAAGCTGTAGAAAACTTCAACTTGACTTGGAGGGCTTGACATAAACTTCGCCAAAACTTGGCTACAAATTGTACACCACGATCAGAGATGATCTCTTCAGGAAGACCGTGGAGTCGGAAGATCTCTTGAATAAACACTTGAGACAGCTTGGAAGCTGACGGAAGACCGGTGAGAGGTATGAAATGTGCCATCTTGGTGAACCGGTCAACTACCACCCAGATGGTATTAAACTTGTTGCACATAGGCAGATCTGTAACGAAGTCCATCGACAAATGGGTCCACGGTCGACGGGGAACAGATACTGGAACCAGTTGCCCAGCAGGCGACTGGCGGGAGACTTTGTGTTGGGCACACTTTGGGCACGAGGCAATAAACTCCAAGACGTCCTTCTTCAGAGTTGGCCACCAATAGGACCTAGAGATAAACTCAAGGGTTTTCTGGATGCCTGTATGTCCGGCAAAATGGGAAGCGTGGGCCCAATGCATGAGCTTCTTCCTTATCACCGGCTTCACAAAACTTTTCCCTGGTGGAGGCGTAGAGTCCATTCCTACCGTGGAGAATGCCAACGGATTAATAATAGGATGCTTGTCCGAAGACTCTGACTCATTTTCTTGCTCCCATGAGCGGGAAAGGGCATCGGCCTTGCGATTCTGAGAACCCGGACAGAACTGGAGTTTAAAGTCGAACCCGGAAAAAAAAAGTGCCCATCTGGCTTGACGAGGGTTAAGACATTGTGCGCTTTTCAGATATAAAAGATTTTTGTGGTCGGTAAGTATAGTGACTGAATGGGAAGCTCCCTCTAACAGATATCTCCATTCTTCCAGAGCGAGCTTGATGGCTAGCAACTCCTGGTCGCCAATGGCATAGTTGCGCTCAGCTGGGGAGAACTTCCGGGAGAAGAAACTGCAAGGATGTAGATGACCATCTTTAGCCCTCTGGGATAACACCGCTCCTACTCCAACGGAGGAGGCATCTACCTCAAGGATGAAAGGAGAGTCGATGTCGGGCTGTTTCAGAACTGGTGCAGAGATCAAGCGTTGCTTTAATAGATAAAAAGCTTGTGTAGCTTCTTCAGACCACTTGGACGGGTTAGCACCCTTCTTGGTAAAAGCAGTGATAGGCGCCACAATGGTGGAAAAGTCTCGTATAAACTTTCTGTAGTAATTGGCGAACCCTAAGAACCTCTGGACCCCTTTGAGGGTTAGGGGAATCGGCCAATTCTGGATTGCTTGTAGTTTCTCAGGATCCATCTCTAGTCCGGAACCGGACACAATGTAACCTAGAAACGGAATGGATTTGACTTCAAAAACACATTTCTCTAATTTGCAATAGAGATGATTGACACGGAGACGGGACAGAACCTCCTTTACCCAGAAACGATGTTCCTCTAGATTATTGGCAAAGATAAGGATATCATCTAGAAAAACCACGACATGGCGGCACAGGATGTCTCTGAAGATTTCATTTACGAAATGCTGGAAAACAGCTGGAGCGTTGCTCAATCCGAAGGGCATGACGAGGTACTCATAGTGTCCATCCCGGGTGTTAAAGGCGGTCTTCCACTCGTCACCCTCACGGATCCGGATGAGATTGTAGGCACCCCTCAAATCCAACTTTGTAAAGATGGTTGCTCCGCTAACTCTATCGAAGAGCTCTGTAATTAAGGGTAAAGGATAACGGTTCTTAACGGTAATGTCGTTCAAACCTCTGTAGTCGATGCACGGTCGCAGGCCACCGTCTTTCTTTTTAACGAAAAAGAAGCCTGCGCCAGCTGGAGAAGAGGAAGGTCGAATAAAACCCTTCGCCAGGTTCTCTTTGATGTACTCCTCCATGGAATGCGTCTCTGGAAGGGACAACGGATAAGTTCGGCCTCGAGGTGGAACCTTCCCTGGGATGAGATCAATTGGACAGTCCCATTCTCTATGAGGAGGAAGGATATCAGCGGAGGCTTTACTGAACACATCTGTGTAGTCTTGATATGGAGGAGGTGGAACATCAGACGACCTGGGGGAAGAAGAACAAACAGGAAGCACTTTGGACAAACAGGTCTCAGCACAGGAGGGACTCCATGCTAGTATCTGCGTAGTCGTCCAGTCAATCGATGGATTGTGAAGACGGAGCCATGGAAGGCCCAAAACCACTGGATGTGTGGCTCTTGGAATCACTAGAAAGGAAATAAATTCTGAATGAAGAACTCCTACTTTCAGACAAACTGGTAGAGTCCTTAAAGAAATAACTGCGTCAAAAATCTTACTGCCATCCACGGCAGTCAAGGAAATAGACGTAGGAAGTCTCTCGGTGGGTAGGGACCACCGTTTAACATAAGCTTCGGTAATGAAATTCCCAGCTGCTCCGGAATCAAGGAGGGCAATGACGTTCCTATAACGTTGAGCAATTTGAAGCAAGACTGGGAGATTACAATCATGAGGAGATGGAGAGGAGATCATTACTCCTAGCCGGCCCTCTCCTTGGCGAGCTAGGATTTGGAGTTTCCCGGACGTTTGGGACAGGCATTGATAGCGTGAGACGGAGCTGCACAGTAGAGACAGAGAGACTCAGAGAGACGTCTTCAGCGCTCAGCGGGAGATAGACGGGAACGACCAATTTGCATGGGCTCATCCTTGGGTGGAGACGGTTGACGAGGAGGAGGAGCAGAAGACTTTGGAATAGATGATTTTCCTCGCTCAGTTGCTCTTTCTCTAAAACGAAGATCAACCTTTGTGCATAGTGAAATTAGCTCATCCAACTTAGAAGGCAAGTCTCTGGTAGCTAATTCATCATTGATGCGTTCTGATAAGCCATGCCAGAATGCAGCATACAGGGCCTCGTCGTTCCATGCCAGTTCGGATGCCAGGATTTTGAACTGTATAAGATACTGTCCCACAGAACGTGTTCCCTGGCGTAAACGGAGAATCTCAGATGAAGCAGAGGTTACCCGGCCTGGCTCGTCGAAGATGCGCCTGAATGTAGCTATAAAATCAGTATAGGAAGACAACAGGGTATCAGACTTCTCCCATAAAGGTGATGCCCAGTCAAGGGCTGAGCCACTGAGAAGGGAAATAATATAGGCAATTTTAGTACGGTCACTGGGGAAATTGCCAGGTTGTAGCTCAAAATGGATTTCACATTGGTTGAGAAATCCCCTGCAGAATCTTGGAGATCCGTCAAATTTTGCTGGCGTTGGAAGATGAAGACGTGGAGTAGAAATGGGTAAGGTGGGTGGGGTTACAGCTGGTGTCACTGTAGTGGACGCACCGGACGTGCCAGGTCCACGGAGAGTCGTTTGAATCCCATCCAGTCGGGTAGAGAGATCCTGGAGACAGCGGATGATGTGGCCTTGTGCAGCCTCCTGATGTTCAAGTCTGGCTGCCAGTTCTTGCATCGGCCTGGCCGCTTGATCCTGGTCTCCGACTGGATTCATAGGGTCAGTGCTTACTGTCACAACTGAGGGTTTAGGCTGACAGGAGGAAGCCTCAGTTGTAGGGGGTGAAATGAAATTAAACTTGGGAGGTTTAATCAGACCCCTGGACATGTAAGTGTAGAAGGATTACCCGAAGGTGTGACCATGACAACCAGGTTAAAAGTCAATAAAAATGTTATTAACAGACTCCGTGTAGAAACAACAGTATTCACAGTTGATAAAAGCAAATGGCAATAATACAGTTCCTGGATCACTTGTAACCATGAGAGGTATCACAGAGCACTGGTAGGTTAAGGAATAGGTGTTAAAGTCCTTTGATGGAATAACCTTACCAGGCCTGGCTGTAGTAGTGAAGATAGCCGAGGAACACGCCAGTAGAAGTGTAGATGTAGTTGGTAACTTGAACAGACTGTTGTAGATACTGGATGGAACCAGCCAGGTGGTAGTGACATGGAGTGGATGCTGAATGGAATCAGCCAGGTAGTGAAGACACGGAGTGGATGCTGAATGGAATCAGCCAGGTGGTGAGGACACGGAGTGGATGGTGGACGGAACCAGTCAGGTGATGAAGACACGGAGTGGATGCTGAATGAAATCAGCCAGGTGATGAAGACTGTAAGATGCTAGGGAGCGTGGAAACAGAAGAGTTGACAAGGAGTTACCGGTGGTAGTGGATACTGCTGGTAAGTAGGGATCCGCTGGAATAACACCGGCACTTTGACGAAAACTGGATACTGCTGGAAGCTGACCGCTGGAAGCAGATGGGTTAATAGCTGGAAGCTGGAATAGCCACGGAGGGCTGCAGAGTCAGGCTGCACCGCAGGATGGAAGGCAGGTGCGGGTCTCGTAGTGGCTGCTGGAGACAGGAGCTGGAACCTGGAGAAACAACCACAGGAGAGAGAGACTGGAACAAGGTTTGACATTCAAAGCACTGACCATTTCCTGGTTCAGGCACAGGATACTTATACCTGCTGCAGGGCAGGCATTGGCTGGCCAATCATGCAGATTCCCAGTGCAGCAGATTGGTGGAGATTGAGCATGTGACTGGAGCAAACATGGCTGCGCCCATGTTAGAACTGGAGGGAGAGTTGGTTTGGAAAACCATGTGGAAACATAGCAGCAATGGCGGCGCCGGCCGCGGAGGACAGGAGACGCCACACTGACAACTGCACACTGAGACACATGGATGACAGCGGAGGCCGCGGCAGACATGGGGCACCACTCTGACAACCTGCATACTGGAACACAGGAGCGGCGGCGGAGGACGGGAGATGCCACACAAGGTTCAGACATGGCGCCGCTGTGACAGCGTCTCAGAGTGACAGGAGGGATATGCAGAGTGTGGACATCAGGGACACAGATGAGATCCGGCCCTGGAACGCTGAGCCAGCTTCAGAAGGCATCTAAAAGGCAAGTAATGGCGTCCAGATACACGGATCGTGACACACTGACACTAAGCTGGGTGGCAGATTTTACCAGGGGGGGAGGGGGGGGGGCTGAAGTCCTGCATCCCATAGGTAAAATCCACCACTGATCCTAACCCCTAACTCTCCCCATAGTGCCTAACCCTCCGTTGCTGGCTCATGCAGAATGTCGGCATTTCAAGTTGACATTTTAGATGTCAATATTGTGACCATCATAACTGTTGACATCCCCAAGGATTCCAAAAATATAAACCAGGCACCAAAATCATAGGCGGCATATGTCATAAAACAGTGTCATGCCTCACGGAAAAATCAGAAACTTGAGTCTTTTCTTGAAACTTTTGGCTAACTTCAGTTCTGGGGCAGAGAGTCTCAGGGTTGGATGAGGGTAGGACAGGTGGAAGACTAGGATCCCTAATAGATGGCATTCCCACCTGTGGTTTGATCACTGTCCGGAGACTATGGTGGTCTTGTGTCTCCACTGCCCTAGACAGACAAGCCTGAGGGCCAAGCAGTGTCTTTCTAAACACAGTAGAGCTAAAGGGCCCTACAGACACAGCGATACGCCGCCGAGCTGCCTGACCGCCGATACGGCAGACGGGCGACCCGGTTGCAGGGGGGGGGGCAGTGACAGTCACTCGGCTCCATAGCAATGCAGGCAAATATGGACGAGATCGTCCATATTGGCCTGCATGCACAGGCGACGGAGCACCAACAATGAACGAGCGCGGGGCCACGCATCGTTCATCGCTGGTGCCTCCACACTGACCGATATGAACGGTATCTCGTTCATTAATGAATGAGATCGTTCATATCTTGCAGTGTTATCGCCCAGTGTGTAGGGCGCATAAGTTCTGCTCATGGATTAGTACATACTTTGCAGAATGTTCCATTGGGAGACCAGTTACTAATGAGCTTGTTTAGTGTGTTTGACCTGAATTGATCAGCAAATGGAGCAACCTTCGTGACTCAGGCTAACAAACAGAACAACAGGACATATGTAATTAGCGTGTCAAGAAATAAACTCTAATAACGATCCCCAGGCTGACTGCTCTGCATTCCTTTCTTGTGAAATAAATACTATGATTTCACCAGCAGCTGTGAAGATGCACTGTATAGCAGAAGGATTTACCATGTTAAACTTAGGTAGCTTCTGTTGAAACTGCAGTATGCTACTGCACAGACTCCATGTTACTGCTCCTCCAGGGAAGCTTCATTCGCCACCAAGGCTACTACTGAGCAACCGTAGAACCATCTTGGGACTGTGGGCCCGATTCATATTTGTAAGTAAAACAAATTATCAAGCAACTGGGTATAACCATGTTACACTGCATGTGGCGTTACCTCCATCGATGGTTACCAACGATGGTGACGGTGACACAAACCATCGATGGCAGTTAACTATTGTGTGCATATCCATTGATGGCTTTACCATAAGTGTTTATGCACATGCGTGGCTGCGGGCTCTGCTTCTGTGTGAGAGCCAGGGGAGGGGCTGAGCTTTGAATGACAGCTCAACCTCTGAAAGAGGCGGAACATCCCATTCCCGTCTTTTAAAACCGTGGCAACAGCCTATCAGCCCTGTGCTGCAACAGCAGCCTGAAAACGACAAGGGGGAAAAAAAACATCAGGCAGACAGTTACCATCAATAGTGTATAACCATCTGGTTATATACCATCGATGGTAAAAGGTTTGAACATCGACCATAGACCATCAATGTTTTTGAATCATCAATTGTCGATGGCCATCCCTAAGGTGGGGCAGTTGTAACGTGCAGAGAGAATTAGATTTGGGTGGGTTATTTTGTTTCTGTGCAGGGTAAATACTGGCTGCTTTATTTTTACACTGGAATTTAGATTTCAGTTTGAACACACCCCACCCAAATCTAAATCTCTCTGCACATGTTACAGCTGCCCCACCTGCAATGCAGCATGGTTTTGCCAAGTTGCTTTTTGCTTTTTCTTACAAACATGAATCAGTTACTGTGCCACAGTAGAAGACAGTAGTTTTTCACTTCGCTCCAGTGAGACCTGTGATTACCTGTGATATAACTGCTGTTCCAGCTTTCTGGTCCCAACATACACTCCCTGGCTGGTGAGCTGTATGACCCCCTGCTCCGCTCTATCTACCAGTGTGTATAACAGTGAGTACAGCAGCTGTACCTGCCTTCTTTTCAATAAACCTACTCCACTGGTTAAGTATCTGGGCTGTATGTATTGTAACGGCATCCACTGGTGTGTACAGAAACTCTGCTACATCCTCAAGTCTGTACACACATATGTCCAACAGCATCATGATAGCAAATGTAACAAAATAAGTGTCCGGGTATAGACTACATGGCATGCAACACACATTGGGCCGACAAAGAGTAGAACAGAAGTTGTCTATAATTACACCCGCACTGTGTGCACGGAGAAAAGTGCAGCTATTTGCCCGTTTAATATGCTACAATGTGACTACACAATCCCTGTAAATATGCTTGGTGTCATAGCTGTCGTCATTCCCAGTGCCCACTTGCACCAATCCATCCACAAACAGAAGTATCTCCTGGCACGTACTATGTGTCTATAAGTAGATGTCCCAAATCAGTCTCTTAAAGAAACCTGTCAAGAAACCTGTCTGTGTGTGTCCAGCGGCAGCATAAGCTGTCTTGGGTGTCAAGGTAAGGTTGTCACTCTACATCTTTGCGGAACACCACAACCCTAGGGATCTCTACCACATAGCAAATTTGGGGGGGAGGGGGCACAGTGATCTGTTCTGAAGGCGACAGCCCTAGTCTGTGAGCGTGTGTGGAGGCCATGAATTGTGCAAAATATTAAACATGTACATGTACACAGGACGTTAGTCAAGAGGTTAAGTGTCATAGTGTGTATAGCCAAATGGACGTCCATCATGTCCAAATAACTTCCCAAGTGAATCTCAATCATTCATCCAGGATGGAAGAGAAGGTCTGTTGACTGCGGAGGACAGTGTATCCGGTCACCCAATTGTGTATACGGCACCATTAGAACAAGGAGGTTCCATTTCTACAACCTATTCAATTGCTGCTAATGAATAGGCAAAATGTCCAGATTAGTGATGACTATCACCAGGGCAACCATCCATGGTTGATGGTTTTAAACCATCAGGGGAGGGGGGGACCATCGATGATTAAACCATTGGGTCTATGTATTTGTACAGAAAGGGGACTGTGGCCACACATGCACATGACTTATAAAGGGAATTTGCCAGCTGAACTGCAACAACGATTGTAAAACTATTTACATTTGAGAGGGGACTACCGACGGGTGCGAACCATCCATGTGTGATGTTCATCCCTTGACCAGATCTGAGCAGAAATAGACTTTAGGTTCTACAGCGGTTCCAATTCTCAAAAACACCATGGGCCTAATTCAGACCTGATCACAGCAGCAAATTTGTTAGCTTATGGGCAAACCATGGCCCTCATTCCGAGTTGTTCGCTCGGTATTTTTCATCGCATCGCAGTGAAAATCCGCTTAGTACGCATGCGCAAAGTTCGCACTGCGACTGCGCCAAGTAACTTTACTATGAAGAAAGTATTTTTACTCACGGCTTTTTCTTCGCTCCGGCGAACGTAATGTGATTGACAGGAAATGGGTGTTACTGGGCGGAAACACGGCGTTTCAGGGGCGTGTGGCTGAAAACGCTACCGTTTCCGGAAAAAACGCAGGAGTGGCCGGAGAAACGGTGGGAGTGCCTGGGCGAACGCTGGGTGTGTTTGTGACGTCAACCAGGAACGACAAGCACTGAACTGATCGCACAGGCAGAGTAAGTCTGGAGCTACTCTGAAACTGCTAAGTAGTTAGTAATCGCAATATTGCGCGTACGTCGGTCGCAATTTTAAGAAGCTAAGATTCACTCCCAGTAGGCGGCGGCTTAGCGTGTGTAACTCTGCTAAATTCGCCTTGCGACCGATCAACTCGGAATGAGGGCCCATGTGCAGTGCGGGGGGCAGATATAATATGTGCAGAGAGAGTTAGATTTGGGTGGGGTGTGTTCAAACTGATATCTAAATTGCAGTGTAAAATAAAGCAGACAGTATTTACCCTGCACAGAAACAATATAACCCACCCATATCTAGCTCCCTCTGCAGATGTTATATCTGCCACCCCTGCAGTGCACATGGTTTTGCCCAACTGCTAACAAAGTTCCTGCTGCAATCAGATCTGTCTGAATTAGGCCCCAAGTGCAATAAAGTTAGAAATCTCCTATATAATTGCAGAGATCTGTCACTCTGTGACTGTGTGGCTAACGCTGGGCGTGGCTAGGAGCTCTCATTGGGTTAGCAGCAGGTCTATCACACCCAGTCCACAGCTGATTGGGCGAGAAACGCCCTCCCACACAGGTTACATCCAATGGGAGGCTCTGTCCTTTGACTGCTGTGTTCCCAGAGCAGGATTAACAGTAGGTCTGATGGAGCTGTAAGCTTTAGAGATGGATCAAGCCCTCGGGGGGCCCAGGGCACCAAAGGCAGGAGGGCCCCCGCCGACCATCAGCCCCCGCGCTGCACACGCTGCTCACCTCCCGCGGTCACAGGCAACGGGAGCCACGCTGCAGCAGGGGGAGAAGAGAAAACACCAGGCTGCCGGGGCAGGAGGGATCCACGCTGCCGGGGGAGGAATGCGGCTGAATACGCGCACGCAGGGGGGGTTTCTGAGTACCTGGAAACCCACCGATCCCCCCTGCACCGGCAGTGGCTCCAGACCCCCACCCGTGGCACTCGCCCCTCCCCCACCACCGCACCAGCCCCTCCCCCACCCGCACCACCCCTCCCCCACCCACGGCACCCCCCGTCCCCCTCCCCATCCGCGTCTCTCCCCCATACCCGCCACTCCCCCAACCACAGCACCTACTAGGTGATTCATCAGGCCCTGCGTGCGCTGTTCACGCCGTTGCAAGGGGCTACAACCCCTTAACCATCGCACGCCCTTTGTCCGTGCAATATTTAACCACTCACACAATTATGATTGGAGGTAACTCTATATAATACAACAATTGCATGCCACAAGAGCGTGCAAGGGTTAAGGGGGTGTATATAAGTTCACCCAAGCAACTTTAAGTACAACATTAATTACCAGCAACATACGGATTGGTTGAATGATATTGGCTTGTGTAATAATTTGCACCTGACAAATATTGGCAATAACGACAATTAGCGATAAAAACAGTAGTGTTAAAAGCCACAGAATTATTTAACCCTGTGCATTGTCAGTGTTTTCCCGGGAGAACCCAGCTAGACCAGACCTACACAAGAGGTATTTCCAAGTTATAAAACATATATATATTTATTTCTTTTTGTCACCTTTTTAATGAATGTTATATGCAACAGTTGTTTTTTTAATCCGGTTTCTCTTGGCACTTTTAGAGACAACGCCCAACATTGCACTTCTTCACCTCGAGCCTATGGATGAGTGATAAACTTGTCCATCTGTGCGTGAGTGATAAAGGAAAATCCCATTTCTAACTGTACACAGCTTATACCTAACAAACTGGTTGGTACGCAGACAATTATTCACGTGGCACATGTAAACCAAAAGAAAATAAGACTTCTTTTGAGACGGTGCCCATGGGGACTAACCCGCTTTCAAAATAAAATATATTGTGTGGTTTTATTGCTTCCTATTTATAATTTATGTCTATATTTTTGTATTACTTTCTCTCTGCCAGGCTTCTAAACATTCACTTTGGCAAGGGGATCGTGCAGTGTGCCGGGGGCAGCTGTAGGCAGGAGTCTGGTCTGCAATTCTCACAATTAATCTATTCTTCCTGTGGGAGCATTTCACAAGGTACATTTCAGAGCCTACTAAGACTATGGAACCCTGACATAATAGTAAATTATATGTAGACAGGGCAGGGGAAAGAGGAAGCTCATGCACAGGGGCTAAAATGCCGGCGATGAACGACTATATCATTGAATGATATAGCGTTCAACGATACAGCGCATACACACTGAACGTTATCGTTCAACAATAATGATCAGTAACGCCACCGCCGCCATTCCCAAACATGCAGCTGTTGTGCGAAATCGCACAGCGGCCGATTATCGAATTATCGCATTGCCAAACAATGACAAGATGATGGGAAAATTTCGATCACACAGCCATTCGCATGCTGACTGACAGGAAGAGGACGTTTGTGGGTGGTAACTGACCGTTTTCTGGGAGTGTCAGGAAAAACGCAGGCGTTCCCAAGCGTTTTCAGGGCGGGTGTGTGACGTCAGCTCCGGACCCCATCAGCCCGTTCTCATTGGACTGCAGGAGTAAGTCCTGGGCTGCGCAGAGACTGCACACACTGGAAAAATCATTAGATGGTGAGAGAGTTGTGAATGGATTTGCAGCTGTCTGGTGGAATTTTTGGGACGCCGTACACATGCATTGGCACACTTGCACGGGACGGGTTTTCACTCTCCCTGGGCGGCGACTATCTGATCGCAGACTTCTGTAAAATTTGCAGCACAGCGATTAGGTCTGAATGAGGCCCATTGACAGGTAGAGTTGCATTTCAGTTTAATATTGGTGATCGCTGAACGACGTACGGGAGCACGCATCATTCACACATATTACCCCCATACACACTGGATGATATAAGCCTAAAAAATAAACAATATTTATGTCGTTATTGCTTATTTTTTAGGCTGAAATCGCCCAGTGTGTACCTGGCTCAAGCCTTGGGGAGAGAGAAAGTAGACAGAGAAATAAACTACCAACCAATCAGCTGCTGTCATTTTTCAAACACAACCTGTACCATGCCAGTTAGGAGCTGATTGGCTGGTACTTTATCTCTCTCCACTTTATAACTCTCCAAGGCTTAGTACATGCCTAATCAAATCAAACAAATTCATCCACTGAGAAACTAAAAGTGAGGACAGCACCCAGTGCAGACTAATGTCAGTACTCCATAAATAGGGCACACACAATGGTAGTAGTTACCAATGTACAGTAAAATAAGTATTATTAATACATTATTATTATTATTATTATTATTATTATTAATCACTGTAGGGGAAAAAGAAAATTCTATATTCAAGGTAAGTGGAAGGTTGGGTCTAATCCAGTTTCTGCCTGATGCAAAATCCACTTGTGATGCAAGATAATGGAAATGCTGAGCCGTGTACATATATGCAGGGAGATCTGCTTTCCCCGTTATGTTGCAGCAGTGAACGGGTAATGAGAGTCTCCAAGTACCATTGTGACTATGGGAAAGATGCTGAAGTGGGTGCAGCGTGTGACTCTGAATCAGTCCGTATGACTGTCTATACAGTGGCTACACACTTGACATGAGGCAGTATTATATAATAGCACAGAGGTGATGATAAAATTGAATGGTAAATATGCCTCAATGGGGCTGATTCAGACCAAAACGCACAGCAGCGATCAGGTCTGAACTGCGCATGCGCCAACGGCTGTCGTAGCCCTGCGATCGCCTCTGCCTGATTGACAGGCAGAGGCGGTCGCTGGGTGGGCCGGCAGCATTTAACCACCGTTTAGGGGGCGCGGTCTGGGCAAAGCAGGCGTGCCCGGACCGTTGGGGGGGGGGGGGGGGCGTCACACACAGCCGCTACGACCTGAGCAGCGACGAATAGCTCCTTACCAGCACGCAGGAGCTGCGCTGTCTGGGAGCTACTCCTGAAGTACAAAAGCATCGCTGCTGTGCGATGCTTTTGTAGTTGTGCGACGGGGCAGGGACTGACATGCGGGGCAGACTAGCCCTGTGCTGTGCTTCCCCCCACATGTCTGTGTGACTGATCGTAGATGTGCTAAATTTAGGTCTGAATTATTAGCCCCAATACTGGATAACCCAGTGGAATAATAACAATTGTGAATTGGCAAGCTCACAGCTGTCATACCTGTAATGAATCCTCGATTAGCATTAGCAGCACATCCTAGGTGTCTGGAGTAAGGCTGTGCACTAGTACTACGTCATACGCTTTGCTAAGATCATGGGCTAACGTAGGCTATAAAAGCAGTGTTGCTCTTACTTATACCTATGGGTGCCCACCCAGAAATATATAAGGCGGTAGACAGTCATAGCGGGTGATTCAATTGTTTTTTTTGGGCACCCAACAGTAATGGACACTCGTTGGAGCAATTCAATTGTTGCTGAGATCGGGCACACATTACTTCTGATGTGCCCAAAAGCACTGAGATTAGCCACGCTAAACCCGACTAAAGTCCCAGCTGCAATGTGAAAATAGTGCCATTTGGGCGCCCAAACTGACTTTTTTGCACATTTCAGCTCGTCACCTGGGGCAGTAGCGAGCAGAAATGTTGGCGCCCACAGAACGCGTAACTGAACAGCAGAACATTTGAATAGCTGTGTTGGCTGCCCCCTAGTGGCGGGTGCCCAAACAACAATTGAGTCGCCCCCATAGATGTAATGGAATAACTATCAACTCGCTTAATGTACTCATGGACAAAGTATAGGGTCCTAAATATAAAGAGGATGATGGAGCATTATTTTTATTATTATCATTATTATCATCATCAGTTAATTAGTGCATATATATATATATATATATATATACTGCAGCGCTTTACAGAGAATATTAGCACTGTATATGGGGGGGGGGTGTATTCAGGATTGTTAGCAAACCAAAAAAGTTACCAACTGGGCAAAATGGGCAAGACCATGCTGCAATGCAGGGGGGAGTGGGGGGGGCAGATATAATGTGCAGAGGAAATTAGATTTGGGTGGGTTATTTTGTTTCTGCGCAGGGTAAATACTGGCTGCTGTATTTTATTTTTACACTGCATTTTAGATTTCAGTTTGAAGTTGAACACACTCCACCCAAATCTAACTCTCTCTGCACATGTTACACCTGCCCCACTTGCAGTGCAACAACATACCTCCCAACTGTCCCAATTTTCGCGGGACAGTCCCGTTTTTTGGGGACTGTCCTGCTGTCCCACCCGTGAGCCAGGAGCGGATCTTGGTGTGGGCAAGCAGTGCCTTTGCCCGGGGCACTGCGGCCTGGGGGTGCGGCCACAGTGACCCCGCAGGCACCGCCGCCTGCCCGCACCCCGCTCCACGGCAGCAGCAGACGCCGTGGGCTGTGTGGGCGTCCGCTGCAGCCGGCTCCAGGCACAGACACTAGAGGTCGTTATTGACCTCTAGTGTCTGTGCGGCGCTATGGGAGAGGAGCGGGCGGCCAGACTGACGGAGCAGCAGCAGCAGCAGAAGAAGCGGTCGGGAAGCAGGAGCGGGGCAGTGGTAAGTATTTTTTTTATTATTTTGTGTGTGTGTGTGTGTGTGTGTGTGTGTTTGTAAGCGGCGATAGGGGGCACATCGACAGGGGGCAAATAAAGAGGGGGCACAACTACTGGGGGAAAATAAAGAAGAGGCACAAATACTGGGGGGAAATAAAGAGGGGGCACAACTACTGGGGGCAAATAAAGAGGATGCACAAATACTGGGGGCAAATAAAGAGGGGGCACAACTACTGGGGGCAAATAAAGAGGGGGCATATCTACAGGGGCAAATCAACTGGGGGGCACAGCTACTGGGAGCATAACTGGCCACGCCCCTCCCCTATGAAGCCCCCCCCCCCCCCCCCCCCCCCCCCCCCGCACACTAACTGTTTTGCCACCGGGGGGGGGGGGGGCGCCAGTGGAAACACTCGCACTGGGCGCCACAAAAGGTAGAACCGGCCCTGCCATGAGCCGCAGTGTCCCGCGGTGGGGGGAGCATTTGGGAGGCTCTGTGTCTCGCTGAGCAGCGGTGAATAGACGCTGTGCGCATGTGCACAGCGTCTATTCACTTGAGTCTGAGGGAGAGGGGGCATGCCAGCGGCTCACAGAGCACTGGGCATGCCCCCCTCAGTGACGAAAACGGGGCGTGGCTCGCGACCACGGGTCCTCTGCGAAGTCACGCCCCTTTTCTTAGGCCACTCCCCTTTTCGGGAGCGCGCGTGTGTCCCTCTTTAGAAAACTGAGAAGTTGGGATGTATGCAAGATGGTTTTGCCCAATTGCTTACTTTTTTTGGTATGCTAACAAACCTGAATAAGGCCCATGAATGGCAAACTATGCAATACTGATGAAGAAGATAAGTAGAAACAATTAGACAGGTCTTCTATATTTATTGATGAAAAAGCCAATGTGATTAGATTGATATGGTCGTGTAAAATAAGATTTTAAACCTACCGGTTAATCTATTTCTCCTAGTCCGTAGAGGATGCTGGGGACTCCGTAAGGACCATGGGGTATAGACGGGCTCCGCAGGAGGTAGGGCACCTAAAAAGAACTTTGACTATGGGTGTGCACTGGCTCCTCCCTCTATGCCCCTCCTCCAGACCTCAGTTAGAGAACTGTGCCCAGAGGAGATGGACAATACAAGGCAGGATTTAGCAATCCAAGGGCAAGATTTATACCAGCCCACACCAATCATACCATGTAACCTGGAACATACATAACCAGTTAACAGTATGAACAAAACAACAGTAACGGTCCAAGACCGATGTCAACTATAACATAAACCTTATGTAAGCAACAACTATATACAAGTCTTGCAGAGTTTCCGCACTGGGACGGGCGCCCAGCATCCTCTACGGACTAGGAGAAATAGATTTACCGGTAGGTTTAAAATCTTATTTTCTCTTACATCCTAGAGGATGCTGGGGACTCCGTAAGGACCATGGGGTTTATACCAAAGCATCCAATCGGGCGGGAGAGTGCGTATGACTCTGCAGCACCGACTGAGCAAACGCTAGGTCCTCATCAGCCAGGATATCAAACTTGTAGAATTTAGCAAAAGTGTTTGACCCCGACCAAGTCGCCGCTCGGCAAAGTTGTAAAGCCGAGACGCCTCGGGCAGCCGCCCAAGAAGAGCCCACCTTCCTAGTGGAATGGGCCTTAACCGAATTTGGTACCGGCAATCCAGCCGTAGAGTGAGCCTGCTGAATCGTATTACAGATCCAGCGAGCAATAGTCTGCTTCGAAGCAGGAGCGCCAATCTTATTGGCCGCATACAGGATAAACAGAGCCTCTGTTTTCCTAACTCTAGCCGTCCTGGCTACATACATTTTTAAGGCCCTGACTACGTCCAGGGATCTACGTCCAGGTCACTTGAAGCCACAGGCACCACAATAGGTTGATTCATATGGAACGAAGAAACCACTTTAGGCAAAAATTGCGGACGTGTCCTCAATTCAGCTCGATCCACATGAAAAATCAAGTAGGGGTTCTTGTGTGACAAAGCCGCCAATTCTGACACTCGCCTTGCTGATGCTAAGGCCAACAACATGACCACCTTCTAGGTAAGAAATTTCAACTCAACCTTGTTAAGCGGTTCAAACCAGTGTGATTTTAGGAACTGCAACACCACGTTCAGGTCCCATGGTGCCACTGGAGGCACAAAAGGGGGCTGGATGTGCAGCACTCCCTTTACAAACGTCTGGACTTCTGGAAGAGAAGCCAATTCCTTCTGAAAGAAAATCGAGAGGGCCGAAATCTGTACCTTAACCGAGCCTAATTTCAGGCCCATATCCACTCCTGTCTGTAGGAAGTGGAGAAGACGACCCAGATGAAAATCTTCCGTAGGTGCATTCTTGGTCTCACACCAAGACACATACTTTCGCCAGATACGGTGATAATGTTTTATCGTCACCTCCTTTCTAGCCTTTATTAACGTAGGGATGACCTCTTCCGGAATCCCCTTTTTTGCTAGGATTCGGCGTTCAACCGCCATGCCGTCAAACGTAACCGCGGTAAGTCTTGAAATACACAGGGCCCCTGCTGCAACAGGTCTTCCCTCAGAGGAAGAGGCCAGGGGTCTCCTGTGAGCATCTCTTGTAGATCCGAGTACTAAGCCCTTCGAGGCCAGTCTGGGACAACGAGTATCGTCTGTACTCTTCTTCGTCTTATGATCCTCAACACTTTCGTGATGAGAGGAAGAGGAGGAAACACATAGACCGATTTGAACACCCACGGTGTTACCAGAGCGTCCACTGCTATTGCCTGAGGGTCCCGAGACCTGGCGCAGTACCTCTGAAGTTTTTTGTTGAGACGTGACGCCATCATGTCTATTTGAGGAGTTCCCCAAAGACGTGTCACGTCTGCAAAGACTTCTTGATGAAGTCCCCACTCTCCTGGATGGAGATCGTGTCTGCTGAGTAAGTCTGCTCCCCAGTTGTCCACTGCCGGAATGAAGACAGCTGACAGAGCGCTTACATGATTTTCCGCCCAGCGAAGGATCCTTGTGGCTTCCGCCATCGCAACTCTGCTTTTTGTCCCGCCTTGGCGGTTCACATGAGCCACTGCTGTGACATTACAAGAATTTTAAGCCCTTTCTACACACTCAGCGCAACATAAAAATGTATATACGTCCCTTTGTTTCCTTCCTTGGACGTTGATGACTCCTTCTCGCAAATCTTCTGACAGCTTAATCTCTATTCCGTGAACTCCAGAATGTGAAAATAAAAAACAGAAATAACAACCACTAATGTGTAGTATTTTCTTGTTTGTAAATAGTCTCTATATCAAATGTTTCTATATCGAGGTTTAACTCCAGCGTACCAGGACTCACACAAAGTAAAAATAATATGTGCTCATAAAGGTATCTTTATCCTTTCCTTTCAGTCATCCAGTGTTCAATTCACCAAAGAATGTGAAGGTAGTGTGAAATATTTAAGTGAAGAATAGTCTGGTTGGGAGCGTACCCTCAGACTCACACAAAAGATGCAAGCTGCAAACACATCTAGGTTTCTTTGGGATATAGCGCACTGCGTACCCAAACTCACAATGCACGATGTAAGATGACTCTCATAAAGGTATCTTTCAGAAATTGTGATCCGTCAGTCCTTTCTCCACCCAGATGTCTTGTGTGTTCAGTGTTAGTGTGAAAAACAAAATATACAATAGTGTGTGGTACGTTCTTGTGGGTCAATATATGAATTCAACAAGAGCAATTTGGACCAACTCGTACCTACGCACCAAACATAACATGTGCCCAAAATATTTCTATGTGTCCTTCCTTTTAACTCCTTTGTGTATTAAAAATACACCACAAAGTGTGGGGGAAAATATGGAAGAGAAATTTGTCCAGAAAGGAGAAAGAGCCGTGTGGGATGCGTACCCCAAAACTCACAGAAAGAATACAGCTGGTAAGCACATCTAGGTATCTTTGGGGTAAATTATACAGCGTACCCGATTTCACACAGAAGGATGTATGGCGACTCCTATTAAGGTTTCTTTCAAACACTGTTTACTCCCATCCATACGTCTCCGACCCCTATGGCGTTATGGACTCAGAAACGGGAAAAAGAGGAAAAAATAGAACAGAATGTGTAGTAGGTTCTGGAATACGCTGACAAATTTAACAACAGTAATCCAATTGAAGCGTACCCCCACTCACACAAATAGAGAAAGGTGTACACATATCAAGGTATCTTTAGATGTTCTTATCCTAGCAGGTCAAACAATCGAAATGGGAGCCCCCAGAGGAAAACTGATCACTAAAGGATGCGTACCACAACACTCAAAGAAGCAATGTAGGGATCAAACACATCATGGTATCTTTAGCATGTATAATATCCCAAATAAATCTCGTACCCGGACTCACACTCTAAAGTGGAATGCAGCTCCTATCAAGGTATCTTTACTGGGTGCTCAGTGGGGTGTCTTTCTTTCCAGCTTACATCCACCCAAATGGCATGTATCCACAGGTTTTTTCATAAAAACAAATTTATTGATACAGAACAATAAAAAAATCCATAGAATAAAAAACCATCCGCATAGAAAAAATAAAAATAAAAATTGTCCCAAAAAATGTATACAAGAATAACACTTTCACAGATGAAAAATTGATGTTGGCTACTCACACTCCTGATGGCAGTATCAACGCGTTTCAGTCATGTGACCTTTATCAAGATAATGTGGAGTGTGCAGGAGCCAAGTATTTAAAGAAGGAGTAGCCAATAGAATCACAACAGGAAATGACATCATGCAATTTAGTAAAAAACATACAAATATCCCCAATAAGGAGCATAAGCAAACTTATTGCAAGCTCCAGTATATTGGATTCAAGATATATAGACGATATCTTTTTTATTTGGAGAGGTGACGACGACTCATTGGATAGTTTCTGTACACTTTTGAACACCTACAATAGAAATATAAAACTTACCTTTGCCCGTGATAAACAAACCATTGACTTTTTGGATATCACAGTATATGTAGAGGATCAGAGGATTAACACTAAAACTTTTTCCAAACCTGCGGATTGTGGCACTTACATCATGGCCACTAGTTGTCACCATGATAATTGGTTGAACTCGATTCCGGTGAGCCAATTTACTAGGCTTAAAAGGAATTGCAGTAAGGATGACACTTTCCGCACTCAGCCGGTAGAAATGTCTAAGAAATTTGAGGTATGTGGTTACAACACAGATAGAGTGAATCAGGCTATGGAAAATAGCAGCGCATTAGAACGTAAAGATCTATTATCGAAAACAAGACAACACAAAAAGAAAGATGTAAAATTCGAATGGGCTTTTATCACGGAATACAATGTACAGCATAAATCAATCTAACGAGTCCTAAAAAAGCACTGGGAACTCTTGAAAAAAGATCCAGTGATTGGCACCTTGATACCCAATAATCCGGTCCACATCTATCGTAAAGCTCCTAATCTAAAAGATAAGCTAGTCTCTAGTGTCTTTCAACCATCTCTCCCATTGACAAGAATTACCTCACAAGGTTTTTTTTAGGTGTGGGTGTTGTATCGGGTGCAGGAACGTGAAAGGGGATGGCATTAGTAACATCAAAAAAAATTCCATCAATAATATAGATGTAGACATTAAAAACTTCATCACATGTGACACCAAAAATGTCATATATGCCATTCGTTGTAAATGTAACCTCTTTTACATTGGGAGGACGTCCCGTCCCCTTAAGGTACGAATGGGAGAACACATCAGGAATGTAAAGAAAGGGCTGGAGACTCATTCCCTGTCTCTCCACTTTAAATACAAACATGATTCACTAGTTTCGGGTATTACTGGTTTTTATGGCATAAGACATGTTCAAAGCACATTGAGGAATAGGGACACAGTAAGCAGTCTAGCGAAAATGGAAATGAACTGTATATACAATTATAATACTCTTAGTCCGAATGGACTGAACTGTGACTTTGAACTAAAGTGGTTCCTATAAGATGTATTCAATTCTGTATTTTCAGATGTGTATCCTGTATGGATATCTTTACTTGTACATATACTCTTTTGGGTCTGCCTCTTTATAATTTAAAATCTATCTTCTATATAATGTACTGATTTGCTTTAAGATGGAAAGCATTCCCATTTATTTTTGTATTAATTTTCATAATGATATAGGTTATGTAACCAATGGGAGGCACACTATTTTATTGTGAAATAAAGGGATAGCATTTCTATTAATTTTTGCAATGATAATGGTCATGCAACTAATAGAAGGTGTATCATTCTATCTTGTAATAGAAATTGGGTATGATACTGATAATTTATTTCATTCCAGAAACTTTAATAAACTACACATCCCATGATGCTCCCCGTTCAAGTTTACTAAAACGTCATGTGATCGGAACGGGTCAGTCTTTCTATTTGAACTACATCCTTTGGATGGCCCGCACTACATTTCCCATAATTCCGACGAGCGTCATTTCCGCTGACACCCGCGGCAGAGCATCCGGGCACTGTGAGTTACACAGGAGGAACATGAAGAAAAAACTACATTTCCCATCAGTTCCGGAAGCTGGACATTCCTATCTATTCATACGATGTCACTTCCGGGTATTGCATCTGACGAACTACACTGAAGTTTCAGAATCAAACTACACTTCCCAGCAGCCCCGGCGGCCGGGTACTTCCTGCCAGCGCGATTTTGTCAATTAGACTGCGGTTCAAGTATTGAAAGATGTTAAAGGAAACACTATTTATATGAGGACGAGTAATATCTTGAATCCAATATACTGGAGCTTGCAATAAGTTTGCTTATGCTCCTTATTGGGGATATTTGTATGTTTTTTACTAAATTGCATGATATCATTTCCTGTTGTGATTCTATTGGCTACTCCTTCTTTAAATACTTGGCTCCTGCACACTCCACATTATCTTGATAAAGGTCACATGACCGAAACGCGTTGATACTGCCATCAGGAGTGTGAGTAGCCAACATCAATTTTTCATCTGTGAAAGTTTTATTCTTGTATACATTTTTTGGGACAATTTTTATTTTTATTTTTTTCTATGCGGATGGTTTTTTATTCTATGGATTTTTTTATTGTTCTGTATCAATAAATTTGTTTTTATGAAAAAACCTGTGGATACATGCCATTTGGGTGGATGTAAGCTGGAAAGAAAGACACCCCACTGAGCACCCAGTAAAGATACCTTGATAGGAGCTGCATTCCACTTTAGAGTGTGAGTCCGGGTACGAGATTTTTTTTGGATATTATACATGCTAAAGATACCATGATGTGTTTGATCCCTACATTGCTTCTGTGAGTGTTGTGGTACGCATCCTTTAGTGATCAGTTTTCCTCTGGGGGCTCCCATTTCGATTGTTTGACCTGCTAGGATAAGAACATCTAAAGATACCTTGATATGTGTACACCATTCTCTATTTGTGTGAGTGGGGGTACGCTTCAATTGGATTACTGTTGTTAAATTTGTCAGCGTATTCCAGAACCTACTACACATTCTGTTCTATTTTTTCCTCTTTTTCCCGTTTCTGAGCCCATAACGCCATAGGGGTCGGAGACGTATGGATGGGAGTAAACAGTGTTTGAAAGAAACCTTTATAGGAGTCACCATACATCCTTCTGTGTGAGTTCGGGTACGCTGTATAATTTACCCCAAAGATACCTAGATGTGCTTACCAGCTGTATTCTTTCTGTGAGTTTTGGGGTACGCATCCCACACGGCTCTTTCTCCTTTCGGGACAAATTTCTCTTCCATATTTTCCCCCACACTTTGTGGTGTATTTTTAATACACAAAGGAGTTAAAAGGAAGGACACATAGAAATATTTTGGGCACATGTTATGTTTGGTGCGTAGGTACGAGTTGGTCCAAATTGCTCTTGTTGAATTCATATATTGACCCACAAGAACGTACCACACACTATTGTATATTTTGTTTTTCACGCTAACACTGAACACACAAGACATCTGGGTGGAGAAAGGACTGACTTATCACAATTTCTGAAAGATACCTTTATGAGAGTCATCTTACATCGTGCATTGTGAGTTTGGGTACGCAGTGCGCTATACCCCAAAGAAACCTAGATGTGTTTGCAGCTTGCATCTTTTGTGTGAGTCTGAGGGTACGCTCCCAACCAGACTATTCTTCACTTAAATATTTCACACTACCTTCACATTCTTTGGTGAATTGAACACTGGATGACTGAAAGGAAAGGATAAAGATACCTTTATGAGCACATATTATTTTTACTTTGTATGAGTCCTGGTACGCTGGAGTTAAACCTCGATATAGAGACATTTGATATAGAGACTATTTACAAACAAGAAAATATTACACATTGGTGGTTGTTATTCTGTTTTTTATTTCACATTCTGGAGTTCACGGAATAGAGATTAAGCTGTCAGAAGATTTGCAAGAAGGAGTCATCAACGTCCAAGGAAGGAAACAAAGGGACGTATATACATTTTTATGTTGCGCTGAGTGTGTAGAAGGGTTTAAAATTCTTGTATTGTATTCCTTGTTTTAAATGTGGTGACATTTATCTAAGCCTTTAACACCTTAGCTGCATTGCGCCTGTTTGGTCAACTCTCCAGACCCAGCCGAATTTGCACTGCTGTGACATTGTCTGATTGAATCAGAACCGGTAGGTTTCGAAGAAAATTCTCCGCTTGTCGAAGGCCGTTGTAAATGGCCCTGAGTTCCAACACATTGATGTGTAGACAAGTGTGGTTCGTTTTATCGACAGTGTCTAGGTCGACAATGTTTAGGTCGACCACTATAGGTCGACAGTCACTAGGTCGACATGGATGGAAGGTCGACAGGGTTTCTAGGTCGACATGTGCTAGGTCGACAGGTCTAAAGGTCGACATGAGGATTTTTTTTGTGTCGTTTTCTTCGGAAAGTGACCGGGATCCCAAATTAGTGCACCGCGTTCGCTCGCCATGCTTCGGGCATGGTGCCTTCGCTCCGCTACCGCTTCGCTCGGCACACTTTACCGTTCCAATCGTAGTCCACGTGGATCGTTAAGTATGAAAAAATCCCCCCCAAATTTTTTTTTAAAAAACTCATGTCGACCTTTAGACCTGTCGACCTAGCACATGTCGACCTAGAAACCCTGTCGACCTAGTGACTGTCGACCTATAGTGGTCGACCTAAACATTGTCGACCTAGACACTGTCGATCTTCAGACCGGATCCCGTGTAGACAGGACTCCTGGTCTGACCACAGACCCTGAAAATGTTTTCCCTGTGTGACCGCTCCCCATCCTCGGAGGCTCACGTCCGTGGTAACCAGGATCCAATCCTGAATTCCGAACCTGCGACCCTCCAGGAGGTGAGCACTTTGCAACCACCACAGGAGGGACACTCTGGTCCCTGGGGACAGAGTTATTTTCCGCTGTAAGTGCAGATGGGACCCGGACCACTTGTCCAGAAGGTCCCATTGAAAAGTCCTTGCATGGAACCTGCCGAAGGGAATGGCCTCGTAGGCCGCCACCATTTCCCCCAGAACTCGAGTGCATTGGTGAACTGACACCCTTTTCGGTTTTAGCAGTTCTCTGACCATGTTCTGGATGTCTTGGGCTTTCTCTATTGGGAGGAAGACCTTCATTTGTTCCGTATCCAGTATCATACCTAGGAACGGCAGTCGAGTTGTCGGAATCAACTGTGACTTTGGTAGATTTAGAATCCAACCATGTCGCTGGAGCACTCTCAGAGAGAGCGCCACACTGCTCAGCAATTTCTCTCTTGATCTCGCTTTTATCAGGAGATCGTCCAAGTATGGGATAATTGTGACACCATACTTGCGCAGGACCACCATCATTTCCGCCATTATCTTGGTGAAAATCCTCGGGGCCGTGGAAAGTCCAAACGGCAACGTCTGAAATTGGTAATGACAATCCTGTACAGCGAATCTCAGGTATTCCTGATGGGGGGCATATATGGGGACATGAAGGTACGCATCCTTTATGTCCAGAGACACCATAAACTCCCCCTCCTCCATGTTGGCTATTATCGCTCTGAGTGATTCCATTTTGAATTTGAATCTTTTTATGTACAGGTTTAGGGATTTCAGATTCAAAATCGGTCTGACCGAACCGTCCGGTTTCGGGACCACAAATAGGGTTGAGTAGGTACCTCTTCCCTGCTGGTGCAGGGGAACCTTGATTATCACTTGCTGTATACACAGCGTTTGAATTGCAGCTAACACTACATCCCTTTCCGATGTGGAAGCTGGTAGGGCCGATTTGAAAAATCGGCGCGGGGGCACCTCCTCGAATTCCAGTTTGTAACCCTGGGAAACTATTTCCAGCACCCAGGGATTCAGGTCCGAACTGACCCAGGCCTGACTGAAAAGTCGAAGACGTGCCCCCACCGTTGCGGACTCCCTCAGGGGAGCCCCAGCGTCATGCTGTGGGTTTTGAAGCAGCCGGTGAGGACTTTTGTTCCTGGGCACCTGCCGCAGCAGGTGCTCTCTTGCCTCTGCCCTTACCTCTGGCGAGGAAAGAGGATCCCCGACCTCTTTTAGACTTGTGCGACCAAAAGGACTGCATCTGATAGGGTGTTACTTTCTTTTGCTGTTGGGGAATATATGGTAAAAAAATTTGATTTACCTGCTGTAGCTGTGGTAACCAGGTCCGTCAGCCCATCCCCAAACAATACATCCCCCTTATAGGGTAGTACTTCCATATGTTTCTTGGAATCTGCATCACCCGTCCATTGGCGAGTCCATAAGGATCTTCTCGCTGAGATAGCCATGGCATTGGCCCTAGAAGCTAGCAATCCAATGTCCCTTTGAGCATCCCTCATAAATAAGACTGCGTCTTTTATATGGGCTAGAGTTAGGAATATAGTGTCCTTATCCATAGTATCAAATTGATCTGTCAGCTCATCTGTCCAAGCTGCAATTGCGCTACACACCCATGCCGACGCAATCGTCGGTCTTAGCACAGCACCCGTATGAGAATAAATACCCTTTAAGGTAGTTTCTTGCCTGCGACCTGCTGGGTCTTTAAGGGCCGCTGTGTCAGGAGACGGTAGCGCCACTTTCTTGGATAAGCGCGTCAGGGCCTTGTCCACGGGTGTGGTTCATCAAATCGACAGTGTCTAGGTCGACAATGTTTAGGTCGACCACTATAGGTTGACAGTCACTAGGTCGACATGGATGGAAGGTCGACAGGGTTTCTAGGTCGACATGTGCTAGGTCAACAGGTCTAAAGGTCGACATGAGGATTTATTTCTTTTTGGTGTCGTTTTCTTCGTAGAGTGACCGGGATCCCAAATTAGTGCACCGCGTCCCCTCGCATGGCTCGCTTCGCTCGCCATGCTTCGGGCATGGTGCCTTCGCTCCGCTACCGCTTCGCTCGGCACACTTTACCGTTCCAATCGTAGTCCACGTGGATCGTTAAGTATGAAAAAATTCAAAAAAAGAAAAAAAATGTGAAAAACTCATGTCGACCTTTAGACCTGTCGACCTAGCACATGTCGACCTAGAAACCCTGTCGACCTTCCATCCATGTCGACCTAGTGAGTCGACCTATAGTGGTCGACCTAAACATTGTCGACCTAGACACTGTCGATCTTCAGACCGGATCCCCTTGTCCACAGTGGGGGGCAATTCCCAAATCTCCCTGTCCTGCTTAGGGAAAGGGTATGCCATAAAAATTATTTTGGGGATCTGCGGTCTCTTATCCGGAGTCTCCCAAGCTTTTCCAAAGAACTCATTTAATTCATGAGATGTGGGAAAATTAATAATCTGTTTCTTTTCCTTAAACATGTGTACCCTTGTGTCGGGGACCGAGGGTTCATCCACAATATGCAAGACATCCCTTATTGCCACAATCATACCCTGAATAGTTTTAGTCACCCTAGGGTGCAATTTTACTTCGTCATAGTCGACACTGGAATCAGAATCCGTGTCGGTAGTAGTGTCTTGTGTTAAGGGACGCTTTTGAGACCCCGACGGGCCCTGTGAGTCGGTCCAATCTGAGGATTGACCGCCTGATGTCCCCCCTAAACCAGCCTTATCAAGCCTCTTATGTAAAGATGCCACACTTGCATGCAACGTATGCCACATGTCCATCCAATCAGGAGTCGGCACAACCGACGGGGACACACCACTCATTTGCTCCACCTCCTCCTTGGAGAAGCCTTCCGCCTCAGACATGTCGACACACACGTACCGACACCCCACACACACAGGGATTTACCTATAAGGGGACAAAACCCCAACCAGGCCCTTAGGAGAGACAGAGAGATAGAGTATTCCAGCACACACCCAGCGCTTAAAAACACTGGAATATACAACCAGATAGCGCTTTTATATGTTTATAATCGTAATCTCCACTCACGTCGCCAAAGTGCCCCCCTCCTCCTTTTTTCAACCTGTGAAGCTCAGCAGGGGAGAGAACAGGGAGCCAGCATTTTCTCATGCAGCCTCTGTGGAGAAAATGGCGCTGGTTAGTGCTGAGGATCAAGCCCCGCCCACCCGACGGCGGGCTTCGGTCCCTTCATCATATATTAATAAAATGGCGGGGGTCCGCGGATTTACTGTCCCCCAGCCTAATCCACCTTATTTATGGCCAAAACGAGGTTTATTGCTGCCCAGGGCCCCCCCCCCCACCCCCCCCTGCGCCCTGCACCCTTCAGTGCCTGCATTGTGTGTGTGACAGGGAGCAATGGCGCGCAGCTTACCGCTGCGCGCTTACCTCATGAAGATCTGATGTCTTCTGCCGCCTGAAGTCTTTTCCTCAATACTCACCCGGCTTCTATCTTCGGCATCTGTGAGGAGGACGGTGGCGGCGCGGCTCCGGGACGAACCCCAGGTGAGACCTGTGTTCTGACTCCTTCTGGAGCTAATGGTGTCCAGTAGCCTAGAAACAGTGCCCAACTTCACAAGCCAGCTCTGCTTCTCTCTCCTCTGTCCCACGATGCAGGGAGCCTGTTGCCAGCAGGACTCCCTGAAAATAAAAAACCTAACAAAATTATTTTTCCACAGAAAACTCTGGAGAGCTCTCTGCAGTGCACCCATTCTCCTCTGGGCACAAGATCTCCTGCGGAGCCCGTCTATACCCCATGGTCCTTACGGAGTCCCCAGCATCCTCTAGGACGTAAGAGAAATTATGATTAATACTAATAACATGATTAATAATAATTATTGATTAAAACTGAATATTAATTATAATTTGAATATGTTTATAAATTCTGCAATCCCCCCCCCCCTCCCCATCTCACCAATCTAAATAAAAATATAATGTATTTGATTATGCATCTGGCATTGGACTCTTTTGTTTTTTATATTGTTCTATATATATTGTTTTATAGATTTGTTCTATATATTTTCTGTATTAGGAACTTTGCACTGGTGGTAAATGGGTTAATATGTGTGTTTGGGATCCTGAGTGACGACGTCCAGCCACTCCCACGTTCTAGGTGGCGCCTGTAAAACTGTAACACATTTGCACTTTAGTGAGATAATAGTGAAGCTGGATAAAAGGGGGCTCTACCCTGAAATGGTGCGCTCAGGGGATAGGTACATTTGCAGATGAGGTAAATGGCTCTTACTGAGTGCTGCACGTGCTATTGTGTAACTGTGTGTTGTCTACTTGGTGTGTATGAGTGACAGTATTATTATTAATAATAACAATTATATAGCTCTGACAGATGCCACACCTCTGTATAATAGGTACACGGAACGTGTCACCAGAAGAGGAAGCATACATGTAAAATAGATGGTGAGGGAAAATGCTCAATATAGAAAACAGCGTACAATGGGGGTCATTCCGAGTTGTTCGCTCGGTAAAAATCTTCGCATCGCAGCGATTTTCCGCTTAATGCGCATGCGCAATGTCCGCACTGCGACTGCGCCAAGTAAATTTGCTATGCACTTAGGAATTTTACTCACAGCTTTTTCTTCGTTCTGGCGATCGTAATGTGATTGACAGGAAATGGGTGTTACTGGGCGGAAACAGGCCGTTTTATGGGCGTGTGGCAAAAAACGCTACCGTTTCCGGAAAAAACGCAGGAGTGGCCGGAGAAACGGAGGAGTGTCTGGGCGAACGCTGGGTGTGTTTGTGACGTCAAACCAGGAACGACAAGCATTGAACTGATCGCAGAAGCCGAGTAAGTCTGGAGCTACTCAGAAACTGCTACGAGGTGTGTAATCGCAATATTGCGAATACATCGTTCGCAATTTTAAGATGCTAAGATTCACTCCCAGTAGGCGGCGGCTTAGCGTGAGCAAATCTGCTAAAATCCGCTTGCGAGCGAACAACTCGGAATGACCCCCAATATTAATAGACGTGTAGTAAACCCTTGCCACTTGTCACGTTGTGGGGTTTGCTGTCCGTTTGTTGGACCCACTCAGCAGCAAAGTGTCCTATCACACTGTGGGCTTTATTCAGACCTGATCTCTGTTGTGCGAAATCGCACAGCAGATGATTGTCGAATAACTGTGTACGTGTATGCACCACAATGCGCACGCGCGTCGCCAAACAGCAACATGATGGTGCGTAAATTTTGATTGCTTGGCGTAGGCAAGGTGATTGACAGGAAGCAGACGTTTGTGGGTGGTAACTGGCCGCTTTCTGGGAGTGTCAGGAAAAACACAGGTGTGCGCAAGCGTTTTCAGGGAGGGTATGTGACGTCAGCTCTGGCCCCGGTCAGCCTGTTTGTATCGCACTGTAGAAGTAAGTCCTGGGCTGCGCCCAGACTGGAAAAATCATTTGATGGTGAGTGAGTTGCGAACGGATTTGCAGATGTCCGCTGTCTGGCGAAGTTTTTGCATGGCACACTTGCACGGGGCGCGTTTTCACTCTCTATGGGTGGTGACTATTTGATCGCAGAGGAGCCATCAGGTCTGAATTAGGCCCTGTATTCAGATTCTGGCATGGAGCATTTTCTGTATACTTTATGCTTTATGACTATGTTTTCTGTTCTACATTGATGTGTTATGTAATTGGGGTAAATTTATTTATAAAATTGTCTTCGTCAAAAGAAAACATGCCCAGAAGAGATTAGCAAAATAATTCCTGGCGCCGTGCTGTCAGGCAGGAAACCTTACAGGGTGGTTTTTACCCTACAGGACAGGAGGGGGGTTTGGGGAGGGGGGGGGGGGGGGGGGGGTAATTCAGACCTGATTGCTAGCAAGCGATTTTGCACTGCTGCGATCAGATAGTCGCCGTCTACAGAGGAAGTGCCCTTTAGCTGTGCAAGTGTGTGAACGCATGTGCAACAAAGCTGCACAAACTGATTTTGTGCAGTCTCTGCGCAGTACAGGATTTACTCAGCTGCTGCGATCACTTCAGCCTGTCCGGGACCGGAATTGACGTCAGGATCCCTCCCTAAAAACGCTTGGACACACCTGCGTTATTCCAACCACTCCCTGAAAACGGTCAGTTGCCACCCAGAAACGCCTTCTTCCTGTCAATCTCCTTTGATCGCCCATGCGAACGGATCCGTCGCACAAACCCATCGCTGAGCGGCGATTTGCTTTGTACCCGTGCGATGTGCCTGTGCATTGTGGTGCATACGCAGTTCGGACCAGATCGCAGGCTGTGAGAAAATGCAGCCTAGCGACCAGGTCTGAATTACCCCCTGGGTCGGATGGCCCACAGGGGTGCAGGGGAAACCCCCAGTGGGCACCACTGCCTGATGGCCAACTCCCTCCTCTAGGGATTAGGTTCCATACTGTGCAATTAAATTATAGATTATGCATATGTTATATTATATTATATTATATAGCACTGGATTATGGTGTATTCTCTATAGTGCATTGCTATTATTAATCTGGTACATTATAATGCATGCACTATCAGTACTTGCTGTGTATATATTTATAAGGGCCCAGACCACACTAATAGTTAGCCGAGCCCCTGTGCTAGCTGGCCACGCCCCCTCTGGAAGCTGTACACACAACTAAGCTGCATGGGCCCCCACCTCTGCATTTCCGCAGTGGGCCCTTCATAACCCAACCAGACACTGCTATGGAACACATTACATTCTGTCACCGTCTAGTTCCCTATATTAGTTTTTTTTTAACAAATATACAGTATAAAGAAACATTGTTCTCTCATCCCCACTAGAGAATGGTTTACCGTGTGAGCTCTGAGATCTGTCTCTCAGTAAACAAGCAATGTCACATGACTAGGTCACACAGGCGGTGATGTCTGACAGGAATATGCTTTCTTCTAGCAATGGGTCTGATTCAGATGTAGTCGCAACTTCGATTGTGTCACAGCAGATAGATTATTGGTAGACTGTGCAGGCATCGTGGCCACAGTGCCCACGCGCCAAGGCACCTTTGCGATGCCACTCGTACTGAGGAATCAGACGCAGAGTGATTGACAGGGAGAGGCTGTTTGGGGGAGGTAACGGGCTGTATCTACAAAAACGCAGGCGTGTTGTGACCGTTTTCTGGGCGTGTCTCGGCGTTTAACTGCAATCTGGTACGCACAAAACACGGCGTCAGCCTCGCAGCTCCCACAGCCATTCTGTGCTGCACCGGGGGCCCTAAGAGAGTCAATGTTCTGGTTGCGATGGAGTACGCAGTTGCAGGACATGTTGCAATGGCTCCGGTGGGTGTCTCTGAACACTTGTGGGCGGCGGCTACACTTGCGATGCATCGCAGTTCCGTCACTGAAAAGGATAGCTGCTGCGCTGGCACTACGACCGCATCTGAATCACTTACTGGCTTGCGATAACTAAAGACATCAACCCATTCTAAACCAAGAGATCAGCACGTCGACCATCGGATATCTGAGTAACCCTCAGATTACTCAGGATATCCAGAAAAACAACGCTGCTGGTGTGGTGAAACTTCCCCCGTTCACTGGCTTTGGCACACAAAGAAACAGAGGCGATGTGATTCATCAGAGCAGGCCAACTTCTTCTTCCACTGCTCCATGGTCCAGTTGTCTGGGGGCGTGGAGGGGGAGGGGGGGGCGCAGGGATCAGCACTGGTACCTTCACCTCTACTCCCATTTCTCCTGACTTTGGGAAAAAGTATTGTTTTAATACCAATTTGGAAATATTATTTATAAAAAAAATAGATTTTATATATATATATATATATATATATATATATATATAATTATTATTTTTTATATATTTTTTTAAATATGGAATTGCATAGAAGAATAAATACTCTCTGTGTGTGTGGAGTAACAAAATACTATAATTTTGTACTATTGCTCAGACACCCACACTAGGACCATATTAGAAGCCACAGAAAGCTGTTTATAAAGGTGCATGTGGAGGGCTCTGATGGCTCTTAAGTAGCATGTTGAGGTTTCTGGTGGCATGTGGAGGGGTTTGATGGCCCATAAGTGGCTTGTAGAGGGATCTTATGGCCCATAAAGGGTATGTGGAAGTATATTATGGCCTATGAGGGTCATGTGAAGGTAAGCTGATGGCCAATAAGGTAATTTGGAGGGATCTGATGGCCCATAAGGGGCATGTGGAGGAATCTGACAGCCAATAAGGTACATGTGGAGGGGTCTGATAGCCCATAAGGTGCATCAGCAACCAACCACCTTCTTTCCCTTACTACCCCTCCCCATCCCTTTTACCAACTTGACATCTTTCTCCCATGTATCTGGTGAGGAAGTCATGGCCCTCATCTGCACCTCCCTCCCCACTTGACCCTTTCCGCTCCGCTACCTCTCTTTCTGCCTGTCCCCATCTTGCCCATCTCCTCAATCTCTCCCTTTCATCAGGCACTATCTCCTCTGCCTTGAAGCATGCACTCATCTCCCCTGTTCTTAGAAAACCTACCCTTGATCCACACACTCTCTCCAACTAGCGACCCATCTCACGCCTCTCTTTTGCCTCCTCCGTGAGTGTATTGTCTACAGCTGCCTTACTGCCTGTATTTCCTCCCACTCACTGCTTGACCCATACCAGCTTCCGTCCTGTCCACTCCACTGAAACTTCCATCACGAAAATCTGCAATGACTTCCTTTCTGCTAAATCCAAGGGCCACTACTCTCTTATTCTACTTGAACTCTCTATTGCTTTTGACACTGTGGACCACCCTCTCCTTCTGCAAATCTTTCTCTCCCTCGGTCATGATGATACTGCTCTCTCCTTGTGATCCTCCAATCTCTCTGATCGTTCCTTCTCTGTCTCCTCTCATGACTCCAGCCCTCCACTTCCACTAACTGTAGGTGTCCCGCAAGGTTCTGTTCTTGGGGGCTAATTCAGACTGGATCGCTGCAGCGGCAGCGATCGCAGTCTGAAGCCCTTTGCGGAGTGCGCTTGCGCAGCGAGCGCACCCCAGGAGCCCAGTGACATATTAAAAGCATCTCAGGGATGCGATCACCACTGCCTGAATGACAGGCAGAGGCTGGATGGGGAGCGATGTGGATAACGCAGGCGTGTCTGGACCGTTGCGGGGGCGGGCTGTGTGATGTAACACGCATCTGCTGAGACCCAGGAGCTGCACAGGCAGGGAGCTACTTGCCGAGTGCAAAAGCACTGCCGCCGTCCAATCTTTTTGCACCCGTGCGGGGGGGCAGGCAGAGCCAGACATGCAAGGCGAACTAGCAATTTGCTGAGCGTCCCCCTGCATATCCCCCATATGTCCTCTTTAAGAGAGCTCATTAGCTCTTTTGACTTACAATATCATCTCTGGCACTACATGTTATGACAGGTGGGCACCATTATGGGCTGGGTCAGTGGCTTTGCCGCTCACAGTGCATTTTGCTCTGGGCGCCTTGTCATTGCTTATGTTCTCTGTTTTCTGTATGAATCCATCTACAAGCTTGCCTTTCACAAACTCAGCTTGTAACTTGGTGGAGCATCAAGTGCAGGTCACAGGCATTGTACAGCCGCCTCATAGACAAGGGACAAATGAGATGTATTCTGAGCTCTGTGTGAGAGATGAGTTTGCAAATATCACATCTGAGCTTTTAGATTACACCTCTCAATATAGGAGGCAGCTCGCGTTGCAGATGTATCAGCAAGTTACGGTTAGCTGATTCTACTCTCTCCTTTATTGGCTGCTAGCAGAATAGGCCTACCACGACATAATACGCACAGCCGCTGGAAGCCGTTCCGGCAGCTATCGGGCTAATCGAATCGGCTCCATAGTGTAGGTCATTCCGAGTTGATCGCTCGCTGCCGTTTTTCGCAGCATAGTAATCAGGCTAAAAATCGGCTGTTCTGCACATGCGTACGGGCCGCAGGGCGCACGCGCCAAATAATTTCACACAAAACTAAGCAATTTTACACAGGGGCGAGCGACGCTTTTCAGTCGCTCTGCTGATCGTAGTGTGATTGACAGGAAGTGGGTGTTTCTAGGTGGTAACTGAGCATTTTCCGGGTGTGTGCTAAAAAAACGCAGGCGTGTCAGGCTAAAATGCAGGAGTGGCTGGAGAAACGGGGGAGTGGCTGGACGAACGCAGGGCGTGTTTGTGACATCAAAGCAGGAACTAAATGGACTGAGGTGATTGCAATCTAGGAGTAGGTCTGGAGCTACTCAGAAACTGCAGGAAAAGTTTTCGAGCAATTCTGCTAATCTTTCGTTCGCACTTCTGCTAAGCTAAGATACACTCCCAGAGGGCGGCGGCCTAGCGTGTGCAATGCTGCTAAAAGCAGCCAGCGAGCGATCAACTCGGAATGAGGGCCAGTGTCCGGAAAGGAGCAAAGAGAGACTAATGACGTTTCCAAGAGTGAGATAGTGAGCAGGGAGGGACAGAGAGGTCATTTGAGTATGTAGGCAGATCAGGTGCCTCCTTAGAACAGGTTAGAGTACCTCTAGACAGATCTATGTGAGCTGGATGACGAGCTCATAAGTGAATGAGAAGTTCCAGAAAGACTGTGATTACCTGTTCAATAGCTACAACTGAGCAAAAGTTAAGAGTCAGTCCAAGGACGAGAGTGAGGCAGATGTATTATGCCCGGAGAAGCGATAAAGCAATGATAAGTGCAACATGATAATGCACCAGCCAATCAGCTCCTGTCATTTTTCAACCCCGTAATGATTGGCTGGTGCGTTATCAACTTTCCACTTACCACTTCTTTATCACTTCCCAGGCTTAATACATCTGCCCCAGAGTGCACTAATGTAACATTCCTCCCAACTTTTGTCCTGTATGAAGAGGGACATTGGCGCCCCGCTGGTCTCCGGAATGGGGCATGGCTTCACGGGAGTGCCGTGATCATAAGCCACGCCCCTGGTTTTCGTAACTGAGGAGACATGCCCAGCGCTTTGTGAGCCGCTGGCATGCCCCCTCTCCCACTGACTAAGCAGAGCAGCGAGTGACAAAGCCTCCCAACTGCCCACCCCCCCACCCCACCCCACCGCGGGACACTTGTGGCCCGCAGGTGGGACAGCAGGACAGTCCCAAAAAACCGGGACTGTCCCACAAAAATCAGGACAGTTGGGAGGTATGATGTAAGGACTGTGTACCACTGTTACCCTTTTCTTACCAAAAACCCAGGAACGATCTGGATTATTGAACATGGTTTCAAGCAATGTCACAGCTGTTTGAAACCCCGTTCATATCACAGGCTGGATCTGGGTTGCCGGGTCTTCCCTCCGCTGGTGCTTGCAGATGACACAATCTCCAAGCGCCAGTGATCCGGTTCTCTGTATATTTTAAGCATGACCCAGTTCAGATGACCCAGGTCACACCATTCACACCACAAACAACCACGGTCAGACTCCCGGGTAACACAACCCAGGTAGACCCTCTCACACCAAGCCTGGACCCGGGTTGACTCAGCAATAACCTGGGTTATAAGTTTGGGGTGACAGAGGTATAAGTAATACCCCTTTCAGACCGCCGGCAATAACCCGGTTTATTGCATGTGAATGCACAGCCACCCCGGGTTGGGGCGCAGTCTGAAAGGGGCCAGTTGAAATAGTCCGACCCGAGACCCATTCACACTACAGGAAAAGGCAGCACTTGAAGATCAACTTATCTCCAAGCGCCGCCTCCGGGCGCGTTGACGGTGACGCCACCAACTGGGTAATAAGCCTAGGCGGGCTGCCAGTCTGAAAGGGATCTTACCGACTCGCACTCGGGAAGGACCCGTGTGCAAATCCCGGGTGTGACTCGGCTTCAGCGGTGTGAAAGCGGTATAAGTAATCCATACTGCCATAATCAGCCTGATTAACCAGGAGGAAAATATGATTTGAAACATAAAATGATAGTATCGTTCTTTCATCTGACTATATGTCACCTTTAAGGGCTATTTTGAATATCAGAACGTTTCTAGTTCTCAACACTATAAAATAATTTCAGTGGACTCTTTACTGCTAAGCAGATGCAACTAGGGGCCTAATTCAGACCCGATCGCTGTTGTGCGAATTCGCAAGGCGTCCGATTATCGATCTACTGCGCATGTGTACGGATCGTAGTGCGCACGTGCGAGGCCAAACTGCAAAAGAATCCAGCGCCTTTTTTGATCGCTAGGCGTACGCAAGTTGATTGACAGGAAGCAGACGTTTGGGGTGGTAACTGCCCATTTTCTGGGAGTGTCAGGAAAGACGCAGGCGTTCCCAAGCGTTTTCAGGGAGGGTGTATGACGTCAGCTCCGGCCCCGATCAGCCTGATGTGATCGCACTGTAGGAGTAAGTCCTGGGCTACGTACAGACTGGAAAAAAACATTTGATGGTGAGTGAGTTGCAAACGGATTTGCAGCTGACCAGTGTTTGCAAAGCTTTTCGCACGGCGTACGCAGACTTGCACAGGGCGGGTATTCACTCTGTCTGGGCGGCGACTATCCGACCGCAAATCTCTGCAAATTCGCAGAGGAGCGATCAGGTCTGAATTGGGCCCTAAGTACAGTGAGCAAAGTACTGTCTAGATGGAACACCCATAATGATATGTCTACTGGCAGGGTTGGACTGGCCCACAGGGGAACAGGGGAAACCACCGGTAGGCCCCACTGCCTGTGGGCCCACCCCCCCTCTAGGTATTAGGTTCCAGGCTGTATCCTAGTGCACTTTAATTATACATTACATATAGAACCTTATACTGCACAGGACTATGGGCCCAGCCCATGCACTTTCTTACAGTTAGCGGGGCCTCTGTTGTGGTTGGCCACACCTCCACTATTGTCTGGCCACACCCTTAAGCATGGGCCCCTACCACGGCATTACCCCGGTGGCCCCCTTCTTGCCCCAGCCTGACACTGTCTACTTGTCATGATTATAATGTTATTTTTGGGTGAATACAAATATTTCTATTAATTAGATATTAACTTTTAAATTGTCATGAAAAAGAATCATGAGAACATCCAATATGCAATAGACGGGGACTGGAACTGTACTAGGCAGTTATTCAACCCAAATATAAGAACACTTTCAGAGACAGCGATTTCCAGGGACACATCTTTATACCCAGGGACCATCCACAGTCAGCTTTGATATACTTTCTCCCAGTTTTTCCCCAGGTGCCTGTGCAGTTCATTTGCCATGAGATAATATATTAGATCCTACCCTCAGTCAGAAGGACCCAGGTTAATAGAAGACTTCTCCCATCTCCCAGTCTGAGGATGAGTTTAGAAAGTAATATCTGTATGTTTGCTTTGTATATTTGGTGTGTGTACATAATGTACATCCTGGCCGTGCCACTATTTTTTGGCAGCTGAGAGAGAAGATTCAGGGAGGGGTGAGTTATGGGTACACATTGCAGGGAGGGGTGTGGTGTGGGTATATAGGGGAGGGAGGGCTGAGGTGTGGGTACATAAGACAGATCATAAGATAGGATTGATAAGTAGAAGAAACAGTGCAGCGGAGGAGAAGACTGTGGAACTGTACATACCTGAGGAGACCTGTCACACACTGACAAGGGACGTCTGACTGAGGTAACAAAACAGAACGTTTACAGCTCTCTCCGCCTCCAACTGTACCAGTGACAGGACGTACACAGCATATCGTAGTAACTGTATATCCTCCTTATCCTACCCGTACAGGTGACAGGACATACACAGCATACTGTAGTAACTTTATATCCTCCTCATCCTCATCCTACCTGTACAGGTGACAGGACATACACAGCATACTGTAGAAACTTTATATCCTCCTCATCCTCATCCTACCTGTACAGGTGACAGGACATACACAGCATACTGTAGAAACTTTATATCCTCCTCATCCTCATCCTACCTGTACAGGTGACAGGACATACACAGCATACTGTAGTAACTTTATATCCTCCTCATCCTACCTGTACAGGTGACAGGACATACACAGCATATCGTAGTAACTTTATATCGTCCTTATCCTACCTGTACAGGTGACAGGACATACACAGCATACTGTAGTAACTTTATATCGTCCTTATCCTACCTGTACAGGTGACAGGACATACACAGCATACTGTAGTAACTTTATATCCTCCTCATCCTACCTGTACAGGTGACAGGACATACACAGCATATCGTAGTAACTTTATATCCTCCTCATCCTCATCCTACCTGTACAGGTGACAGGACATACACAGCATACTGTAGTAACTTTATATCCTCCTCATCCTCATCCTACCTGTACAGGTGACAGGACATACACAGCATACTGTAGTAACTTTATAGCCTCCTCATCCTACCTGTACAGGTGACAGGACATACACAGCATATTGTAGTAACTTTATATCCTCCTCATCCTACCTGTACAGGTGACAGGACATACACAGCATATTGTAGTAACTTTATTTCCTCTTCATCCTCATCCTACCTGTACAGGTGACAGGACATACTGTACACAGCATATTGTAGTAACTTTATAGCCTCCTCATCCTACCTGTACAGGTGACAGGACATACTGTACACAGCATATTGTAGTAACTTTATATCCTCCTCATCCTCATCCTACCTGTACAAGTGACAGGATGTACACAGCATAGCTTAGTAACTTTATTTCCTCTTCATCCTCATCCTACCTGTACAGGTGACAGGACATACACAGCATATTGTAGTACCTTTATATCCTCCTCATCATACCTGTACAGGTGACAGTAAATACACAGCCTATCATAGTACCTTTATATCCTCCTCTTCCTACCTGTACAGGTGACAGGATGTACATAGCATATCGTAGTACCTTTATTCCTACTTATCCTACCTGTACAGGTGACAGGACATACACAGCATATTGTAGTAACTTTATTCCTATTTATCCTACCTGTACAGGTGACAGGACATACACAGCATATTGTAGTACCTTTATTCCTACTTATCCTACCTGTACAGGTGACAGGACATACACAGCATATTGTAGTACCTTTATATCCTCCTCATCGTACCTGTACAGGTGACAGTAAATACACAGCCTATCATAGTACCTTTATATCCTCCTCTTCCTACTACCTGTACAGGTGACAGGATATACATAGCATATCGTAGTACCTTTATTCCTACTTATCCTACCTGTACAGGTGACATGACATACACAGCATATTGTAGTACCTTTATTCCTACTTATCCTACCTGTACAGGTGACAGGACATACACAGCATATTGTAGTACCTTTATTCCTACTTATCCTACCTGTACAGGTGACAGGACATACACAGCATATTGTAGTACCTTTATATCCTCCTCATCCTACCTGTACAGGTGACAGTAAATACACAGCCTATCACAGTACCTTTATATCCTCCTCTTCCTACCTGTACAGGTGACAGGATGTACATAGCATATCGTAGTACCTTTATTCCTACTTAGCCTACCTGTACAGGTGACAGGACATACACAGCATATTGTAGTACCTTTATATCCTCCTCATCGTACCTGTACAGGTGACAGTAAATACACAGCCTATCATAGTACCTTTATATCCTCCTCTTCCTACCTGTACATGTGACAGGACATACACAGCCTATCATAGCACCTGTATTTCCTACTCGTTCTAATCTTACAGGACATATTATATAGTAAGCAAGCATTCCATTGAATTATACTGTAAAGATCTGATATAACCTTAATCAATGCAACAGGTGAATGGCACCGTGCTAGCCAGAAGCAAGGGCCCTGTGCTCTGTGGGTGGCACCGCTCACACACCCTAGTAAAGACTAGGGCGAATACAGTGTGGTAGCAAGGGAAAGGGAAAACAAAGACTGGGAAAAGACGCAATGGGTTAATGGGTAAGGACAGAGAAAAGAAAGGAGGTATAATGGTAAGAACTGGATGCTAAATGCATATACTGAATTGATGTATGGGAGACTTGACCAGCCTTAAACAATTGTGTCAGCCTGTGCTTGCAGTCATCTTTCACTACCAGAACCCATCAATGCTATAAGTCAGGGGTTCTCAAACTCGGTCCTCAGGACCCCACACAGTGCATGTTTTGCAGGTAACCCAGCAAGTGCACAGGTGTATTAATTACTCACTGACACATTTTAAAAGGTCCACAGGTGGAGCTAAGTATTTAACTTGTGATTCTGTGAGGAGACCTGCAAAACATGCACCGCGTGGGGTCCTGAGGACCGAGTTTGAGAACCTGTGCTATAAGTGATCAGACTGCTCAGCCCGAGCACCTAATGGCTGGACCTTATCCAATTTAATTCATCCATATGAATGGCCAAATTGGACATTGATAATATCATTTGACTGTCAGGCCAAGCAGCAGGCTCAGTGCGCGTGCCACAGCTTTAGTCTTCCCGGTCTAGATTGGATGACACATCTCATTCCTTGGCTCTCTCTTGTCCTCTTCCACAGGTGTCCCCTCATGATGGAGTCAGCAGAGCCATTGTGCCTCCTTCATCGCCTCTACATCTACGCCATCCATGGCTACGTGTGTGAAGTCCTCTTCACTGCTTTCTACGACTTTATAGCCCTCAGAGACTGGAGGTTTCGAGGTGTCTCCAGTGTCTGGGCACTCTTTATTTATGGAGTTGCCATGCTGGGGGTTGAGCATATGTACCTAGCTTTGAGACTCCACTGTGGCTTCATTCTACGTTCCCTCCTGTACACCATTTGGGTGTATCTGTGCGAGTTTAGCTCTGGATGGTTGCTGAAGCGTTTGGGTGCCTGCCCCTGGGACTACAGCCACTTTAAATACAACTTTAAGGGCCTGATTACGTTGGAGTATGCCCCCTTCTGGTTAATCGGATGTATCATGCTTGAGAAAGTGCTCATTTGGCACACGTTACGTTTGCGTCTGGATGGAAATTGGGAGCCAGAGTTAGGAAGCTTGATGATGGACTAGATGTTCTTTTCGTGTTGGTCAGAGAGTAGAGATGTTACCTCCTGCAACTACTGTGATGTGAGAGAATAAAAGGGACATTTAGCCAGAGGACTGTGAGGGTCTATAAGAAAACCACTATGTAAAGAGGTCTCAGGGACTAGCGAGACTGCCTTCCTCTCGCTCTCCACAATTACAAGTCATGAAAGGTTGAACTTTATAGACCTGTGTCCGTTCTTATTGCACTACGGTACTATGAGTGTTTCCAGCGTTGTACTTGATGTGTCCTTCACCATTACAGCACTTTCCAAGTAACATATCGTGAAGACACCATGAACGTCCCAGCTGATGAGATGAGGGACCCTTACACTATGACATTAGTAGCCTCACAGATGTATGTTTTTATGTTTTTATATTTATATAGAGATTAGTTTACAGCGCACTTTACAGTGGAGGTCATTAAAAATATATAGAATGTAAGATATACGTTTGTTACACCTTTATTTTATTTTACTGTGATCTGCAATAGTTACTGCTGCCCACTAGCCACCAATGATAGAAAGGCTTCTTTGTCTATGAACAGATGTAATGTGAATATATATATATATATATATATATATATATTGTTGGCTTAGTGTAATGATTTGCTAGCTAAACTTTACTATTACATAGCGACTGAGGTTTTGGCCAACTGGCACACAGACACAGCAGGGCAGCATTGTAGGCCCTGGGCAAAGCAATACACTGGGCTCCTACACACCCTTTCAAGAGAATATATAAACAAAACAAAAAAACAACTTACCACTCCTGTGGTCCTGTACTGTCTCTCCACGTGCTTCCATACAGTGAATGGCTGTCAGCACTATGATAGCTCCAACTATCCACCAATCAGCATGCTGACAGACATTCACTGTCTGGCTGCAGGCTGGGAGGCGGGTAGAGAATGCTGCACTCTGATTGGTGGATAGCTCCAACCATCCAACAATCAGCATGCTGTCAGCCATTCACTGTCTGGCTGCAGGCTGGGAGGCAGCTAGAGAATGCTGTATTCTGATTGGTGGATAGCTCCAGCCATCCACCAATCAGCATGCTGTCAGCCATTCACTGTCTGGCTGCAAGCTGGGAGGCAGGTAGAGAATGCTGCAGTCTGATTGGTGGATAGCTCTAGCCATCCACCAATCGGCATGCTGTCAGCCAATCACTGGCTGCAAGCTGGGAGGCAGGTAGAGAATGCTGCACTCTGATTGGTGGATAGCTCCAGCCATCCACCAATCAGCATGCTGACAGCCATTCACTGTCTGGCTGCAGACTGGGAGGCTGCTAGAGAATGCTGCCTGTCTTCTCTCATTGTGTGTAATTCACAATAAGAGCGTCTGGACTGTATTCTCTACCTGCCTCCCAAGAAGCTCTGGAGGCACCAACCTGCCCCTGTTCAAAGGCCCATAAAATCGTGGGGCCCTGGGCAGATGCCCAGTGTGCCTGTACATTAGGATGGCAGTGGACATAGTCTATGTGGCAATATAATTAGCACACCGCCTGATCACGACATAATGGCGTTGTAATTGACTGATCCTTTTCCTCAACGCTCAGGCCAACCTGCTGTATTAGCCTTTAAGGGAGATGTATCAAAGATTAGAGAGAGGTGAAGTTTAGACATTGCCCATAGCATCCATCAGCTTGTAGGCAATCAGCTTCTAGGAATCATTTATCAAACACCGTCTATAAAATGTCAGTTAAAATCTGATTGATTGATTGATTGATTGATTGATTGATAGATATGGGCAACTTCTGCGCTTTATCTCTCTGGAAGGATTGATACATCTCACCCTTTGTGTGGCCACTATTAGGCGTAAGATGACAATATTAGCACATTTCCTGTAGACAGCTTTTTAAACGTTGATATTTTCTGCCGCTCAAGAAATGTTAAAGCAACACCCCCTTCCCATCACCTAGTGCTATGGGTAGAGGCAATCAGTGGGACATCAACGATCCTGCAACCACTATTGTACTTAGGGGGACATTTACTAAGCAGTGATGAGAGCAGAGAAGTGAACCAGTGGAGAAGCAGCTCTGTATAATTTTATAGTATGCAAATTATAGCTGTTACTTCAGCGCTGATTGGTTGCCATGGGCAACTTCTCCACTGGCTCACTTCTCCTCTCTTATCACTGCTTAGTAAATGTCCCCCTTAAGGTGGGTACACACTGGAAGATATATCTGCCGATCAATTGATCGGCATATATATCTATGGACGGATCGGGCAGTGTGCTGTGCATACACACTGCCCGATCCGTCGGGGACTGACATCATGAACTGGGCGGGCATGTACACACGCCCACCCAGTTCAGCTGTCAATCACCGCCGGCCGTCGCAGCATGTGTACGGTTGGTCGGCCGACCGCCTATACACACACAGTGACGCGCCAATATATCGGTAGATATATTGGCCGTCGGCTGTGCTGCGGGGCTGACCCGATACGTCTGTGAATGACGGAGTTCACAGACGTATCGGCCGTACACACTGGCCGACGGACCCGCGATATATCGGCCGTTCAAGAGAACGGCCAATATATCGGCCAGTGTGTAACCACCTTTAGAGTTCTAGAATTTTAGACAATCACTAGATCGCTTTGCTGGGTAGGAGAGGGGTACAGCAGCCACCCTATAATGCACTTTTAATGGAAGATGCTTTAAAAAAAAAAAAAAAAGTATTATCCATGAACATTTCTAAGTCTAGGGGGTCTACTTACTAAGCCTTGGAGAGAGATACAGTATAGAGAGATAAAGTACCAGCCAATCAGCTCCTAACTGTCATGTTACAGGCTGTTTTAAAATTGACAGGAGCTAGTTGGTAGGTACTTTAGCTCTCTCTAAGGCTTAGTAAATAGACCCCTAGCTACAGTATGTAATGTTGATTGGAACATAGAGGAATACGTATACAAATGCAATGCAAGAGCCTGTTTTGTTGCCTAATGTTAAAGGGATCCAGGTAATGACATTTTTAAAATAAATTATTTAACATTTTGCTGCAAGTGTAAATGTTCTTCTTCTTATTAAACACATATACTGTATTATGGTGGTCATTCCGACTTGATCGCTCGCTAGCTAGTTTTAGCAGCAGTGCAAACGCTATGCCGCCGCCCACTGGGGAGTGTATTTTAGCTTAGCGGAAGTGTGAACGCATGTGCAGACGAGCTCTGCAAAAACAGTTTGTGCAGTTTCAGAGTAGCTCTGAACCTACTCAGCGCTTGCGATCACTTCAGCCTATTCCTGTCCGGATTTGACGGGATACACTCGCCCAGCAAACGCCCAGACACGCCTGCGTTTTTGAAAACACTCCCTGAAAACGGTCAGTTGACACCCAGAAACGCCCCCTTTCTGTCAATCTTCTTGCGACCGTCAGTGCAAAGGAAAACTTCGCTAGAACCTGAGCACAACCACAAAGAGCTTTGTACCCGTACGTCGTGCATGCGCATTGCGGCCCATACGCATGCGCATAAATGCCATTTTTTCACCTGATCGCTGCACTGCGAAAATCGTCAGCGAGCGATCAACTCGGATTGATGTCTACATTTATCGTATGTATTGTATGTCTCTTAAGGGCCCTACACACTGGCAGATAAAATGCACGATATGAACGTAGACACCAACGATTAATGATGCGCAGCCCCGCGCTCGTTAATCGTTGGTGCCCCGTCGCTTGTGCATGCAGGCCAATATGGACGAGATTGTCCATATTAGCATGCACTGCTATGGGGCCGGGTGACGGGGGGAGTGAAGAAACTTCACTCTCCCCGTCACCTCCCCCCCCCGCCGGGTCGCCTGTCAGCCATATCCGCCGTCGGGCAGCTCGGCGGCGGATCTGTCAGTGTGTAGGGCCCATAACTCTCTATTCACTGACTTCATACTCACATTTGACAGCAAGAAAGTAACAAATTATAACTACATCAGATAAAAAAAAATAGGGGACACCTTGTGCACACATTTAAATTGGCCATACTTTCAGTATACCATAATCACCTAGCAATGCAGTTTATATTAGAGTGTATCTAGCATGTACATGACACTGAAGAAACTCCGAACCGAGTCCCAGTTTGGTTCTTCCCGAATTTCGGAATTCAGATTTTAAATCAGAATTTCATATTTTGGACTGCAAAAATGTAATAAATTTAGATATTTTTATCGAATTTTTATCAATGATTGTTGATTTTAGTTTAATTCGAGTTACACACACAATTCCGGATGCGGCTGCAACTCACGATATTTAGAAAACTGCGCATACATTGTGGACATTTAACTGAGCATTAGAGGGATTTACAAGTCACCTGCATGAACAAATATTTATCTTTATAATAATATACAGCCCCGTTCTTGCCCCGGATTATGGCTTTTCCCGGGTTCTGTGAGAAAGTGTCACAAGACTGCACTCTGCCTCCGCACACATTCAGCTGACAGCATTACACTTCAAAGTAGCCAAATGTATACGACAAATGTAATCTGCGACCCGACCTGTTAGCTTTATTTGAATTCTGTGTAGGACAGCGTCTGAGGAAGCACTTGCTCAACAAGAATCTTTGCACTGAGCTACATCAATGTCCTGGTACTGCGTGATATACTTACTTAGGCCGGGGGCTTCAAATTGGGAACATTGATGTATTAACCTGGAGAATGCATAAGGAAGTGATAAACCAGTGATATGTGCAAGGTGCTAAACACACCAGCCAATCAGCTCCAATATGTAAATTAACAGTTCGTATCTGACTGGCTGGTGCCTTTATCACCTTGCACATATCACTGGTTTATCACTTCCTTATGCCTTCTCCAGGTTAATACATCTGCCCCAAAGGGTCAGAACGGGACATAGCTGTTGATGGAGCTAACAATTTTTAAGCACTGCACTTATCCTGTGGCCGAACACAGGCATCTATGAGCGCACATGGGCAATTTCAAGTTGTCACATCACCCACGCCTGGTGGGGCATTTTTTTGGCGTGTAAGCAGAATTGGCTGGCTATTGCCTGGGTGGCAGCGGGTCATTCGCTGGTATCCTAAGTGTCCTGGGGGCGTCTTGGGCGTGGAATTGCTAGCTTTGCCAAGATACGTGTATGCAGACATCCATCTGGGTTTGGACAGACCTCTTGCACAGCGATGACAGCTACTTTTACAAGCAGATGTATAGGGGCAATGTGGAGACTCAGAAATAATAATAATTGTATTTATATAGCACTCTTTCTCCAATAGGACTCAAGGCGCTTAACAGATAGAATGAACATGGGTGGTCATTCCGAGTTGTTCGCTAGCTGTATTCGGTCGCTGTGCAGCGATGAGGCAAAAAAACAGCACTTCTGCGCATGCGTATGCGGCGCAATGCGCACACGCGACGTACTATTGCAACGAACGATGTAGTTTCACGCAGGGTCTAGCGAAGCATTTCAGTCGCACTGGTGGCCGCAGAGTGATTGACATGAAGTGGGCGTTTCTGGGTGTCAACTGACCGTTTTCAGGGAGTGTTCGAAAAAACGCAGGCGTGCCAGGAAAAACGCAGGCGTGGCTGGGGGGCGAACGCAGGGCGTGTTTGTGTAGTCAAAACAGGAACTGAACAGTCTGAAGTGATCGCAAGTGCTGAGTAGGTTTTGAGCTACTCTAAAACTGCACAAAAAAACTTTGTAGCCGCTCTGCGAACCTTTCGTTCGCACTTCTGCTAAGCTAAAATACACTCCCAGTGGGAGGCAGCATAGCGTTTGCACGGCTGCTAAAAACAGCTAGCGAGCAATCAACTCGGAATGACCACCATAATACAGAACAGAAACAAGGAAATACACAAAAGCTTTTCATAAAATACAGAGAGCACTGAGATACTTAAGGGACATTAAGGGAATGCTGAGTAAACAGGAAAGTCTTGAGGCTTGTAGAGTGGGGGCCTCTCGAACTGTGCGGGGAAGTCAGAGTGCGAGGGAGTCAGAGCCGCATGGCTAAAAGATCCCCAGATTACGGCTAACAGTCCTTCATCTACAGACTGCAGTAATCTAGCGGGGCAGTATGGAATCAGAAGCTGCTTCAGGTACCTTGTGCCCAGGGCACGTAGTGCTTTGAAGGTCAGTAATAGGGAGGCCAATCCCGGGATCGGGTTCGGCGGGATCCCGGGATTTGGGCCCAAAAATGCCGGGATTTGAATCCCGGGATTGGAGCATCCAATCCCGGGATTCACAGGATTATACTGCGCATGCGCGGCGGCGGGAGGGTGGTTGTGTAAGTAATAGTACTTACTAATATTAGGCGGGCGGCAGCCATGAACAAGTTGAACGCGGCGGCATTTCAAATGTAGCGCCGGCCGCCAGCCAATCAGAGCTGGCGGACCGGCAGCCAATCAGGGAAGCTGCAGCGGCAGCCAATCAGGAGTGACTGCTGCGGCCGCTTCCCTGATTGGCTGCCGGTCCGCCAGCTCTGGTTGGCTGGCGGCCGGCGCTTCATTTGAAATGCCGCCGCGTTCAGTGTGTTCATGGTTGCCGCCCGCCTAATAGTAAGTACTATTACTTACACACACCCTCTCTCCCTCCGTGCAGTCAGTGCTCCCTATACAGCCTTCCTCCCTCCCGCGCCGCTACCAACCCTCCCTGCCGCGACCTACACCCTCCCTCCTGAGTCCTGCACCGCTACCTACACTCTTCCTTCCTCCCGCACCGCTACCTACACCCTCCCTACCTCCCGCACCGCTACCTACACCCTCCCTACCTCCCGCACCGCTACCTACACACTCCCTACCTCCCGCACCACTACCTACACACTCCCTACCTCCCGCACCACTACCTACACACTCCCTACCTCCCGCACCACTACCTACACACTCCCTACCTCCCGCACCACTACCTACACACTCCCTACCTCCCGCACCACTACCTACACACTCCCTACCTCCCGCACCACTACCTACACACTCCCTACCTCCCGCACCGCTACCTACACACTACCTACCTCCCGCACCGCTACCTACACACTCCCTACCTCCAGCACCACTACCTACACACTCCCTACCTCCCGCACCACTACCTACACCCTCCCTCCAGCACCACTACCTACACACTCCCTACCTCCCGCACCACTACCTACACCCTCCCTACCTCCCGCACCGCTACCTACACCCTCCCTCCAGCGCTGCTCCCTACAACTTTCTCTGATCCCTACTGCAATCCTGGGATCCCGGGAATCCCGGGATTGACCGTTTTTCAATCCCGAATCCCGGGATTGAAAAAACGGCCCGGGATTGGCCTCCCTAGTCAGTAAGCCATTCTTGTGATTCATCATCTTACATGGCAGCCAGTGAAGGGAGTAGAGAATGGGTGGTTGGAACGGGGCTGGTTACAGGTGGGCACACCAATACCGGGCTGTTTTTCAATCCGGAATTCGGGACTGAAAAATGCTAATTTCCAGAATTCCAGGGAATGCACTGTACTTTAATTTACTCCCCCCCCCCCCCCCCCTTTTCAAGTTCAGAATAAAAAAATAAAAGAACGTACCGACTATGGAATAAATGGGTCCCCAAGGTCCAGAGGCAGGCAGCAGCACAGCACTGCAGCAGAGCTGGCAATTGGCAGGGAGTAGTAACAAGCAGGAGCAGCCGCGCTAGTGTGTCACTCACAGTTCACCAGCTCTGACGTCCTCCTCCGCTCAATTTGATGGTGGGTGGGCTGAAGGGCATGCGCACTGAAGTGCGGACGCGTCTGAGGCCGAGCCAAGCACTAGTGCTCAGCGGCACTGCCCGACCAAAAAAAACCACAATAATGCGTATGCGCACTTTAATCCCGTGAATCCTGGTATTGGAGGCTCCAATCCCGGGATTCAAATCCTGGCATTTTTTACCTCAAATCCCGGGATTGGCCACCCTAGTTGCTGGTGACTGTATGCAACTTTGCATTATCTCCAAAATTTGCATCCCAGGAAATGTTCACATTGCCAGGGTAAAGAATGAATTATTCTCACTCCTTAACCTGGCTGTGGTATAAATTGTTGCCATTTAGACTGTTGACATGGACATAACGTTGACTTTTTTTAATGTAATCCAAGTTCCTAAGACTAACTGTAACCCTAACCACAGCTAAAAAGCATTGTTGTGCATGCTTGTGCTTGTGAAAGCAATATTGTGAATGTCAACATTATGGACTTGACCTTATACTCTTGCGTGCTGTTGCCTAGGTACTGCCCCCCTCTGGCTGGTAGGTGGAAATGTAGAAATACTTCCACCAGCTAGACAGATGTGTTATGCAAGGGTTGTGCAGACAAGACAGCGGGTAGAAGATGGGGTTATTGCAGGATAAGACAGAAATCCTCTTTATGACTCAATCGTGATTGTACATTGCTTCAGGACAAAATCTGTGTCAATGTTTTGCAGCCGTCATGTTGAACCAAGCCTCTCTCAAATCTCAACAGACTCGGGACATAACCTGTCCTACATTAGCCGGTTGACTCATTCACACAGACAAGTACACAGGTGATAATCATTCCTATTAAAGCAAACCTATGAGTATCTATTTCATTATGGCATAAAAACATTTAATTCAGCTAAAATTAATTTCAGTAATTACACATCTATCTACGGGGTCAATTCAATTAGGTGTGAGGTGGCACGGCGTGGAAAGGCCACCAACGGCACCACAACTCGCCCATCTTGTGGCCCAACCTCGCCCCGGACTTGTGGATTTTTAAAAGCAGCCCTATGGGGCCTCAAATAGAAACCTGTGAGTCCGTAAGTGCGCACTGACTCGCGTTGTGAGGGGACTCACTGCTAATCGAATCAACACCTATATATAGTTACATTATTTGATATATTTGCTGCCGTATTGTGATAAACCTCTTTCTTAACTAGTTACAAAATCAGAAAACAGACCCCGGAGTAGTTGATTACATACATATTGCTAATGTCAGCAAACACCGTCAGACTTTCAAACCAATTATCTGACAGACTGACAACATCCAATATACTGTCCAATTATGGCAACGATATTCAGCCTGTCAGAATCCGAGCACTGGTTATCAGATCTTTTAGACATGCCGGACGATTTTGCACGACAGACCGATAATTACTGCTCAGTTGTGGCAACACACTGTTCAGTTATCAGACCAACGAGCTGATTATTGGCTGATTAGGCCAATAAAACTGTACAACAAATAAATACTTTTAGGCGTGGGGTTTTTCCTGCAGCCGCTGAGTTTTCCGATTCAATTAGAGGAGAGAAGGTGAGATGCGAGATGATTTCTATAGAAACCACAATGGGGGTCACTCCGAGTTGTTCGCTCGCTAACAGCTTTTAGCAGCATTGCACACGCTAGGCCACCGCCCTCTGGGAGTGTATCTTAGCTTAGCAGAATAGCGAACGAAAGATTAGCAAAACTGCTACTAAATAATTCTTAGCAGTTTCTGAGTAGCTCCAGACCTACTCACAGATTGTGATCAGCTCAGTCCGTTTAGTTCCTGGTTTGACGTCACAAACACGCCCTGCGTTCAGCCAGCCACTCCCCCGTTTCTCCAGACACTCCCACGTTTTTCCCTGACGCCTGCGTTTTTTTGCAAACGCCGGGAAAACGCTGAGTTGCCACCCAGAAACGCCCCTTTCCTGTCAATCATTTAACGAACAGCAGTGCGACTGAAAAGCGCCGCAGAAGCCACAGCAAAACTGCTAAGTTTTGTGTTAAATAACTAAGCGCATGCGCCCTGCATGCCTTGCACATGCGCAATTTGCAACAAATCACAGCATAGCGAAAATCGGCAACGAGCAAACAACTAGGAATGACCCCCAATGTCTTTTGTCTCACACCTCCAGAGCAAGTCAGATTTTTCCTAAAATCTTTATTTTTTTATGAAAAATTACTGGGACTTGCTCTTGCGCCCTGCACTACCCCCACCCCCCTCCCAAAGGACTAATTAAGCAATTGGAAGTTTTCATTTAGCTTAATTAGCCTGTAATTATACTCACCTTCCAATGCGGTGTCTTCTCCGGGATCCGGTCTTTAGGTTGACAGTAAGTCGACATGGTTCCCAGGTCAACAGGGACTCTAGGTCGACATGTTCTAGGTCGACATGACAAAGGGTCAACATGAGTTTTTCATATTTTTTTTCAGCTTTTTAACTTTTTCATACTTTACGATCCACGTGGACTACAATTGGAAACCGTAACCTATGCCGAGTGCAGCGGAGCGAGGCACCTTCACCTTCGCTCGCCATGTGAGGGAACACGGTGCACTAATTGGGGTTCCCGGTCATTGTACGGAGAAAACGACACCAAAAAAGTTTAAAAAAACTCATGTCGACCTTTTCTCATGTCGACCTAGAGTCCCTGTCGACCTAAAAACCATGTCAACCTACTTACTGTCGACCAATAGTGGTCGACCTAGACACTGTCGACCTAAGTCTAATCTACCTAACGCACCACACCCGTCTTCTCCTCCAGCGTCAGGATCCGACGGTGATTATAGCAATGAGTGTGTGTGAGTGTGAGTGAGTGAGTGTGTGTGTGTGTGTGTGTGTGTGTGTGTGTGTGTGTGTGTGTGTGTGTGTGTGTGTGTGTGTGTGTGTGTGTGTGTGTGTGTGTGTGTGTGTGTGTGTGTCGGTAATCCAAAATTGTGAGTGGGGTCCGCAAGTTTTTTTTTTGCGCGTTAAACCTTGCGACCAATTGAATTCCCCCTTAACTTGTTACCGTTCTAAAAACATGCTTGAGGTAAAAAAAAGTATATGTTTTTATTAGCTCTATACTTGCGCTAAATGTACTTAAGTAATATAATCAGTGTAAAGCAATAAATGAATCTGATATTTCCTAGATATAACATAAATAACAGCTGTTTCAATTCAATAAACTGAAAATTAAAACACAAAAACGAAACAACATAAAGCAAAAACGATCTCAAATAGCGGCCTGTTCATGCGAGCGCTTTCACTTTGTCGCTTGTACTCCTCTTCTGGGGAATCCTCTGCCACTGTCCAACGGCAGTCAGCAAGCATAGAAGCGTTCCACCTACCCTGGTATCTTCCTTCGGAATCGCTCGCCGTGCTCGTCCCTCACGGCACCGCAGTTGTCAGGGAAGACGTCCAGATGAGAGTCGAGAATGTGGATTTTGAGTGACATATTGCAGCCTAATTGATCAGACTTTTCTAGAAGGTTGCTGACAAACTCAACATAGATTCCAGCTCTTCTATAACCCATTAAGCCATACACAACACCTTTACAGGCTTCCCAAGCCGCTTTCTCGTCAACCTGGAGGACTCAGCCACAGTTTTCATCCTTAAAAAGTTGACCAATTTGCGGACCAACAGAGATTCCTTCTTTTACTTTAGCATCACTCACAAGTGGATATTTTTAGGACACCCCTAGGCACAATATTGCCCCCCTTCCCCATTCGCATCACCGCCCCCTTCATTTCGGGGTCAGTCCAGGTGCCTCGAGACCACCAAAGCAGCCCCAACCTCAGCCCACTACCCAGGGCTGTTTCTAGCCAATTTGGCTCCCAGTGCGAGATTTAAAAATGCGCCCCCCCCATGACATACAAAAATGTGCCCCCCCCCCCCCACACCTAGATAAAAAAACAACAACTTGCGCGCGCACATGGCAATGGGGTGTGGCCTCATCTAAATGGGTGTGGCCTCATCTAAATGGGCATGGCCTCGTCTGAAAAGACTACCTCACAATCCAGTTTTTGACCCTGCTCCAACAGATCACGACCACCACGGGGATAAAACATTCTACCATATTAAGCCCCACACAGTAATGCCCCCTGCACCATATTATGCCACACACCGCAATGCCCTTGATACATTAAATCCCCACACTACGGAAGGCAAGAGTTCCCATTTCACACATTACGGCAGGTGTCCCCATTTTACACATAGAGAGAGACAGAGAATACTTACAGAGGCGATTACCACTCTTCGGCCCGCCTCACCAGTCGCTCCTGATGCCGGCCTTTCCCTCTTCCTAACTTGGATCCCCCTCTGTACTCCGCTCAGGGGGGGGGGGGGGGGAGTTTCGCGGAGTGACGGGGTTGCGTCGTGACGTAACGACGCAACCGCGTCATTCCGTGAAACTCCGCCACCCGAGTGGGTTACTCTGGGAGAAATAGGAGGGGGAAGCAGGGAGCCACAGTTAGTGCCGCGGCGGGTGCCCAGTGCGGTTGCACTGCTCGCCTGCCCCAAGAAACGGCCCTGCCACTACCACCTACCGGGCCAAAATTTGCTGCCCATTATCCCACTTCCGTCAGTTGCTAAAATAAAATATTTAATAAAACAAGCCACAATGACAAAAAAAATAATAATAATATCCTGCCTCTTTAGCAAAGTTATTGGGACCAATTTCTTATAATTAATAAATAAACTCCTGTGAGGGATTGCGACAAAACTTTTGCAAAGTGATTAGTATTACAGCCTCACAGCACTGAGTTCTTCAGTTCATTTCCTGGTCATGACCAATGGGTGTGGAGTTTGTATGTTCTCGTCATTTTGCATGGATTTCGTCCCACGTTCCCAAAATACATTGATAAAATAATTGGCTGATGGTAAAAAAAAAATAGCATTATCGGAAGCAAGCTCTGAGAAGCGCTTGCTGAATTGTCCCAGAACGCAGTCACCACTGAGAATAAGGAGGTATTTTCCATTCCCCCTGCATTACGCTCTTCTCAAATAGGCAGATGACATAAATCTGTCTCAGTGTGATTTTTCGCTGGGGGGGTGGCGGGGAGAATCAGCTTGATAAATAGGCCTTTTGGGTATCAGCGGGCAATGGTCTGGCAAAGGCAACGCTGAGTAAACGCAGAGGAAAACACATTAATCTTTATTCTAGCAAAGGAGGGAATTCAATTGCCAGTGATGATCTCGCCCGGCCAAATCTGCCTGACACCTGCCGCACTTTACGGCGGTGGAATCTCGCTCAAAAGTGTTTACTATCCTATAGGGTAGTGAACACTTTTGAGCGAATGGTGTGTGAATTGGCCAGGGTGAAAGGTGCGAGTCGGGCTGCCGTTCCCAGCGTTTAAACAGCGACACTTCACATACAATTGAATTCCCCCCATACTATGTAAGCTGGGGGGAGAGGTGTACCAAACCTTGGAGCCTGATGGAGTGGAGAGAGATAAAGTACGAGCCAGTCAGCTTCTGGCTGTCATTTTACAGGTTGAATTTGAAAAATGACAGTCAGGGGCTAATTGGTTAGTACAGGATCTCCACTTTATCACTCTCCAAGCAATGATACATCTTATCCCCCCCCCTCCCCATCTGCTCCTGCACTATGATCATTCTGTGTGTCAGTGCACTCACTATTCCCTCCACCTAAGGCATAAGTTACACTAGTGTACTTGGCTCCAGCGGGAATGGGAAATAAAGCAGTTTTGCCACAATGATTTATGACACATTATTCTTGCACAATGGTCGTTCTGCCCTGATAAACTGGTCAAATACTTTTCCGCAACTCAGAACAATGTCTCTACTTTGTCTGGAATGCAAAGGCCTGTAATACAGACACTCCTGTGATGTTACATATTGCACAAGTATGAGGCCCGCAAGAACCATTTCTTGGATCTCTGCAGTTCAGAAACAGTATATGTCACTTTATCGATCATACACAAAGTCACAAACACACACACACACTATTGTATTTTGTTACTAGTCCATCAAGAGAACTAGTCCTTCATTTATGACCATTGTTGGCAGCCATTTTGTGCTCTGCTCCTGAAATAAGATGCATCCTGTGAATTCTCGAGGAGGAGAATTCAGGCCCATACATCATTATGCCCTGCCCCCATTACAGGGAAATGACAGAATTTACTTTGGGTCTCTGGTGGGGCAGGACTAAAATGACACAATTTGCACCATTTAGCCCTGCCGCATCTACGATTACCAGTACTATCTCCCCATCTTGCCCGCTTCACTAGGATGTGGGAGTCTCCCACAACTTCATGGAGAGTAGGCATATATGGTGTAACACCCCCTGTTCAGTAGGTGGATTGATACAGCTCTGTGCATACCTCCCAACTGTCCCGATTTTCGCGGGACTGTCCCGCCATCCCACCCGTGGGCCGCAGTGTCCCGCGGTGGGGGTGGGGGCAGTTGGGAGGCTCCTGTCATCGCTGCCCTGCTTAGCAGAGCAGCGGTGAATAGATGCTGTGCGCATGCGCACAGCATCTATTCACAGGTGACAGAGGGAGAGGGGGCATGCCAGCAGCTCACAAAGCGCTGGCCATGCCCCCTCAGTTCGGGAGCGCGCGCGTGTGTCCCTCTTTATAGAAATTAAAAGTTGGGAGGTATGCTCTGTGTGTGATCTGTAAAGTTGGGTACACACTCAAATGACTCGGAGACTTTGGGCAATATTTTGGTCAGTGCACACATTACATGATCCACTGCAAGATGGCACTATATATCGTTACAGGATTAATGTTACTCCATTGTACGTTGCATCATCCCATCTGATGTACAACACAACAATTGGGAAGATGTAACTACAATGAATTAGGGGCACACTCTATATGATGGTTGTTGCGATCCATTGCGGATCACAAGATTGGCCGATATATTGTACTGTATATCCAGCTTTAGTGAAGAGACGGGCGGAGTGATACAGTGTGATTTGTCCTGTCAGAGAAAGAGGGGCGGAATGATACACAGAGCTGTGGTGATTTCTGTCAGTGAGAACAGAGGGGGACAGCTCAGCAGGGGCTCCAAGGAGGAAGAGTGGAGTTCCAGGAATCCACATTGCGCTAAATTTTGGAAGAGAGGGGGAGTCAACCCAATTTCTGTTGTCAGGGCAAAATACCACACAGAGTTTTTGCAAAAAGCCTTTGGGGTCTATTTATTAACATTATTTTTACTAAAATAATGTGAAAAAGGGTGTTTTCACACCCTTTTCACATTATTTTAGTATCACCTGAATGTATTAAAGGGCATTTTGAGCAGTTGTCATGAAAAATGCTCCAAACCCTTTAATTCACTTTTTTTTTTAGCAACCCACATCGCATTCCCCATACTTATAATGGGAAATGTGATGTGGCCGAATTTGTGGAAAAAAAATGTGAAAAAATACCGCAGTGTGCTCTGTGATAAACTCAGCTCAGGCTGGCGAGTTCACAGGGCAGCACTGCGAAAAGCACCGTTTTGCCCAGCTTTCTCTGCTCCTGGCAGAGAAAGCTGAGCGGGGACCTGGCAGAGTGATCAGCTATGTGTGTCCGATGGACACACAAGCTGATCACAGTGTAAAAATAAAAATATAAAAAAAACAAAAACCCATACTCACATGTCCAGGGAGCCGGTCTCCGCTGCCGGGTGCCAGGTCCCCCATGTGCTGCAAAGTGACCCCGTTGCAGTAAAGTGATGCTGCAAAGCGGCAGCGCACTTTACAGCACAGGGGGTCACCGCAGCGCACAGGATCCGGTGCCGGGCAGCCCAGCAGGAACAGCACGGACCGGCTCCCTGGACTGGTGAGTATATTGATCTGCTGGGAGGGGGGTCCGCAGCGTGCGGGGGTAGTCGCGACGGGGGGGTCGACCAGGCGGCGGCGGTAGCGGTGATGTCGGCGAGGGCGGCGCAGCAGGACATCGGGGTATTCTTTCCGAAAAATACCCCGATGATGCTGCGGAGTATCATTGCAGGGACAGAGCTTGACCACAAGCGCCACATCCAGGGTCCAGTAACCGGTAAGTGAAGTTGACCATTCGGGGTTTACTTATTGTGCCGGGCTTTATTCTATCTGAATCATTGTATGGCGGCTGTGTCTTTGATAGTGTGATCTCTGTGTTAGAACCAGTAGCCTCAGTTGTTGTTGTTAATTTGTTCAGCAGGCACGGTTAGGCTGTAGATCAGGGGTGGGGAACCTTTTTTCTACCGAGGGCCATTTGGATATTTATAAAATCCTTCGGGGGCCATACAAAAATTCTCAACTTAAAAAATTACCCTGCCCCCCAGTAGGTCTGCCCCTTAGAGGTACTGTGTGTGCGCGCCTCCGGCGCGCACGCGCCAAAACATTGGGTGTGGCCAGTTAAAATGGGACGTGATACACATATGCCCCCAATAGTGCGGTGCCAGATCCACAATTGCCCCCACAGTGCCAGGTATACAAATGCCCCTCACAGTGCCAGGTATACAGATGCCCCCACAGTGCCAGGTATACAGATGCCCCCACAGTGCTAGGTATACAAATGCCCCTCACAGTGCCAGGTATACAAATGCCCCTCACAGTGCCAGGTATACAGATGCCCCCACAGTGCCAGGTATACAGATGCCCCTCACAGTGCCAGGTATACAGATGTCCCCACAGTGCCAGGTATACAGAATCCCCCCACAGTGCCAGGTATACAAATGCCCCTCACATTGCTAGGTATACAGATGCCCCTCACAGTGCCAGGTATACATATGTCCCCACAGTGCCAGGTATACAGATGCCCCCACAGTGCCAGGTATACAGATGCCCCCACAGTGCCAGGTATACAAATGTCCCCACAGTGCCAGGTATACAGATCCCCCCCCTCCCCTCCGTGCTGCTTACCTTGCTCCTTTCGGCGGGACACGGAAAAGAGCGCGGATATGTTGGGCGGCGGCGTGTAGGGCTTGAAACCAGCCGCCGGTTCGAGAGCCAATCAGAGCTCGGGGACCGGCAGCCGCGGCTCCTGATTGGCTGCCAGTCCGCGAGCTCTGATTGGCTCACGGACCGGTGGCTGGTTTGAAGTACTACACGCCGCCGCTCCCACCCGACAGCCGCGCTCTCCTCCCTGTTCGGACAGCTGAGACACGCTGCCGCCGGACTGAGCGGCAGCATGTCTCACTGACACAAGCTGGTGGGCCGGACCAAATGGCTTCGCGGGCCGGAGGTTCCCCACCCCTGCTGTAGATAGATGTTAGACGTTACTTAGATATGCCTGCAGTAAGGGAGGCTGCTCTTCTTACCTTTATAGAAGCAGAGACCCGCATCAATCAAGGTGACCAGTGAATCAAGAGTGAGTATTACTCCGTGTCTGTTTGTTACCCCGTGTACCGGTTTAGGGGTTTGCTCACGGACGTGAGAACCCCCTGATCACACTACGTGCGAGAATGCGAGTGTGTTAAAGCTGGGTGGCTGAGGCTCTGTGCCAATGATGATTTTCACCTAACCGGTGAAAGTCGCTGCTACCCTAGAAGTATCATCTTTCCCTTGGGAAAAGAGTTGATACTCCTTCATTTATCTCCTTTCCTCCCCAGCTCATCCGTCGTCTACATCTGGAAGGGGATCGCCGTGTCCGGGTCCAACTGAAGGTTCCAGGTCCGTTGAAGGTTCCGTGACCTGAAGGTGAAAGAGTGCGGCACTTGGTAAGTAGTGAGTCTACACCTGCACCGCAGCAGGCACTACACCGCACCGCCACCCTCTTACAACAGGAAGGGATGAGGACGTTGCAAGCTTCTATTGTAAACATCCCTCCAAAGATGCCCGCCGCCTCAGAGAAGACAGTTAATAAAGATACTAGAGGAGGCTCCTCTAGTATCTTTAATAACTGTCTCCTCTGAGGCGGCGGACATTTTGGCACTGACTTTTCAATTGAAGCTTGCAGCGTCCTCTCCACCACCTGTGACACTGCAAGATCTCGGCCATGAAAAGGGGGTGGAGCTACAAAAAATGGAGGGGGCGGAGCTACCCAGGACCAGGCTGCTACCACATCTGCTGCAGCTCAGGCCAGCCTGGGATAGTAGGTACGTTGATGGAGAGTGAGTGGGAAATAGAAAGTGTGTGTGTTTATATATTTTATTTCTCTGACGTCCTAAGTGGATGCTGGGGACTCCGTCAGGACCATGGGGAATAGCGGCTCCGCAGGAGACAGGGCACAAAAGTAAAAGCTTTAGGATCAGGTGGTGTGCACTGGCTCCTCCCCCTATGACCCTCCTCCAAGCCTCAGTTAGATTTTTGTGCCCGGCCGAGAAGGGTGCAATCTAGGTGGCTCTCCTAAAGAGCTGCTTAGAGTAAAAGTTTTGTTAGGTTTTTTTATTTTCAGTGAGTCCTGCTGGCAACAGGCTCACTGCATCGAGGGACTTAGGGGAGAGAAGTGAACTCACCTGCGTGCAGGATGGATTGGCTTCTTAGGCTACTGGACACCATTAGCTCCAGAGGGAGTCGGAACACAGGTCTCACCCTGGGGTTCGTCCCGGAGCCGCGCCGCCGACCCCCTTGCAGATGCCGAAAAGTGAAGAGGTCCAGAAACCGGCGGCAGAAGACTTTTCAGTCTTCATAAGGTAGCGCACAGCACTGCAGCTGTGCGCCATTGTTGTCAGCACACTTCATAGCAGCGGTCACTGAGGGTGCAGGGCGCTGGGGGGGGCGCCCTGGGCAGCAATGATAGTACCTTATTCTGGCTAAAAATACATCACATATAGCCCCTGGGGGCTATATGGATGTATTTAACCCCTGCCAGGTCTCAGAAAAACGGGAGAAGAAGCCCGCCGAAAAGGGGGCGGGGCCTATTCTCCTCAGCACACAGCGCCATTTTCCCTCACAGAAATGCTGGTGGGAAGGCTCCCAGGCTCTCCCCTGCACTGCACTACAGAAACAGGGTTAAAACAGAGAGGGGTGGCACTTATTTGGCGATATGACTATATATATATTAAAATGCTATAAGGGAAAAACACTTATATAAAGGTTGTCCCTGTATAATTATAGCGTTTTTGGTGTGTGCTGGCAAACTCTCCCTCTGTCTCCCCAAAGGGCTAGTGGGGTCCTGTCCTCTATCAGAGCATTCCCTGTGTGTGTGCTGTGTGTCGGTACGTGTGTGTCGACATGTATGAGGACGATGTTGGTGAGGAGGCGGAGCAATTGCCTGTAATGGTGATGTCACTCTCTAGGGAGTCGACACCGGAATAGATGGCTTATTTAAGGAATTACGTGATAATGTCAACACGCTGCAAAGTCGGTTGACGACATGAGACGGCCGGCAAACCAATTAGTACCTGTCCAGGCGTCTCAAACACTGTCAGGGGCGTTAAAACGTCCTTTTACCTCAGTCGGTCGACACAGACACGGACACTGACTCCAGTGTCGACGGTGAAGAAACAAACGTATTTTTCTTTAGGGCCACACGTTACTTGTTAAGGGCAATGAAGGAGATGTTACATATTTCTGATACTACAAGTACCACAAAAAAGGGTATTATGTGGAGTGTGAAAAAACTACATGTGGTTTTTCCTGAATCAGATCAATTAAATGAAGTGTGTGATGATGCGTGGGTTTCCCCCGATAGAAAATTATTGGCGGTATACCCTTTCCCGCCAGAAGTTATGGCGCGTTGGGAAACACCCCTTAGGGTGGATAAGGCGCTCACACGCTTATCAAAACAAGTGGCGTTACCGTCTCCAGATACGGCCGCCCTCAAGGAGCCAACTGATAGGAGGCTGGAAAATATCCTAAAAAGTACATACACACATACTGGTGTTATACTGCGACCAGCGATCGCCTCAGCCTGGATGGGCAGCGCTGGGGTGGCTTGGTCGGATTCCCTGACTGGAAATATTGATACCCTTGACAGGGACAGTATTTTATTGACTATAGAGCATTTAAAGGATGCATTTCTATATATGCGAGATGCACAGAGGGATATTTGCACTCTGGCATCAAGAGTAAGTGCGATGTCCATATCTGCCAGAAGATGTTTATGGACACGACAGTGGTCAGGTGATGCAGATTCCAAACGGCACATGGAAGTATTGCCGTATAAAGGGGAGGAGTTATTTGGGGTCGGTCCATGGGACCTGGTGGCCACGGCAACAGCTGGAAAATCCACCTTTTTTACCCCAAGTCACATCTCAGCAGAAAAAGACATCGTCTTTTCAGCCTCAGTCCTTTCGTCCCCATAAGGGCAAGCGGGCAAAAGGCCAGTCATATCTGCCCAGGGATAGAGGTAAGGGAAGAAGACTGCAGCAGGCAGCCCATTCCCAGGAACAGAAGCCTTCCACCGCTTCTGCCAAGTCCTCAGCATGACGCTGGGGCCGTACAAACAGGTGCGGTGGGGGATCGTCTCAAGAGTTTCAGCACGCAGTGGGCTCACTCGCAAGTGGACCCCTGGATCCTACAAGTAGTATCCCAGGGGTACAGATTGGAAATTCGAGACGTCTCCCCCTCGCAGGTTCCTGAAGTTTGCTTTACCAACGTCTCCCTCCGACAGGGAGGCAGTATTGGAAACAATTCACAAGCTGTATTCCCAGCAGGTGATAATCAAAGTACCCCTCCTACAACAAGGAAAGGGGTATTATTCCACACTATATTGTGGTACTGAAGCCAGACGGCTCGGTGAGACCTATTCTAAATCTGAAATATTTGAACGCTTACATACAAAGGTTCAAATCAAGATGGAGTCACTCAGAGCAGTGATAGCGAACCAGGAAGAAGGGGACTATATGGTGTCCCTGGACATCAAGGATGCTTACCTCCATGTCCCAATTTGCCCTTCTCACCAAGGGTACCTCAGGTTCGTGGTACAAAACTGTCACTATCAGTTTCAGACGCTGCCGTTTGGATTGTCCACGGCACCCCGGGTCTTTACCAAGGTAATGGCCGAAATGATGATTCTTCTTCAAAGAAAAGGCGTCTTAATTATCCCTTACTTGGACGATCTCCTGATAAGGGCAAGGTCCAGAGAACAGTTGGAGGTCGGAGTAGCACTATCTCAAGTAGTTCTACGACAGCACGGGTGGATTCTAAATATTCCAAAATCGCAGCTGTCTCCGACGACACGTCTGCTGTTCCTAGGGATGATTCTGGACACAGTCCAGAAAAAGGTGTTTCTCCCGGAGGAGAAAGCCAGGGAGTTATCCGAGCTAGTCAGGAACCTCCTAAAACCAGGAAAAGTGTCAGTGCATCATTGCACAAGGGTCCTGGGAAAAATGGTGGCTTCTTACGAAGCGATTCCATTCGGCAGATTTCACGCAAGAACTTTTCAGTGGGATCTGCTGGAAAAATGGTCCGGATCGCATCTTCAGATGCATCAGCGGATAACCCTGTCTCCAAGGACAAGGGTGTCTCTTCTGTGGTGGCTGCAGAGTGCTCATCTACTAAAGGGCCACAGATTCGGCATTCAGGACTGGGTCCTGGTGACCACGGATGCCAGCCTGAAAGGCTGGGGAGCAGTCGCACAAGGAAAAAAAAATTTCCAGGGAGTGTGATCAAGTCGGGAGACTTCTCTCCACATAAATATACTGGAGCTAAGAGCAATTTACAATGCTCTAAGCTTAGCAAGACCTCTGCTTCAAGGTCAGCCGGTATTGATCCAGTGGGACAACATCACGGCAGTCGCCCACGTAAACAGACAGGGCGGCACAAGAAGCAGGAGGACAATGGCAGAAACTGCAAGGATTCTTCGCTGGGCGGAAAATCATGTGATAGCACTGTCAGCAGTGTTCATTCCGGAAGTGGACAACTGGGAAGCAGACTTCCTCAGCACGACCTCCACCCGGGAGAGTGGGGACTTCATCGGGAAGTCTTCCACATGATTGTGAACCGTTGGGAAAGACCAAAGGTGGACATGATGGCGTCCCGCCTGAACAAAAAACTGGACAGGTATTGCGCCAGGTCAAGAGACCCTCAGGCAATAGCTGTGGACGTTCTGGTAACACCGTGGGTGTACCAGTCGGTGTATGTGTTCCCTCCTCTGCTTCTCATACCTAAGGTACTGAGAATTATAAGACGTAGAGGAGTAAGAACTATACTCGTGGCTCCGGATTGGCCAAGAAGGACTTGGTACCCGGAACTTCAAGAGATGCTCACAGAGGACTCATGGCCTCTGCCGCTAAGAAGGGACTTGCTTCAGCAAGTACCATGTCTGTTCCAAGACTTACCGCGGCTGCATTTGACGGCATGGCGGTTGAACGACGGATCCTAAGGGAAAAAGGCATTCCGGAAGAGGTCATTCCTACCCTGGTCAAAGCCAGGAAGGAGGTGACCGCACAACATTATCACCACATGTGGCGAAAATATGTTGCGTGGTGTGAGGCCAGGAAGGCCCCACGAAGAAATTTCAACTCGGTCGATTCCTGCATTTCCTGAAAACAGGAGTGTCTATGGGCCTCAAATTGGGGTCCATTAAGGTTCAAATTTCGGCCCTGTCGATTTTCTTCCAGAAAGAATTGGCTTCAGTTCCTGAAGTCCAGAAGTTTGTCAAGGGAGTACTGCATATACAACCCCCTTTTGTGCCTCCAGTGGCACTGTGGGATCTCAACGTAGTTCTGGGATTCCTCAAATCACATTGGTTTAAACCGCTCAAATCTGTGGATTTGAAATATCTCACATGGAAAGTGACCATGATGTTGGCCCTGGCCTCGGCCAGGCGAGTGTCAGAATTGGCGGCTTTGTCTCACAAAAGCCCATATCTGATTGTCCATTCGGACAGGGCAGAGCTGCGGACTCGTCCCCAGTTTCTCCCTAAGGTGGTGTCAGCGTTTCACCTGAACCAGCTTATTGTGGTACCTGCGGCTACTAGGGACTTGGAGGACTCCAAGTTGCTAGATGTTGTCAGGGCCCTGAAAATATAGGTTTCCAGGACGGCTGGAGTCAGGAAAACTGACTTGCTGTTATCCTGTATGCACCCAACAAACTGGGTGCTCTTGCTTCTAAGCAGACGATTGCTAGTTGGATGTGTAGTACAATTCAGCTTGCACATTCTGTGGCAGGCCTGCCACAGCCAAAATATGTAAATGTCCATTCCACAAGGAAGGTGGGCTCATCTTGGGCGGCTGCCCGAGGGGTCTCGGCTTTACAACTTTGCCGAGCTGCTACTTGGTCAGGGGCACACCCTGGCTGAGGAGGACCTGGAGTTCTCTCACTCGGTGCTGCAGAGTCATCCGCACTCTCCCGCCCGTTTGGGAGCTTTGGTATAATCCCCATGGTCCTGACGGAGTCCCCAGCATCCACTTAGGACGTCAGAGAAAATAAGAATTTACTTACCGATAATTCTATTTCTCGTAGTCCGTAGTGGATGCTGGGCGCCCATCCCAAGTGCGGATTGTCTGCAATACTTGTACATAGTTATTGTTACAAAAATCGGGTTATTATTGTTGTGAGCCATCTTTTCAGAGGCTCCGCTGTTATCATGCTGTTAACTGGGTTCAGATCACAGGTTGTACAGTGTGATTGGTGTGGCTGGTATGAGTCTTACCCGGGATTCAAAATCCTTCCTTATTGTGTACGCTCGTCCGGGCACAGTATCCTAACTGAGGCTTGGAGGAGGGTCATAGGGGGAGGAGCCAGTGCACACCACCTGATCCTAAAGCTTTTACTTTTGTGCCCTGTCTCCTGCGGAGCCGCTATTCCCCATGGTCCTGACGGAGTCCCCAGCATCCACTACGGACTACGAGAAATAGAATTATCGGTAAGTAAATTCTTATTTTCTCTGACGTCCTAGTGGATGCTGGGAACTCCGTAAGGACCATGGGGAATAGCGGCTCAGCAGGAGACTGGGCACAAAAGTAAAGCTTTAGGACTACCTGGTGTACACTGGCTCCTCCCCCTATGACCCTCCTCCAAGCCTCAGTTAGATTTTTGTGCCCGGCCGAGAAGGGTGCACACTATGGGCTCTCCTGAGCTTCTTAGTGAAAGTTTAGTTTTAGGTTTTTTATTTTCAGTGAGACCTGCTGGCAACAGGCTCACTGCATCGAGGGACTAAGGGGAGAAGAAGCGAACCTGCCTGCTTGCAGCCAGCTTGGGCTTCTTGGCTACTGGACACCATTAGCTCCAGAGGGACCGAACACAGGCCCAGCCTCGGAGTCCGGTCCCAGAGCCGCGCCGCCGGCCCCCTTACAGAGCCAGAAGCAAGAAGAGGTCCGGAAAATCGGCGGCAGAAGACATCAGTCTTCACCAAGGTAGCGCACAGCAATGCAGCTGTGCGCCATTGCTCCTCATACACACCTCACACTGCAGTCACTGAGGGTGCAGGGCGCTGGGGGGGGGGCGCCCTGAGCAGCAATAAAAACACCTTGGCTGGCAAACATACATCACATATAACCCCCAGGGCTATATGGATGTATTTTAACCCCTGCCAGAATCCATAAAAATGTGGGAGAAAAGTCCGCGAAAAAGGGGCGGAGCCTATCTCCTCAGCACACTGGCGCCATTTTCTCTCACAGCTCCGTTGGAGGGAAGCTCCCTGGCTCTCCCCTGCAGTTACTACACTACAGAAAGGGGTTAAAAAAGAGAGGGGGGCACTAATTAGGCGCAGTATTAATAAAACAGCAGCTATAAGGGGAAAAACACTTCTATAAGGTTATCCCTGTATATATATAGCGCTCTGGTGTGTGCTGGCATACTCTCCCTCTGTCTCCCCAAAGGGCTAGTGGGGTCCTGTCCTCTATCAGAGCATTCCCTGTGTGTGTGCTGTGTGTCGGTACGATTGTGTCGACATGTATGAGGAGGAAAATGGTGTGGAGGCGGAGCAATTGCCTGTAATGGAGATGTCACCCCCTAGGGAGTCGACACCTGAGTGGCGGAGCTTATGGAAGGAATTACGTGACAGTGTCAGCTCTTTACAAAAGATTGATGACATGAGACAGCCGGCTACTCAGCCTGTGCCTGTCCAGGTGTCTCAAAAGCCATCAGGGGCTCTAAAACGCCCGTTACCTCAGATGGCAGATACAGACGCCGACACGGATACTGACTCCAGTGTCGACGATTAAGAGACGAATGTGACTTCCAGTAAAGCCACACGTTACATGATTGAGGCTATGGAAAATGTTTTACATATTTCTGATAATACAAGTACCACTAAAAAGGGTATTATGTTGGGTGAGAAAAAACTGCCTGTAGTTTTTCCTGCATCTGAGGAATTAAATGAAGTGTGTGATGATGCGTGGGTTTCCCCCGATAAAAACTGTTAATTCCAAAAAAGTTATTAGCATCATACCCCTTCCCGCCAGAGGATAGGGCACGTTGGGAAACACCCCCTAGGGTGGATAAAGCGCTCACACGCTTGTCTAAACAGGTGGCACTACCGTCCCCGGATACGGCCGCCCTTAAGGAACCTGCTGACAGAAAGCAGGAAAATATCCTAAAAATGTATATACACTCACACGGGTGTGATACTGCGACCAGCAATCGCCTCAGCCTGGATGTGCAGTGCTGGGGTGGCTTGGTCGGATTCCCTGACTGACAATATTGATACCCTAGATAGGGACAGTGGTGGTCATTCCAAGTTGATCGCAGCAGGATTTTGATAGCAATTGGGCAAACCCATGTGCACTGCAGGGGAGGCAGATATAACATGTGCAGAAAGAGTTAGATTTGGGTGGGTTATTTTATTTCTGTGCAGGGTAAATACTGGCTGCTTTATTTTTACACTGCAAATTAGATTGCAGATTGAACACACCCCACCTAAATCTAACTCTCTCTGCACAGGTTATATCTGCCTCCCCTGCAGTGCACATGGTTTTGCCCAATTGCTATCAAAAATCCTGCTGCGATCAACTTGGAATTACCCCCAGTATATTACTGACTATAGAGCATTTAAAAGATGCATTTCTATATATGCGTGATGCACAGAGGGATATTTGCCGACTGGCATCAAGAGTAAGTGCGCTGTCCATTTCTGCCAGAAGAGGGTTATGGACAAGACAGTGGTCAGGTGATGCTGATTCCAAAAGGCATATGGAAGTATCGCCTTATAAAAGGGAGGAGTTATTTGGGGTAGGTCTAACAGACCTGGTGGCCACGGCAACGGCTGGGAAATCCACATTTTTACCCCAGGTAGCCTCTCAACATAAGAAGACGCCGTATTATCAGGCGCAGTCCTTTCGGCCCCATAAGGGCAAGCGGGCAAAAGGCTCCTCATTTCTGCCCCGTGGCAGAGGGAGAGGAAAAAGGCTGCAGCAGAAGCCATTCACAAGCTGTATTCCCAGCAGGTGATAATCAAGGTACCCCTCCTACAACAGGGAAAGGGTTATTATTCCACGCTGTTTGTGGTACCGAAGCCGGACGGCTCGGTGAGACTTATTTTAAATCTGAAATCCTTGAACACTTACATACAAAGGTTCAAATTCAAGATGGAGTCACTCAGAGCTGTGATTGCGAACCTGGAAGAAGGGGATTATATGGTGTCTCTGGACATCAAGGATGCTTATCTCCATGTCCAAATTTACCCTTCTCACCAAGGGTACCTCAGGTTTGTGGTACAGAACTGTCACTATCAGTTTCAGACGCTGCCGTTTGGTTTGTCCACGGCACCCCGGGTCTTTACCAAAGTAATGGCCGAAATGATGATACTCCTTCGAAGGAAGGGAGTTTTAGTTATCCCTTACTTGGACGATCTCCTGATAAGGGCACGATCCAGGGAACAGTTGGTAGTCGGGGTAGCACTATCTCAAGTAGTGTTGCGGCAGCACGGTTGGATTCTCAATATTCCAAAATCGCAGCTGATCCCGACGACACGTCTTCTATTCCTAGGGATGATCCTGGACACAGTCCAGAAAAAGGTGTTTCTCCCGGAGGAGAAAGCCAGGGAGTTATCCGAACTAGTCAGAAACCTCCTAAAACCAGGCCAAGTGTCAGTGCATCAGTGCACAAGGGTCCTGGGAAAAATGGTGGCTTCCTACGAAGCAATTCCATTCGGCAGATTCCACGCAAGAACTTTCCAGTGGGACCTGCTGGACAAATGGTCCGGATCGCATCTTCAGATGCATCAGCGGATAACCCTGTCACCAAAGACAAGGGTGTCTCTCCTGTGGTGGTTGCAGAGTGCTCATCTTCTAGAGGGCCGCAGATTCGGCATTCAGGACTGGGTCCTGGTGACCACGGATGCCAGCCTGCGAGGCTGGGGAGCAGTCACACAGGGAAGAAATTTCCAGGGCTTGTGGTCAAGCCTGGAGACATCACTTCACATAAATATTTTGGAGCTAAGGGCCATTTACAATGCCCTAAGCCAAGCAAGACCTCTGCTTCAAGGTCAGCCGGTGCTGATCCAGTCGGACAACATCACGGCAGTCGCCCACGTAAACAGACAGGGCGGCACAAGAAGCAGGAGGGCAATGGCAGAAGCTGCAAGGATTTTTCGCTGGGCGGAAAATCATGTGATAGCATTGTCAGCAGTGTTCATTCCGGGAGTGGACAACTGGGAGGCAGACTTCCTCAGCAGGCACGACCTCCACCCGGGAGAGTGGGGACTTCACCCAGAAGTCTTCCACATGATTGTAAACCGTTGGGAAAAACCAAAGGTGGACATGATGGCGTCCCGCCTAAACAAAAAATTGGACAGGTATTGCGCCAGGTCAAGGGACCCTCAGGCAATAGCTGTGGACGCTCTGGTAACACCGTGGGTGTACCAGTCAGTGTATGTGTTCCCTCCTCTTCCTCTCATACCAAAAGTACTGAGAATTATAAGACGGAGGGGAGTAAGAACTATACTCGTGGCTCCGGATTGGCCAAGAAGGACTTGGTACCCGGAACTTCAAGAAATGCTCACGGAGGACCCGTGGCCTCTACCTCTAAGAAGGGACCTGCTCCAGCAAGGACCCTGTCTATTCCAAGACTTACCGCGGCTGCGTTTGACGGCAGGGCGGTTGAACGCCGGATCCTGAAGGAAAAAGGCATTCCGGATGAAGTCATCCCTACCCTGATCAAGCCAGGAAGGATGTAACCGCAAAGCATTATCACCGCATTTGGCGAAAATATGTTGCGTGGTGCGAGGCCAGTAAGGCCCCGATGGAGGAATTTCAACTAGGTCGATTCCTGCATTTCCTGTAAACAGGAGTGTCTATGGGCCTAAAATTGGGGTCCATTAAGGTTCAAATTTCGGCCCTGTCAATTTTCTTCCAGAAAGAACTAGCTTCAGTTCCTGAAGTTCAGACGTTTGTAAAAGGGGTACTGCATATACAGCCTCCTTTTGTGCCTCCAGTGGCACCTTGGGATCTCAATGTAGTTTTGGGGTTCCTAAAGTCACATTGGTTTGAACTAGAGATGAGCGCCTGAAATTTTTCGGGTTTTGTGTTTTGGTTTTGGGTTCGGTTCCGCGGCCGTGTTTTGGGTTCGAACGCGTTTTGGCAAAACCTCACCGAATTTTTTTTGTCGGATTCGGGTGTGTTTTGGATTCGGGTGTTTTTTTCAAAAAACACTAAAAAACAGCTTAAATCATAGAATTTGGGGGTCATTTTGATCCCAAAGTATTATTAACCTCAAAAACCATAATTTACACTCATTTTCAGTCTATTCTGAATACCTCACACCTCACAATATTATTTTTAGTCCTAAAATTTGCACCGAGGTCGCTGTGTGAGTAAGATAAGCGACCCTAGTGGCCGACACAAACACCGGGCCCATCTAGGAGTGGCACTGCAGTGTCACGCAGGATGTCCCTTCCAAAAAACCCTCCCCAAACAGCACATGACGCAAAGAAAAAAAGAGGCGCAATGAGGTAGCTGTGTGAGTAAGATTAGCGACCCTAGTGGCCGACACAAACACCGGGCCCATCTAGGAGTGGCACTGCAGTGTCACGCAGGATGGCCCTTCCAAAAAACCCTCCCCAAACAGCACATGACGCAAAGAAAAAAAGAGGCGCAATGAGGTAGCTGTGTGAGTAAGATTAGCGACCCTAGTGGCCGACACAAACACCGGGCCCATCTAGGAGTGGCACTGCAGTGTCACGCAGGATGTCCCTTCCAAAAAACCCTCCCCAAACAGCACATAACGCAAAGAAAAAAAGAGGCGCAATGAGGTAGCTGTGTGAGTAAGATTAGCGACCCTAGTGGCCGACACAAACACCGGGCCCATCTAGGAGTGGCACTGCAGTGTCACGCAGGATGTCCCTTCCAAAAAACCCTCCCCAAACAGCACATGACGCAAAGAAAAAAAGAGGCGCAATGAGGTAGCTGACTGTGTGAGTAAGATTAGCGACCCTAGTGGCCGACACAAACACCGGGCCCATTTAGGAGTGGCACTGCAGTGTCACGCAGGATGTCCCTTCCAAAAAACCCTCCCCAATCAGCACATGATGCAAAGAAAAAGAAAAGAAAAAAGAGGTGCAAGATGGAATTGTCCTTGGGCCCTCCCACCCACCCTTATGTTGTATAAACAAAACAGGACATGCACACTTTAACCAACCCATCATTTCAGTGACAGGGTCTGCCACACGACTGTGACTGATATGACGGGTTGGTTTGGACCCCCCCCAAAAAAGAAGCAATTAATCTCTCCTTGCACAAACTGGCTCTACAGAGGCAAGATGTCCACCTCATCATCACCCTCCGATATATCACCGTGTACATCCCCCTCCTCACAGATTATCAATTCGTCCCCACTGGAATCCACCATCTCAGCTCCCTGTGTACTTTGTGGAGGCAATTGCTGCTGGTCAATGTCTCCGCGGAGGAATTGATTATAATTCATTTTAATGAACATCATCTTCTCCACATTTTCTGGATGTAACCTCGTACGCCGATTGCTGACAAGGTGAGCGGCGGCACTAAACACTCTTTCGGAGTACACACTTGTGGGAGGGCAACTTAGGTAGAATAAAGCCAGTTTGTGCAAGGGCCTCCAAATTGCCTCTTTTTCCTGCCAGTATAAGTACGGACTGTGTGACGTGCCTACTTGGATGCGGTCACTCATATAATCCTCCACCATTCTATCAATGTTGAGAGAATCATATGCAGTGACAGTAGACGACATGTCCGTAATCGTTGCCAGGTCCTTCAGTCCGGACCAGATGTCAGCATCAGCAGTCGCTCCAGACTGCCCTGCATCACCGCCAGCGGGTGGGCTCGGAATTCTGAGCCTTTTCCTCGCACCCCCAGTTGCGGGAGAATGTGAAGGAGGAGATGTTGACAGGCCGCGTTCCGCTTGACTTGACAATTTTGTCACCAGCAGGTCTTTCAACCCCAGCAGACTTGTGTCTGCCGGAAAGAGAGATCCAAGGTAGGCTTTAAATCTAGGATCGAGCACGGTGGCCAAAATGTAGTGCTCTGATTTCAACAGATTGACCACCCGTGAATCCTTGTTAAGCGAATTAAGGGCTCCATCCACAAGTCCCACATGCCTAGCGGAATCGCTCCGTGTTAGCTCCTCCTTCAATGTCTCCAGCTTCTTCTGCAAAAGCCTGATGAGGGGAATGACCTGACTCAGGCTGGCAGTGTCTGAACTGACTTCACGTGTGGCAAGTTCAAAGGGCATCAGAACCTTGCACAACGTTGAAATCATTCTCCACTGCGCTTGAGACAGGTGCATTCCACCTACTATATCGTGCTCAATTGTATAGGCTTGAATGGCCTTTTGCTGCTCCTCCAACCTCTGAAGCATATAGAGGGTTGAATTCCACCTCGTTACCACTTCTTGCTTCAGATGATGGCAGGGCAGGTTCAGTAGTTTTTGGTGGTGCTCCAGTCTTCTGTACGTGGTGCCTGTACGCCGAAAGTGTCCCGCAATTCTTCTGGCCACCGACAGCATCTCTTGCACGCCCCTGTCGTTTTTTAAAAAATTCTGCACCACCAAATTCAAGGTATGTGCAAAACATGGGACGTGCTGGAATTTGCCCATATTTAATGCACACACAATATTGCTGGCGTTGTCCGATGCCACAAATCCACAGGAGAGTCCAATTGGGGTAAGCCATTCCGCGATGATCTTCCTCAGTTGCCGTAAGAGGTTTTCAGCTGTGTGCGTATTCTGGAAAGCGGTGATACAAAGCGTAGCCTGCCTAGGAAAGAGTTGGCGTTTGCGAGATGCTGCTACTGGTGCCGCCGCTGCTGTTCTTGCGGCGGGAGTCCATACATCTACCCAGTGGGCTGTCACAGTCATATAGTCCTGACCCTGCCCTGCTCCACTTGTCCACATGTCCGTGGTTAAGTGGACATTGGGTACAACTGCATTTTTTAGGACACTGGTGAGTCTTTTTCTGACGTCCGTGTACATTCTCGGTATCGCCTGCCTAGAGAAGTGGAACCTAGATGGTATTTGGTAACGGGGGCACACTGCCTCAATAAATTGTCTAGTTCCCTGTGAACTAACGGCGGATACCGGACGCACGTCTAACACCAACATAGTTGTCAAGGCCTCAGTTATCCGCTTTGCAGCAGGATGACTGCTGTGATATTTCATCTTCCTCGCAAAGGACTGTTGAACAGTCAATTGCTTACTGGAAGTAGTACAAGTGGGCTTACGACTTCCCCTCTGGGATGACCATCGACTCCCAGCAGCAACAACAGCAGCGCCAGCAGCAGTAGGCGTTACACGCAAGGATGCATCGGAGGAATCCCAGGTAGGAGAGGACTCGTCAGAATTGCCAGTGACATGGCCTGCAGGACTATTGGCATTCCTGGGGAAGGAGGAAATTGACACTGAGGGAGTTGGTGGGGTGGTTTGCGTGAGCTTGGTTACAAGAGGAAGGGATTTACTGGTCAGTGGACTGCTTCCGCTGTCACCCAAAGTTTTTGAACTTGTCACTGACTTATTATGAATGCGCTGCAGGTGACGTATAAGGGAGGATGTTCCGAGGTGGTTAACGTCCTTACCCCTACTTATTACAGCTTGACAAAGGGAACACACGGCTTGACACCTGTTGTCCGCATTTCTGGTGAAATACCTCCACACCGAAGAGCTGATTTTTTTGGTATTTTCACCTGGCATGTCAACGGCCATATTCCTCCCACGGACAACAGGTGTCTCCCCGGGTGCCTGACTTAAACAAACCACCTCACCATCAGAATCCTCCTGGTCAATTTCCTCCCCAGCGCCAGCAACACCCATATCCTCCTCATCCTGGTGTACTTCAACACTGACATCTTCAATCTGACTATCAGGAACTGGACTGCGGGTGCTCCTTCCAGCACTTGCAGGGGGCGTGCAAATGGTGGAAGGCGCATGCTCTTCACGTCCAGTGTTGGGAAGGTCAGGCATCGCAACCGACACAATTGGACTCTCCTTGTGGATTTGGGATTTCGAAGAATGCACAGTTCTTTGCTGTGCTGCTTTTGCCAGCTTGAGTCTTTTCATTTTTCTAGCGAGAGGCTGAGTGCTTCCATCCTCATGTGAAGCTGAACCACTAGCCATGAACATAGGCCAGGGCCTCAGCCGTTCCTTGCCACTCCGTGTCGTAAATGGCATATTGGCAAGTTTACGCTTCTCCTCCGACAATTTTATTTTAGGTTTTGGAGTCCTTTTTTTTCTGATATTTGGTGTTTTGGATTTGACATGCTCTGTACTATGACATTGGGCATCGGCCTTGGCAGACGACGTTGCTGGCATTTCATCGTCTCGGCCATGACTAGTGGCAGCAGCTTCAGCACGAGGTGGAAGTGGATCTTGATCTTTCCCTAATTTTGGAACCTCAACATTTTTGTTCTCCATATTTTAATAGGCACAACTAAAAGGCACCTCAGGTAAACAATGGAGATGGATACTAGTATACAATTATGGACTGCCTGCCGAGTGCAGACACAGAGGTAGCCACAGCCGTGAACTACCGTACTGTACTGTGTCTGCTGCTAATATAGACTGGTTGATAAAGAGATGTCTATGTAACTATGTATGTATAAAGAAGAAAGAAAAAAAAACCACGGTTAGGTGGTATACAATTATGGACGGACTGCCTGCCGAGTGCAGACACAGAGGTAGCCACAGCCGTGAACTACCGTACTGTACTGTGTCTGCTGCTAATAATATAGACTGGTTGATAAAGAGATGTCGTAGTAGTATGTATGTATAAAGAAGAAAGAAAAAAAAACCACGGTTAGGTGGTATACAATTATGGACGGACTGCCTGCCGAGTGCAGACACAGAGGTAGCCACAGCCGTGAACTACCGTACTGTACTGTGTCTGCTGCTAATATAGACTGGTTGATAAAGAGATGTCTATGTAACTATGTATGTATAAAGAAGAAAGAAAAAAAAAACACGGTTAGGTGGTATACAATTATGGACGGACTGCCTGCCGAGTGCAGACACAGAGGTAGCCACAGCCGTGAACTACCGTACTGTACTGTGTCTGCTGCTAATATAGACTGGTTGATAAAGAGATGTCTATGTAACTATGTATGTATAAAGAAGAAAGAAAAAAAAACCACGGTTAGGTGGTATACAATTATGGACGGACTGCCTGCCGAGTGCAGACACAGAGGTAGCCACAGCCGTGAACTACCGTACTGTACTGTGTCTGCTGCTAATATAGACTGGTTGATAAAGAGATGTCTATGTAACTATGTATGTATAAAGAAGAAAGAAAAAAAAACCACGGTTAGGTGGTATACAATTATGGACGGACTGCCTGCCGAGTGCAGACACAGAGGTAGCCACAGCCGTGAACTACCGTACTGTACTGTGTCTGCTGCTAATATAGACTGGTTGATAAAGAGATGTCGTAGTAGTATGTATGTATAAAGAAGAAAAAAAAACCACGGTTAGGTGGTATACAATTATGGACGGACTGCCTGCCGAGTGCAGACACAGAGGTAGCCACAGCCGTGAACTACCGTACTGTGTCTGCTGCGACTGGATGATAAATGATATAAAAAATATATATATATCACTACTGCAGCCGGACAGGTATATATTATATATTATATAATGACGGACCTGCTGGACACTGTCTGTCAGCAGAATGAGTTTTATTTTTATAGAATAAAAAAAACAACAACACACAAGTGAAGTCACACGACGAGTGTTTAACTTTTTCAGGCAATCACAATATAAGTATACTACTAACTATACTGGTGGTCAGTGTGGTCAGGTCACTGGTCAGTCACACTGGCAGTGGCACTCCTGCAGCAAAAGTGTGCACTGTTTAATTTTAATATAATATTATGTACTCCTGGCTCCTGCTATAACCTATAACTGGCACTGCAGTGCTCCCCAGTCTCCCCCACAATTATAAGCTGTGTGAGCTGAGCAGTCAGACAGATATATAATATATATAGATGATGCAGCACACTGGGCTGAGCCTGAGCAGTGCACACAGATATGGTATGTGACTGAGTCACTGTGTGTATCGCTTTTTTCAGGCAGAGAACGGATATATTAAATAAACTGCACTGTCTGGTGGTCACTCACTATATAATATTATGTACTCCTGGCTCCTGCTATAACCTATAACTGGCACTGCAGTGCTCCCCAGTCTCCCCCACAATTATAAGCTGTGTGAGCTGAGCAGTCAGACAGATATATAATATATATAGATGATGCAGCACACTGGGCTGAGCCTGAGCAGTGCACACAGATATGGTATGTGACTGAGTCACTGTGTGTGTATCGCTTTTTTCAGGCAGAGAACGGATATATTAAATAAACTGCACTGTCTGGTGGTCACTCACTATATAATATTATGTACTCCTGGCTCCTGCTATAACCTATAACTGGCACTGCAGTGCTCCCCAGTCTCCCCCACAATTATAAGCTGTGTGAGCTGAGCAGTCAGACAGATATATAATATATATAGATGATGCAGCACACTGGGCTGAGCCTGAGCAGTGCACACAGATATGGTATGTGACTGAGTCACTGTGTGTATCGCTTTTTTCAGGCAGAGAACAGATATATTAAATAAACTGCACTGTCTGGTGGTCACTCACTATATAATATTATGTACTCCTGGCTCCTGCTATAACCTATAACTGGCACTGCAGTGCTCCCCAGTCTCCCCCACAATTATAAGCTGTGTGAGCTGAGCAGTCAGACAGATATATAATATATATAGATGATGCAGCACACTGGGCTGAGCCTGAGCAGTGCACACAGATATGGTATGTGACTGAGTCACTGTGTGTGTATCGCTTTTTTCAGGCAGAGAACGGATATATTAAATAAACTGCACTGTCTGGTGGTCACTCACTAGTAAACTCTCTGCACTCTCTACACTTCTACAGTACTCCTCCTAGTCCTAAGCTCCAGTAAATCTCTCTCTCTTATAATCTAAATGGAGAGGACGCCAGCCACGTCCTCTCCCTATCAA